>NC_052636.1:21982871-22282871 GCF_016161935.1 Mauremys reevesii | reverse complement strand
TTTTAATTTCAGGATTCGCCTCCATTTACGATACAGTAGGAGGAGGCAGGGAGAGAACTAGAAGAAAACCTGATGACTAACGGTTGCTGTGAAATGGGGGAACAGTACAGCCATGATGCTCAGGGTTTGTTTAGACTAGGAAAAGTGATGGAGTTTAGGTCAGGTCAAGGGGAAAGCTAATGGCAACCACTGCACCTGGGCTGCTTCTGCTCTATAACTATAATTGTCTTTTTACCCCAAGATCATTAACTTGAGCAGCCAACGCCATGTACAGCCCTAGTGGATGTCAGGCTCAGGTACTTTTTGCCTCAGTGTAGCTTGTTGGGATCAAACCTCTCCCCCACCTGGAGCTGATGAACATTCCTGGCAGGAGGGACACACACTCCTATGACTCAAAGGAAAGGAGTTGATAGAAAAGATCACAGGACTGACCCCAAAGACGGGTGAGCTGCAAAAGGCAGAAGCAGGCAACTGATCTGGTGGAGTTGAGACACCACAGTGAAGATGGTGCAAAGATCACTATGTGGGAATTAGCAAATGTGATTTAAAAAAAAAAAAAAAACCCACCACTTTGGCCAGCCCTACTCAAGGCATTTGCTACAGTTCTCTCTCATGTGGATTTTCTGATGTCTAATGAGGCTTGAGCTCTGATTGAAGCTTTTCCCACACTCAGAGCATGTGTAAGGCCTTTCTCCTGTGTGGATTCTCTGATGTAAAATGAGGCCTGAACGATGAATGAAGCGTTTCCCACACTCAGAGCATCCATAAGGTTTCTCACCCATGTGGATTCTTCTATGTCTGATAAGGTTTGAGCTCTGATTGAAGCTTTTCCTGCACTCAGAGCACCTGTAGGGCGTCTCCCCTGTGTGGATTCTCCGATGTGTGATAAGGTTTGAAATATCCCTGAAGCATTTCCCACACTCAGAGCATCCATAAGGTTTCTCACCTGTATGGATTCTCTGATGTCTGATAAGGGCAGAGCTCCGACTGAAGCTTTTCCCACACTCATGACATGTGTAGCGTGTCTCTTCCAAGTTGATTCTTTCATGTGTAATAAGGTCTGAGTGGCTACTGAAGTTTTCCTCTGGCCTGTGCTGAGTCTCACAGGATTTCACTTTTTCTGGGAGTGCACAAATCCCGGAATCATTCCCTTTGGATCTTCCTGATAACATCCCATGTGGTTCTTCTTGCTCAGCATCTTCCTGCTGGGGTTTCTCCTCCTCATTCTCACTCACCAGCCCATCACCTGATGGGAGACAGAGAGAATCCAGACACAGGTCACTCCCCGCACCTGAGAGAAAGGAAATCTCAGAGAGAGGAATGGAAAAAGGGGGGGAACAAACCAAAATATGTGCAGGAGAGATCAAACCTATCAGGTGCTGATTTTCCCCAAACCCTTCCACAGAGGAGAGAGGAAGGGATCAGTTTTGATCCACATCTCACCAGAACGCTCAGGGGAAAGAGAAATGGGGAGAGACCTGCTGCTAGTTGTCAGTCAGAATAGGAGGGAAGCCATGAGTCACATCTGCCTAATGATTCCACATCTGCAGCGAACAATCCTGAACTTGGAGATCTCATAAGGTCTTCGTAGGGCATCCCAAATATTTCCTGCATTCACAGACAGTTGTTGAGTTGGTTTAACCAATTCCCTACCTGTGCAGGCAGCTCTTGGAAGCACTTCTTTCTCAGAGCCCTGAAGGTCTGGGACCCACGGCTCTACCCCTCGTTCCAGCTGGGAGATCACATCAGGTTTGGAAATTGGAATCCCTACTCAAGGCAAAGAAAACAAGGGAGGTCAGTGGAATTTGTGGGATACTTGTCACAAGGAATAGTCTATGGTTTTAACCCCAGCTCATTTTTAAGCAGTAACCTCCCAAGACCAGCTTCCTTGGCTCAAAGTGGCAGGAGAGTTATTATGATTATAAATCATATTCATTAGCTTAGTGCCTAAGGACCAACTAACAGTGGGTCTCCATTGTGCTAGGCAAAGTACAACAGAGAATAGTAGCTGGGCCATGCCCTGAAGAATTTACAATCTGAATAGACAAGACAGACACAGAATGGGGGAAGGGATAGACCCCACTGTTAGAATAGAGATATTCAGGCCTGCCTGTAAAGTCTATACTTTAAGAACTTAGGTGTATTTTTATCACTTAGCTACTTACAGGGGTATAAAAACAAAGAAACAAAATCACTGTCTGTATTTGTAAGGGCCTTCTCTTACTGTGACCGTCTGAGGCCTTGTTCTTAGGCTAAGGCCTTTGGCTAAGCAGCAGGGGCAGCCATAAGCTGGGAAGCGAAGGGTCACATCCTCACATCCCAAACCCGTCACACTGAAATAAGGTGCTACTGGGCTGTTAGGAAGACGATCCTGTCCTGATAGTGCCCATCACCACCAGATAAAGAAACAGATCTTAAGATGGTTAAAGAAAACTTAGTTTGACAGCAGCCGGTCTGGCAAGAAATCACTTCTCAATGGTTGTGGTTGTGAAACCCTCATTTCTGTATTGTTCTATCTTTATGGCCCCCACTTTTCCATTGTTAATCTGTCTGATTCTGTAATTATTTCTCTCTGCTGTACAGTTAATTTTGCTAGGTGTAAGTTAATTAGGGTGGTGGGATATAATTGGTTAGAGAAGCATGTTACAATATGTTAGAATTGGTTCGTTAAATTTCAGTAAAATGATTGGTTAAGGTATAGCTGAGAATATTACTATATAAACGGGGTCCAACAGGAGGGGGAAGGGAAATTGGAATCATGTTTGTTAAGGTGTGTGTGGGGGAAACAGGAACACAGGCCAGGCTCAGCTGCATCAGAGCTGGGAAGGGGGACATGGGATAAACGCTCTGCGGCGTCAGAGCTGGGAAGGGAACACTGGGGAACAGACTATCAGTAGATCAAGATAAGCCCGACTGGTGTGAAGGGCTTCGGAATATGCTTCCTTGGAAACTAACCCCAATAAACATGGCATTGTCTGCGCTTTGGACTTCTGGTCTTTTGCTGCTTCCTGTCTGCGTGACAAGACCCAGGGAAGTGGGAGGGTGAAGGGAAAACCTCTAACAAAACCGACATGACCTGATAACCAAGAGGTGAGCCTTAGAGGAAGGTTTTAATACACTTTGGAACGGATCAGGGATTCCCATGAGGACTGAGAGGGAGCGATGGTAAACACGCATTTAGATCCTTTTCTTGTTTTGTATCTTTTCCCCATAAGGCTGAACCTCTGGCACTGTCATGGATCCATAGGATCTGTGCAATGCCCTGGCTTTGAAACAGTCCTTGGGAGGTGCCCCTTGCGTGCACTAGACCCCCAAGGGCTCCCACTCTTCCACAAGGCCAGGCCATGTAGCTTCAACACCCGAGACTGAGCCTCTGGCTTCAAGACTCCTACTTCAACCTGTGAGCTCTGCCAGCAGGTCCAGCTGAACGACACTCCTGTTCAGAGACAGTTCCTCATTCATGCTTCAATGCACCTCAGCAAGTTTTTGCTGTGACACTGGGCAGACTTTAAAACATTGCAGGGTTTATGAGTCAACCGAGACACAGCACTGGAAAGTGTTTTCATTAGCACAGAGAAGCAATGAAGACAATATAGTCCACACTGGCCAATGCCCTTGAGCCAGGCTGCTGTAGAAAACAGTTTGGTTTCTTTTCACTGTGTCTGTCCATTTCTCTTCACTCTGGCAAAGCTCCCTGTGTCCGCGAGCCCAGTTCTTCCTGCTCTCAAAAACATAACGAGTCCATGTGTGCTTCACTCAGCCAAGCTGAGATCCTCCCATGAACAGGTGACAATTATTCCCTTGTCTCTGTCGGGTATTCCATTGATCTAAGTTGGCCCCAGCCAGTCCTTAATGACCCATTCATATCACCCCATGACAGCTGTGTGACAAAACACCTCATATCTCCTGCTCGTTCTAATCATAGCAATACCAATCACAGAGGGAAACTGAGATGCGTATTGGCAGGGCCACCCAGAGGATTCCGGGGGCCTGGGGTCTTCGGCGGTGGGGGGCCCCCGCTTCGGCAGTAAGTCGGCGGCGGGGGGTCCTTCCATTCCGGGACCCACCGCCGAAGTGCCCCCACGACCCACGGCGGGGACCCCCCGCCGCCGAATTACTGCCGAAGCGGGACCCGCCGCTGAAGTGCAGCCCCCGCCGCGGGTCTTCGGGGCACTTCGGTGGCGGGTCCCGGAACAGAAGGACCCCCACCCCCCGCTGCCGAATTACCGCCGAAGACCCGGCGGCGGGTCCCGCCGGCGGTAATTCGGCAGTGGGGTCCCTCTGTCCCAGAGCGGAAGGACCCCCGGCCAGCGAAGATCGGGCGCGTAGAAGCTCTGGGGGCCCGGGCCCCGCGAGAGTTTTCCGGGGCCCCCGGAGAGTGAAGGACCCTGCTCCAGGGGCCCTGAAAAACTCTCGTGGGGGCCCCTGCTGGGCCCAGGGCCTGAGGCAAATTGCCCCACTTGCCCCGCCCGCCCCCGGGCGGCCCTGCGTATTGGCATCATACAAGTATCACCAAAAGTCCCACCTCTGTCTCAGACACACTGCTCACAGCCCCTGGAGAGAAAGCAAAGCACAGGAACTGGACGTTAGTCCAGCAAACACAGTGGAGGACAAGCTGCAATCCTCACACACTGATCAAAAAGGAGAGTCAGGTGGGTTCCTGCCCATAGAGAGGGGCTGGCTACAGGCCTGATACCTGAGGGGCCATTCCTTGAGCAGACCATGGAGGCAGGTCAAAGGCTTCGCTACCCCAGAACTGTGACATTGCAAAAGCACATTTTGAGGAACTAGGAAATCTAGTGACTCAGGTGTAATGAGAGGGAGAATTAAACTCCCCCAGTGTGAGGAGAAGGCTTGGGAATTACACACTAACATTCAGGAGCAACAGCCTCTAATTCTTCCGGAAAAGGAGAAGGTCAGAAACAAGAACTGGGCCATGCAGCCTCAGGAGGGACAGGCTCAGAGATCCAAGGAGCCGGGAGGGAAGACAGCTTGTGGCTGCTGCAGATGGGGAGAGGGGGGGCAAGACTCTCTCCAAACTCTCACTCTTCTTGACCCCGACCTGATTGTACGATCTATGACCCAGTCTCACGTCTTGTGGGCAATTTCATACTCACTAGAGGTAAGATGTCATGATCAGAGTATTGCTTATTAGCTTGGACCATGTGTGGAGGGGCAAGGAGGTGAACATAGATAAATGGGTTATTCAGCTTGCTACAGTTAAGGGCCTTATATTAGGCGGAGGCTTTGTGGGAGAAGTTCTGCTGAAGTCTGGGATTTACCTGAACAGGCCCCTAAGGAGAGAATCCCAGGTCAGATATTTTACACCCTCATTTTGACAGACTAACGAGGAACCACAAACAGGTGCAACACGCCACAGGATTCTGAAAGAAGGAAGTTTGGGGTGGGCTTTAGCAATTAGGTTGCTATGCAGGATCTCAGCAGTTGGTCGCATTCATATCTTGGAATTAATAACTAAGTGATGTAAATCATGAGTATTAATGCTTGAGCTTAATTATGGACTTTCCAAAGGCCACATACGGGTTGGGGCAGTTATTGACATTCTTGTAATTACAGTTAAGGAGCAGATATGGTATATAGCCATCCTATTACCATAAGGAAGTGGATAAATTACCTCTCCTAGTGACCATTTTTTCATTTTGTCAGGTCCCCGAGACAGTGTAAACTGAAGCAGGGCCTCCCTTCTGATGGGCTCCTTGCCCCTTGATCTTTGTTTCCATTGGTGTCATAACTTGTAAGTCCGCACAGTGCAAGCCCCTCTTTACTATACTTCTCTAAGGGCTAGTCTACACTTACCAGCCGGGTCGATGCGGTGAGTTCGACTTCTCGGAGTTCGAACTATCGCGTCTAATCTGGACGCGATAGTTCGAACTCCGGAAGCACCAAGGTCGACTCCGGTACTCCACCACTGCAAAAGGCGGTGGCGGAGTCGACCTTGGAGCCGCAGACTTCGATTCCGCGGTGTCTGGACGGGTGAGTAGTTCGAACTAGGGTACTTAGAGTTCAGCTACGCTATTCACGTAGCTGAATTTGCGTACCCTAGTTCAACCCCGCTTCTTAGTGTGCACCAGCCCTTAGTCTAACTGTTATGTGGATTGATCCTTGCCTGTGATTTCAGTTATAACTGTCTGTATTAAATCAAATTTCAGTGTGTTTCACCAAATTTCATCTTCTCAATTAACTTTGCGTAGCCATGTACAAGGGCGAGCTGAACCCCAATACGTCATCTTATAGGTGTAAAAATTGTACAGGCTACACCACCAGCCTGTGACATCATCAACGAAGTGCCCATTTGTGCCTGGGTAGGGGCCCTGCTCTGGGAGGGAGGATGCAGCAAGGACTCAGGATCGGTGGCCGGGGTCGCTGTGCATAGGAGATGGGGAGGTTATGTGGGGAGGGGGGTAATGAGCGGGAGAGGGAGGTCAAGAGTTAAAATAATAATATTTGGGGGAGGAAATGTATAATGAAGTGAAACTGAACAGAAAGAAAACTGGAGTGGAGGCTCTAGAACAACAAGGCTTGGGTAGGGATTCGGGGTTAAAGGTCTGGGATCCCCCACAGCTCTAGATTCCCAAACCTCTCCTCCCTCCCACTGACCCACCCAGCCCACTTCCTGGGTGCCCTTCCTCCACACTCCCCTCCCCTTCTTCCCATTACTCTCAGCCGGCACCACCTCCCGGCACCTTGGGAGCTTCTTGTGTTCCCTCCTCGTCTCTCACAACCTCCTCCCTCCCTGCTGCTTCCCTGCACACACCCGCCCCATGTCCTGGCACCCCAGGATTATCTACCCCCCTTCTCTGCCCCTCCCACAGCTCTGTTCTCCCTTCACCCGTGGGGTCCTGAATGTCAATGTTATACTCTCTTCTATCAAAAGATCAGCTCATCTGACTGTCACACAAGCCATGCATCAGTCACACACCTATTTTTATTAATTAAATTATTTTTTAATAATTTTAAAAATATATTTTTTTATTTATTTATAATTTTATTAATAAATGTTTTTTTAAATTAATTAATGTAGTTACTAATATAGCCAATAAGGATACATTAAATGCAATTTCAAAATGACTGATGACAAATGTCTAAAAATTATTCCAGTGGGTGGGAGATGAGGCAAAAGGGGGGGGGGGGGCAACGCAAATTGTATGAGGTAAAAAGGTATAAATTTATTAGAACTAAGGTTCTTTAGAGACCCCACAGCTTCTAATAACCCAGGGGACAGGAATCCTTACCCAGCGAGGTCACCGTCTCATAGTTCTCCTGCATGACATCCCTGTAGAGGGCTCTCTGAGTGGGGTCCAGCAGAGCCCCCTCACCCCTGGTGAAATACACAGCCACCTCCTCGAAGGTCACCGGCCCCTGAAAGAGCGAGAGTCCAACACTCAGTACCTACTGCATCACTCACACTTTCAATCAAATGGAAGCTCTGGTGGATGACAGTCAACAGAGTCCCACCCCCACCCCGCTCAGAGCAGCCAGGAAACGCCAGGGGGAGGAGACGAAGCGAGAGCCCCTTGTCTCTCCCAGCAGATCCATTCCCCCCCCCCCCCACTAGCCACAGACGGACACAGGAGATGGAGGCCCTGGCAGGTGCAGGGAGAGCTCGCTGGCAGGGAGCCCAGCTCTGTTCTCATTGTGTAGAGCTGGACTGGGCAAGACTCAGTGGGGGGCAGACGACAGGACAGTCCAGGGGTGCCTTTCTGAGGGTGTTACTCCAACAGGGGTGTCCTGTCTCTCCTCCCCCCACTTCTCTTCAGCTGTCTGCCCCTGCAGCTCTTCCTGCAGCCCTGCCCCCCCCCCCACACTTGGAGCTGCCCCGGCCAAGCTGCTCCCAGGAGCCTCCTGTGCTGTGCCGGGGGGGGGGGGGTGGCCCCACCCACCTGTCGCGGTGCCCAGTCTCTGCTGAGCTGAGCTGGGGGGACAAGATTCTGTGCTGCTGCCTCTGGGTCAGGAGTGGAAGCTGCTGGCCCCTGCTGCCGTGTGAACGAGCCTTCGGACTAGTGAGTGCCGCTGGGCTGGGAGTGACAGCGGGTGTGTCTCACACTCCCCCACCACACACACTTCAGTTACTGTTGTTACTTCCTTTTACCTCCTGTCAAAATGAACAAAGTACATAGAGTCTCTGTAATTTTATTCTTTCACATTCGGTCAGGATGACAGTGCTGGTAGTTTAGCTTTTTAACTGATCTCTGAATTTCATCATTTTATTTCTGTCTTATGCTTAAATTCAGTTCTTTGAGTAACAAGTTCTAAAATGCCTCACCTGGCCTGGCTGGAGTAATTATCATTATTACTGTTATTGCCGTATTGTGCTTTGTCATTTGCTATTTACAATATTTACAATCAAATAACAGACTGTACATTTTGCTTGTACTTACCTTAGCAGGGCTCGTTTGAAAAAAATAGCTAAACTCAAAACTTTAGACACTGTGCAGATGAAGATCATTTATCTTCAAACTGTATTTTTAAATCTGTCTGTAAAGTAACTTAAAATTTCTATGAAAATAAATGCAGCTCCAAGTATGATACTAATAGCAATGATGGAGTCAAATCTTACTGAGTCACATACATGATAGTGATATGCAGAGAACCAGGCACATGCAGGGCCGTGGAGTTTTTATAGCACATTGGGGGCCTTAGAAAGAAAAAGGTTAAGAACCCCCCCCCCAAGCCTCCCTGGTGGGTGCCCCCTCACATCTCACAGCAGCCGCTGGTTAATCAGGTCGGGCTCCAGCCCTGGGATTCTGGCCCATTTTCCTAGCCAGGGGGTTAGGGGGGTTGTTTCCTGTCCCACAAATTAGAGCATTTCCACCCTCTTACCTCGTGGGTCTGTTCCTAGAATGGAAGCTGCATATTGAACAAGTCCCAACAGGGTTGCTACACCCTGGCCTCCTCCCATTCTCCACCCTGGGAATTTCCTGCCCCGCTCCAACCTCCAAACCAGACTGCCCAAGCCTCCCACCTCCGGGGCGTTTGCTGTCCCTCCCCTCCAGCAGGAACCCACCAGCAACCCCCCCATAACCCCTACCTGAGCTGGCTCCACTGCAGCTGTTTCCCTTCCCTGTCCCATGAGAGGATGGGATGAGCTGCAGCGAAACATGGACGACATCCTGCAGCCTGGCAGGGCGAGAAGGGCAGTTGTGGAGGTTTCAGAACAGGCTTTAGTTCATGTCACATCACGATTCCCCCAGGATCTTTCCCTGCAGAGACCAGCCTAGGTTCTGCCATGCTGGGAACATGCTCCAGCTCTTTATTGCAGGAGAGACCTGGTCCCTCCTGCCAGGCTAAGCCCACAGGGAGATTTTTCAGCCTCCCCAGTAATAAAGTCTCTGAACAAAATGCTGGAAAGGAACAGAACCAAAGGGGCTGGGCAGGCTCCATAAGGGGCACTGGCTCCTCCCTTCCCCTCCTGTGCGGCCATGTCCTGTCGCTGGCAGAGATCGGCCCCCCCTATCTCTCCCCCAGAGGCAGCCATGTCTGCGGGCTCCCCCAGCCAGCACCTACTAACCGCCACCCACGCTGGGGGAGTGACACAGGACAGCAAATTCCACCTACCCAAGGACAAATTGCTGCGGATAAATGGGCTGGGTTCACATCCCAAAGCTGAGGAGAATTTAAGCATTACAGAGAAAATAGGGAAAATGAGAGACTAGAGAGTCAATAATTTTAGGGAAAATGAGGGAATTTCCTTGGATTTTCTAGCCACATGTGGGGAGGGGAGAGAGAAGGGGAAGAACCAGGGAGAATTGTTATCAGGTTTTGAGATGGAAAGAAAACGCACAAACAGGAAAAGGATGCGAGTAGCTCACCCCTGTGACCATAGGCGTGTGTGGCACATTTCATTAGGGTGTGCACCCAGGGAGCCCCGCCCCATCCACTGCCTCCCACTTCCTGCCCCCCTCAGAATCCCCAACCCCCCTGCTCCTTGTCCCCTGACTGCCCCCTCCTGAGACCCCCCCACTGTAACTGCCTCCCTAGGACCCTACCCGTCCCCCTGACCCTTTATCCACACCCCCACCCCCAGACAGACCCCCGGGACTCCCACGCCTCATCCAACTGCTCCCCACCCCCTGACAGGACCCCCAGAACTCCCGACCCATCCAGCTCCTCTGCTCCCTGCCTGCCCTGAGCCCGCTCCACCCCCAGGCACCCCAAACCCTCAACCCATCCAACCCCCCCGTTCCTTCTCTCCTGACCACTCCCTCCAGAGACCCCCCAACCCCTAATCACCCCCCCAGCCCCACTCCCCACCTCCTGGCAGCTCTGTCTAGTGGCTGCTCCCACCCACACACTCAAAGTGGCAGAGGAGGTTCCCTCTCCTTCGGGGGGAAGGTTGCCTAGTGGTTAAGGCACAGGACTCAGGCTCAGGTGTTCTGGGTTTGAGTCTCTGCTCTGCCACAGACTCCCTGCTTGGCCTTGGGAAAGTCACTTCCCCACGTTGTGCCCCAGAACCCACCTGCCCAATGGGACCACCACTGACCCTGCCTCCTGGGCTAAAACCCGCCGTGGCTGGGGGATGGGGGGGGGGGAAATGGAGATACCAACATGGGAAGATTTGGGCTGAATTTCTCCACAGCTGGCTAGTGGGAGCCAGCTCCACCCGGGGGGAGGGGAGCGAGAGGGGCTCAGGCCAGCTCCACACAGAGGGGGGTCAGGGCTTCAGCCCTGCAACTTCTGCCACTAAGGTGGCTGGGGCTCCCGAGCCAGGAACTTCAGCCCTAAATCTTCTGCCAGGGTCCGGGGTTCTCCTCCCAGCCCCAGCTCGGCTCCTCTCCCCACCGCGGCTTCTGCCGGTATCTGGAGCTTCTCCTCCCCCCAACCTCCCCCTGCCCCAGCCCCAGCCCAGCTGGGCTCCCCGGGCACCCGCCGCTGCTGTGGCCGGAGCCGAGCCTGGAGGTCAAGGAGCAGCGATTCACGCGGAGGGGGGGGAGCCCCAGGGGGGCGGGGGGGCTCTGCTGCTGCTGGCCCCGCCCCCCACCGACCCCTGGGGCTGTTTGGGGGGGCTCACTCAGCCCCCCCAGGAGCGGGGGGAGCAGCAGAGCGGAGCCTGCCCAGCAAACAGCTGATCGCAGCTACGCCCAGGCCGCCCCCAGGGAAAAGCTCTGCGGAGGAGGCGCCACAAGCTGCCGGCAGCGGGTCATTCCCGGGGGGGCCGAGCACCCGCCTGCAGCCGCCGCAGCCTCCCCCCCCCCGGAGCCCCCACGGGAGGGGGGAGCAGCCTCCCCAGCCGGGGCTCAGGGCATTGGGGTGCCGGGGTCCCCCCCTGCGCACGCCTGGGCCCGGGACACTCACACACACACTCTGCCCCGGGGCTCCCCTGGTGCCCAGAGACCGACCAACCCCCCACCTGCAGCTCCAGCCTCTCCCCTCCTCCCCGCCCCGCCAGCCGCCCCCAGGGGAGCCCCGGGCCCCAGGCTCTGTCCCCACCTGGAGCCCAGCGGGGCCGGGGGCAGCTCCTGCTGCAGCTGAGAACAGCGGCTCCGCTCCGGCCCGGGCGGCTCCAGCGCTGCTGGCAGCACGTGGCCACCAGGGAGCAGCTGCTGAGCCCGGGCTCCTGCGTCACAATGTGCCAGAGCCCCGCCCCCAGGAGCTGCCCCGCCCCCGGGCTGTGCCAGAGCCACGCCCCCAGGAGCTGCCCCGCCCCCGGGCTGTGTCAGAGCCCCGCCCCCAGGAGCTGCCCCGCCCCCGGGCTGTGCCAGAGCCACGCCCCCAGGAGCTGCCCCGCCCCCGGGCTGTGTCAGAGCCCCGCCCCAGGAGCTGCCCGCCTCCGGGCTGTGCCAGAGTCCCGCCCCAGGAGCTGCCCTGCCCCAGGAGCTGCCCCGCCCCGGGCTGTGCCAGCGCCCCGCCCCCAGGAGCTGCCCCACCCCCGGGCTGTGCCAGAGCCCCGCCCCCAGGAGCTGCCCCGCCCCGGGCTGTGCCAGAGCCCCGCCACCAGGAGCTGCCCCGCCCCTGGCCTGTGCCAGAGCCCTGCCCCAGGAGCTGCCCTGCCCCGGGCTGTGCCAGAGCCCTGCCCCAGGAGCTGCCCTGCCCCGGGCTGTGCCAGAGCCCCGCCCCAGGAGCTGCCCCGCCCCGGGCTGTGCCAGAGCCCCGCCCCCAGGAGCTGCCCCATGTTGGGTCTCTGAGATTTGTTCTGCCTCCTTCTTCCCAGCACCCCCACCCCCAGCTGCTCCCTTCCTGTGTCTGCAAACACCCCCCGGGCGGGCTGCAGCGCTCGCTGGGGCTGACTCCAGTGGCTGAAGTTGCCTCCATCTCTGATCACCTGGGGGTGGAGGCGGGATAAAAAGAGGAGATGGGCCCAGGGTGTGAAAGCAGAACCAGGGGGCAGGGAAAGAAGGACTGTTTGGAAAGGTGGGTTTTTTGCGGGGGGGGCGTGATCCAGATGGAGTCAGAAGCAGTTGGGCAGCAGAGGCTCAGGGAAATTGAGGGGAACCCCCTGAGTGTCCCAGTGTTAGCCAGGGATTGTACAGCAACTAGCGCAATATGGGGTCCCAGAGCCTTAACTAGCTATTTTTACACCCAAGGCAAAAATATAAAATTACGCGCCCCATAGGGTACAGGTAGGGGAGGGGGAGCCCAGGGCTGGGGCAGCAGAGGGTTCAAATGGGGGGGGGGGAGCCCAGGGGTTGGGCAGCAGGAGGGTGTGGGTGGGAGCAGCTAATTTTTTTTTTCCTTTGGGTGGCAAAAAAACTAGAGCCAGCCCTGCCACCACCCACCATGAGGTAGGTAGGAGCGGATCATTATTATCCCTACTTGAAAGAGGGAGAAGCTAAGGCTGAGAAAGGAGAATTGACTTGTCTGAGGTCACACAGCCAGTCAGTGGCAGAGTTGGGAATAGGATCCAGGAGCCCTGATTTTCAAACTATCCATCGGATCTTGAATTTCAGACATTGAATGACCTGAATAAAGTGCTCTCAGATGAACTCCAGACCAACAGTGCACAGGAATTATTCAGCAAGTATTTGAGGAGAACTGCAATGTTAGAGAGAATCATGAACTGCTCAGAGACCATTAATGTAGAGAAGCAGCAAAATTAATCAAACACAGAACTGGTTCTGACTTATTTCCTTGGTCTTAAAAGAGACCAACAAGGACCTGAGTCTCCTCCCTGTCAATAACCCCCTGCTCAGCCAATCAGGGTAGAGACTGAGGACGGGAGGCTGAGGGTTCTCACCAGAGAGCCCAAAGGATGGCCCAGGTCACTGATGGGATCACTGCCTGAGCACTATTTCAGCCCCACATTTTTGTGTGGACCTCCCACAGTGGGAGCTGCAGAGCACTCCCCCGCAAAACACACACACACACACACACACACACACACACACACACACACACCCCTCCTGGTGTTGGGAGGTGAACAGGAAAAAGGACAAAAGAAGCAAGAGACGAAGAGAAAGGAGGGAGGGAGGGAGGGAGGGAGGAAAAGGGGAAACAAAAAGGACAAACCCCAATGAACCCAGTGATTCTAAGGGACAAAATCCCAGGTGCAGAATAACATTTTGCCTCCTTAAGCTTGTGTTTTCCATGCCTAGAATTCAACTCTCACCAGATGGATCAGACTGAACAGGTTTCAAACCTCCAGGAGGCTCTTACCTTCTAAACAGGGACGGCTGTTTTCTAGTAAAATCACTAGAAGGGAAGGAGAAAACTCGAAAGAGGTTCCTCCTGGCGCTCAAGTCCGTGATCCCGAATACTCTCTCAGTCCTCAGAGAGAGACCTGGAGAAGGAGACTTGCTGGAGCAAAGCCACAGGGGTCTCTGAGGTTTCCCTGGCCCCTCGCCCCTGTCCTGCCTGGCTGATGTCAGCATCTCTCTGTGAAGTCACCACCTCCCCACCACCTTGGATCAATAGGCTGAGGTCCTGCAAAAGGCCTTTGTGATGTCACTGCCACACCCCTCCCTTGCTGTACAATGTCCTGCCCCTGGCCAGGCACTTTGGAGGTTTGAGCTACTCCCTGGGGATCACCCCACTCAAGGATCGTTCGTTCTAGGCAGCAAGCCGGTTAGACAGGAAAACATCAGACGCTGCTCCCAATGCTACATTCGGTTTTTCAGAAATTAGTCGACTTCATGGCCAGAAGAGACCATTAGAGCATCTAATCTGACCCCCTGCGTATCACAGGCCTCCTGTAGGACACAAGAGCTACTTTTGGGGCAAACACATTCCAGAAAGTCATCTAGTCTTCATGAAATGACATCAGGAGATGGCGAATCCACCACTTTCCTTGGTAGCTTGTTCCTGTGGTGAATCATCCTCGTTGTTGAATATTTGTGCCTTAGTTGTAATATGAATTTGTCTCTTTTCATCTTCCAGCCATTGGGTCTTGTTAGGCCTTTTTCTGCTCAATTAAAGAGCCCTTTAATACCCAATCTTTTCTCTCCATTAAGGCACTTCAACACTTCAGTGAAGTCACCTTTCAATCTTCTTTTGATAAGCTAAACAGGTTGAGCTCTTTCAATAGCTCACTAGAAGGCATTTTTCTCCGGCCCTCAGAACATTTGGTGGCTCTTTGCTGCCCCAGCTCCAATTTCATAACATTTTTTTCACATGAGGACACCAAAACTGGAGGCAGTATTCCAGTATCAGTCTCACTGATGCCGTGTCACCTCTTGTAATGTTATTGACATAATCTGTAACTGTATAGATCACTGCTGCGACCACGGTTCTATATTTGCAGCCAATATTGTAGAAAGGTTGTCGTGTAAGGGGTCTATGGAGAGGTTCTGATTGGCTGATTATAATGATGCTATCTCTAGATGTGTATCATTTTTGTAGTTGACGTTATGATTATAGGCTCTATGCTGCCCGTATTTCAAACTTGTGCTCTGCTTCCAGGGAACACCCCAGCCAGACAAGTTGGTGTCAGTTCTGTCTAGAACGAACGCTCCTTGAGTGGGGTGATCCACCTGGAGTAGCTCAAACCTCCAAAGTGCCTGGCCAGGGGCAGGACATTGGCACAGCGAGGGAGGGGTGCGGCAGTGACATCACAAAGGCCTTTGGCAGGACCTCAGACTATTGGTCCAAGGTGGTGGGGAGGTGGTGACCTCACAGAGAGATGCTGACATCAGCCAGGCAGGACCGGGGCGAGGGGCCAGGGAAACCTCAGAGACCCCTGTGGCTTTGCTTCAGCAAGTCTCCTTCTCCAGGTCTCTCTCTGAGGACTGAGGGAGTATTCGGGTTCACAGACGTGAGCGCCACAAGGAACCTCTTTCGAGTTTTCTCCTTCCCTTTTAGTGTTTTTACTAGAAAACAGCCATCCCTGTTTGGAAGGTAAAAGCCTCCTGGAGGTTTGAAACCTGTTCAGTCTGATCCATCTGGTTACAGGTGAATTCTAGGCATGGAAAACACGAGCTTAAGGAGGCCGAATTTTATTCTGAATTTTATTTGATCCCCACCAGTGACCTGGGCCATCCTTTGGGCTCTCTGGTGAGAACCCTCAGCCTCCCGTCCTCAGTCTCTACCCTGATTGGCTGAGCAGGGGGTTATTGACAGGGAGGAGACTCAGGTCCTTGTTGTTCTCTTTCAAGACCAAGGAAATAAGTCAGAACCAGTTCTATGTTTGACGAATTTTGCTGCTTCTCTACATTAATGGTCTCTGAGCAGTTCATGATTCTCTCTAACATTGCAGGTTTCAGAGTAGCAGCCGTGTTAGTCTGTATCCGCAAAAAGAACAGGAGTACTTGTGGCACCTTAAAGACTAACAAATTTATTTTAGCATGAGCTTTCGTGAGATGCATCCGAAGAAGTGAGCTGCAGCTCACGAAAGCTCATGCTAAAATAAATTTGTTAGTCTTCTACCATTGCAGTTCTCCTCAAATACTTGCTGGATAATTCCTGTGCACTGCTGTTGCTCTGGAGCTCATCAGAGCACTTTATTCAGGTCATTCAATGTCTGAAATTCAAGATCCGATGGTTAGTTTGAAAATCAGGGCTCTTGGGTCCTGTTCCCAACTCTGCCACTGACTGGCTGTGTGACCTCAAACAAGTCAATTCTCCTTTCTCAGCCTTAGCTTCTCCATCTTTCAAGGAGGGATAATAATGATCTCCTACCTACCTCACGGTAGGTGGAGGATGGGGATCCATTGGAGAGTGTCACTAGGAGTAGTGCATAATATGAGGTGTCCTATCACGTTTACTCAGAGCAGATTATGACATAATAGAATAGCTGAAACAGTCTATTTTATTTGTATTTTTTTATTTTTAAATTGTTAAGAGCAGCAACGACTTAGCTCAGATTGAAGCATCTTATCTAATTTTTGAGATCTAAGTGTCTCCTCTTTGTGTGTGATGAGACAATCTAACACACTGTGACAAACAGGAGATGCTTTTGTTTTGCAACAAAATCTTTTTGCAAAGAACTTTCATCCCACTTGTTATGATTTCGAGAAACAAACTGGTTTAGTCTGAATGGGATTTTCTGACAGAAACGGTTTGAATGAAATTTCCCCACCATCTCGATTCCTGGGATCTATCCCTGCCTCTGGAGTTTTTTTGTCTGTCAGGAGTCGGAACTGGTGGCTTCTCTTTCTGGCTCTGCCACTGCCTTGCGGTGTAGGCCCTTGGGTAGCTCATTTCCCTTCTCTGGACCTCAGGCTCCTCCCCATCTGTCCAGTGGGAACAGGAACAGTTCTCGAGCTCTGGGCAGTCGTGAGCCTGAGTGAGATAAGGGGCGTTAAAGCCCTCTGTGAAGGAGAAAGGGGAGTTTCACGGTGTTTAGCCCCAAGGAATTCTAAAGTTTGCTAAAATGTCTAGTCTGCGGAAATAAGAAATGGTCGGGGCCAAACTTTTTAACCACTGCTTTTTCTAAAGCCCATTCAGGGATGTGAGTCTCTGTCTTTTCGGTACCTGGGGTTCTTTGCCAGCAGGAGAGAAGAGGTTCCTGCCTCCATTTTTGTGGCCTTAACAAACCAGGTGTTGTGCCCCAGTTCTCATCTGAGATCCCTGAAAAAGAACATCTTCCCATCCATGAACAAGACAGGACCTATCTTTCAAAGGGGAACAAAGAGACCCCTTGGACTTGCAGACTACCTAGCCTGACTTCCATAGCTGGAGAGATACTGGAATACATTCTTAAACACTCAGTTTGTCAGCAGCACCTACAGGATAATTTGATTCTTAGGACGAGTGAGCATGGATTTGTCAAGAACAAATCATCCCAAACCCAGCCTCTTTCCTTCTTTGGCAGGGTTCTGGGCCTAGTGGAGGTGGGTAAACAGTAGATGGGATCTATCTCGGGGTTACTAAGACTTTTGACACAGTCCTGCAGGACATTCTCACAAGCAAACGAGGGAAATGCGGTCTAGATGCAATCACTGTCATGTGGGTGCAGAGATGGTTGAAAGCCCAGACTCCAAGGGCCCCTCTCCAGGTTTGGCTGCCCAACGGAGAGGGGGCACCTCGTGGGTCCGGCAGGGATCAGTCCGGGGTCCGGTACTATTCAATAGTTTCATGAATGATTTGGAAAATGGAGTGGAGAGCATGCTTCTAAAATGTGCAAATGACACCAAGCACTTTGGAGCTCAGGATTGGAATTCAAAACACCCGTAACAAATTGGAGACTTGGTCTTCTTGAGCCAAACCCCATGGCTGGGCCCCTCTTTCTAGACTGGGCTGAAGTGAAACCCCAGAGCCACACACTCCTCCTCCTGGGCAGTGCGCTCCGACCTTGAATGGTCAGATGCTGCTTAGTGCTGTCAGAGCAGCTTTGGCTGGGGGATTCTCCCAGCACTTTCCAATAGTGGGAAGGTACGAAATCCCCATTTGCCTGCTGGGGACGGAGCCCTAGAGGGGGGAGCAACTTGCCCAAAGTCCCACCGGAAAAGGAAAACAACCAGCAGTGGAACCAATAGGGGTGTCAGGATCTTGGAGGCGCTGTCACCCCCACACTAGGACGGTGTTCTGCACCCCCTGCGGTTGGCTGAGTTTCTCTGTCCCTTGGCAATAAGACAGTCTAGAACCCCAACCAGGGTTATTGTATCTGCTACCCAAGATCCATAAACCTGGAAATCCTGGACGCCCCATCATCTCAGGCATTGGCACCCTGACAGCAGGATTGTCTGGCTGTGTAGACGCTCCATCATCATTCCACACAAAGATGGACTACAAGCCGTCAGGAACAGTATCCCCGATAATGTCACAGCTGAACTTTGTGACTTTGTCCTCACCCATAACTATTTCACATTTGGGGACAATGTGTACCTTCAAGTCAGCGGCACTGCTATGGGTACTCACATGGCCCCACAGTGTGCCAACATTTTTATGGCTAACTTAGAACAACGCTTCTCAGCTCTCGTCCCCTAATGCCCCTACTCTACTTGTGCTACACTGATGACATCTTCATCATCTGGTCCCATGGAAAAGAAAACCCTTGAGGAATTCCACCATGATTTCAACAATTTCCATCCCACCTACAACCTCTGCCTGGACCAGTCCACACAAGAGATCCACTTCCTGGACACTACTGTGCTAATCGATGGTCACATAAACACCACCCTATACCGGAAACATACTGAACGCTGTACTTACCTACATGTCTCCAGCTTTCACCCAGACCACATCACACAATCCATTGTCTACAGCCAAGCTCTAAGATACAACCGCATTTGCTCCAAACCCTCAGACAGAGACAAACACCTACAAGATCTCTATCAAGCGTTCTTACAACTACAGTACCCACCTGCTGAAGTGAAGAAGCAGATTGACAGAGCCAGAAGAGTACCCAGAAGTCACCTACTACAGGACAGGCCCAACAAAGAAAGTAACAGAACCCCACTAGCCGTCACCTTCAGCCCCCAACTAAAACCTCTCCAGTGCATCATCAAGGATCTACAACCCATCCTGAAGGACAATCCCTCACTCTCACAGATCTTGGGAGACAGGTCAGTCCTTGCTTACTGACAGCCACTCAACCTGAAGCAAATACTTATCAGCAACCACACAACAAAAACACTAACCCAGGAACCTATCCTTGCAACAAAGCCCATTGCCAACTCTCTCCCCATATCTGTTCAGGGGACACCATCATAGGACCTAATCACATCAGCCATGCCATCAGGGGCTCATTCACCTGCACATCTACCAATGTGATATGTGCCAGCAATGCCTCTCTGCCATGTACATTGGCCAAACCAGAGAGTCTCTACATAAAAGAATAAATGGACACAAATCAGACATCAAGAATTATAACATTCAAACACAGCCAGAGAACACTTCAATCTCCCTGGTCACTCGATTACAGACCTAAAAGTCGTAATATTACAACAAAAAACCTTCAACAACAGACTCCCACGAGAGATTCTGAATTGGAATTAATTTGCAAACTGGACACCATTAAATTAGGCTTGAATAAAGACTGGGAGTGGGTGGGTCATTACACAAAGTCAAACTATTTCCCCATGTTTATTTGTCCCCCTACTGTTACTCACACCTTCTTGTCAACTGTGGGAAATGGACCATCCTGATTGTCACTACAGGTTTTTTTCTCCTGCTGATAATAGCTCACCTTAACTGCTCACTCTCATTATAGTGTGGATGGCAACACCCATTTTTTCATGTTCTCTGTGTATATATATATCTTCCTGCTGTATTTTCCACTGTATGCATCTGATTAAGTGGATTTTAGCCCACGAAAGCTTATGCTCAAATAAGTTTGTTAGTCTCTAAGGTGCCACAAGTACTCCTCATTATTTTTGCAGATAAATTCATGGAGGTGAAGTCCATTAATGGCTATTAGGCAGCCTGGGTAAGGAATGGTATCCCTAGCCTCTGTTTGTCAGAGGGTGGAGATGGATGGCAGGAGAGAGATCACTTGATCATTGCCTGTTAGGTTCAGTCCCTCTGGGGCACCTGGCATTGGCCACTGTTGGCAGATAGGATATGGGGTTGGATGGACCTTTGGTCTGGCCATTCTTCTTTTCTTATGAAGGGAAGGGTAGAACCCTGCAACAGAGTTTCTGTAGTGTAGTGGTTATCACGTTTGCCTAACACGCAAAAGGTCCCTGGTTCAAAACCAGGCAGAAACATAATGGCTTAATTTTTCCCAACTCCTAGTGGCCTGTCCCTGCTGTTGTAGGAGCAGCAGTGATTTCTATTGCTCAATAGGTCTGTTATACTTTCCCCATTCCCATTTTTGTCTCCTCTCCCTCTCTGAATGCCTGTGAAGTGGCTTCCCCCCTCCCCCTCCCTCCTGCAATGCTTGTGGGATGAAGGGGCTGGTTGAACAGCTGGAAGAGCAGAAGAACTGCTAGATAGACAAGGTGTCTGGGACTCTCATTAGGCAGCGATCACACACCCAGAGCATGGACATTGCCCAAGGTGGAGTGTGACCCACCAGATGCAGCCAAGTCATCTCCAGTTGCAGGCCATGAGGAGCAGGTCCTTAAAAGGGGAAGGGGCCCTGTGCTCAGGAGTCACTCACAAGCTTGTACCTCCAGTGAATGCCCTTCGCCCGGACCACCTGGCCAGTGGTTCGCTGCATTGCAGTTCATTGTGCCTCAGGAAGACTTACCTTCATCGCACCATCCATCGCGGCGCTGTGGGACACGTACCTTGCAGAATCCTGTGCCTGCCTCTTGGCTTCCCAGGGATGGCTACTTGCAGCCCAGGAGAAGAAGGATGGTTCTGGTGAAAGGACGACAAGCAAAGCACTGGGAGGAAATTTGGGTGCGGGCTCTGCGCTGGGGTGGGGTGGGGTGCAGGAGGGTGGTGCAGCTCCCAAAGTGACCGGTACACACAACCCTCTGGCAGCAGCTCCTAGATGAGTGGGGCCAGGGGATCTCCATGTGCTGCTGTCTGCAGGCGCTGCCCCCAGAGCTCCCATTGGCTACAGTTCCTGGCCAATGGGAGCTGCAGAGTTGGTTCTCGGGGCAGGGGCAGGACGTGGAGACACTCCCCCCACCCCAGGGGATGCTGGGACATGCCAGCCACTTCTGGGAGCGGCACGGAGGGATGGAGGTAGAGTGGGCAGGGAGCCACCTTAGTGCTGCTGGCACATCTCTGCACACCCGTTGTGGGGGGAGGGGAGCAGAGGGCCTCCATGTGCTGCCTGGGGTAGGGGCAGTGCACAGAGCTGCCTCCCCTCCCGGGTCTATTCCAGGAGTGGGTAGGTGGGGTCTTTTGGCCTGCAAGGTGCCTGCAAGGTCAGACTAGATGATCACACTGGTCCCTTCTGACCTTAAAGGCTCTGAGTCTAAAAGGGGGAGGGAAGTAAAGGAATTTAAAAAAAAATAAACCAAGCATTATAATACCAGGATGACTCCAACTGCTCATTATATAGTCCCACCCCTTTCTTCCTCCACTGGGTGTTTAATGACCTGTTGGGATTTGGGACACTGATTCTCTCATTCCATTGATAAACTGATACAACATGACTGAAATTAAACCAATTCCCAGTGGAGGAATCATCACATCGGCTAGGAATCGAACCCAGGTCAACTGCTTGGAAGGCAGCTATGCTCACCACTATACCACCAATGCATCTGGTGAAAGTCTCTGATTTTTCACACTTGGTGATTGGTCACCTTACTTCTCAGCATGAGGCGAATGTCTCTGTGGTCTCTGCCATTCATCATGGGGAGTTTCCCCACTGATAACAGTTCTTGCTGGGTTGGGGATGGGAGACAGAAGAGGCGTTTATTCTGTTTCATTCCTCTCCATTTTCTGTTCCTCCCCTTCCCTTCCAGGGTCCTCCCTTCCATTTCAGACTGTGCAGTGACACCCTCCCTGCACCCAGGACTCTCGAGCCTCTGGAGCAGCACGATCCCATGAGATCCTCAGTGACCAAGGGTCTTTTCCAACTTCCAGGAGACCCAGCTTGAATCTAAAGGAAGCTCTGTTCCTTCCTGGGGATCCTCTCTCCCTTCATGGAGATCAAGAGCATGAAGCCTCTCTGCCTTGCCTCCTGGGTCTGAATTAATGTCCCATTTCCCACTATGTGCTCGAAAGAAACAAATGTTTCTAACCCAGGTGAGCGGAGTTAATTCAGCTGGAATCCTTCACCCACATTCCTTAGGAGATACAGACTCTCTGTGACAGAGACTGACTGGGGTTCATCTCTGCATGTCCCCAATGGGGAAGGAAAGACACTGAGGGGGAAGGAAGAAGATGGACAGAAGGAGTCAAATGGGGCTAGACCAGAATAGGACATTTTCTGCCTGTTAAAATGTACTAGACTCTAATTGCTTAAAACAAAACAAAACCCACCAGCTTCTGTTTGAACCATCAGCTTTTCACAGAGCAGCCAAAGTGGTGAAGCACAGACCCACATAACCACCAACAGCCCAAGCTTGTCTAAGAAGCACCTATAGTGGCTCATGCAGGGGGAAATACAGCTGTGGGTGTGAGTTCAGGCCTCACCCAGAGCGTTGGTTTTCATTAGCCACGGAGCTTCCCCTACTTGCTTTGTCTCAGTCACATGGAAAGTGCCATAGGAGGGTGATGAGAGTAAATTCTAAACTCTGAAATGCGGAGGTTGGCCCAGAGATTGGGATAAGGGGTTTGAATAGAAAAAGCTCTAAGAGTATAAAACCAGACAGTCTCCAGGGGCAGGTCCGGTACAACGCCTCAACAGGGAGCCATTCGGGGGAGGGGGGTTTCACTTCCTCTGTTCAATGTCCTGAGAGGTATTTGAAGATGAAGATAACACCATGGCTAACAGGTGACTGGCATGTCCTGGGTTAAAGAAAGGGACCTGGGTTAATAGTCTGAAGATTTGCGTTACCATCACTGTCTGACCCCCCTTCAGTGCAGAGCAGGTGTGTACGTTGCTGGGTGGAACGCACAGACTCCTGCAGAGCAGGGGCAGCTGTTTCCATGGCAGAGAGCCTGGCACTTAGGAGACTTTCTACACTTGCTGTTTTGAAGCAATTCAGTAAAATAACAGTGGAGCTACAACGTCTGGTCCAAAATTTCAGCCCCCCTGGTGCAAAAACGCTATTTTAGGATCTACATCGGAGGCTCCCGGCACTAGGACACCTGACCAGAGAGCTCAGTGGGGGCGTAACAACTGCTGATTCTGAGGGTCCCGGGCTAAATCCACTTGCAGGGGGAAGTGTTTTGATTTAATTGATGGATAATGAGCACCAGCTACCAGGGGAGAAGCCCTGAGAGTCGCTGCCACTCCAGCTGCTGCTAGGGCAGGGGGGAGCCCCAGGGGGCCAGCTGCTGCTCTGGCCACCCCAGAAGTGCTGCCAGAGGTCACCAGGCTGTGGCTGCTCCTGCTGCCCTCGGGACCACTGGTAAAGTGGTCCCCGGGGCAGCTGCATTGGCCGCTGCTTGGGCGGCCCCTGGAGCCAGTTGATTGAGTGGCCCTGGAGTCAGCCACTGTGCCCACTGCAGAAGTCACGGAGGTTGCAGGAAGTCACAGAATCCATCACTTCTACCACCTCCGTGACAGACACGGAGACAAACCCCTCCCTGCTGTGACTACAATTCCTGGAAGGAAAGAGAAGAACAGAAAGTGAAGAGAGAAGGAAAAAGAGAGATTCCCTGTCAACTCTCTCCCTGCTGCCTCCCCCCTTGTATTCTGTAACCCCATCTCACTGGGTTCCCTGTGCTGGTGCCATGGGTGTGACACTAGAGTTCTGGGGATTTGGGAGGCTCTTCATTTCTCAACATTTCACACAAATTTGTCTTTTGGCTGAAATTTCTCCTGTGAGGCCTCTCAGTCAGAGCTGTACCCCACCCTGTTTGCGGGGGGGGGAGGGGGGGGAGAGGGGAGATGTAAATTGCAGAGCAGTCGCCCATAAAGGGTCATATTGATCTGGTGACTGGTTCTGACCGGGGTCCCACGTCCTCTGACACAGGCTCATGTGCAGAACATGGGAGCTCTGGCTTGTCCTAAATGCTGTAGAGTGTGAGTTCCTGGACAGGGCAGGGGAGAGGGAGCAAGAGGAGAAAGGCAGAGACATTGGAGACGAGGAATTGGGGTGCGAAGAAGGAGAGAACAGAGAGACAATAAATGATTGAAGCAGAACAGGTGTCCCAACTCTATCTTGCTCATCACAGGTGTTCAGAGAGACAGGTAGTTGCGGGTTTTCCAATGTCAAGTCTGAACTTTGATTCTAACAATGTGTGTTGAACTATCAAGGGGATCTCCACATACCTGATCTCTTCCCCCTTCCCCTTTTTTAGTATTAATTTTTATTTTGACGTGTTTGGCTTAACCGTGATCGTCCCTTTCCCCACCTGTATTGCAACTTGGGGGTTATGTTTATTGTGCCTCCCTTTTGTTCATGTCATTATAATTGTAACAGCAAAGGAATCTGCAGGAGCAATAACTGACTCAAAACTTCATGCAGGAACATCCTACAAACAGCTCACACAGCTGGAATCATAACTCGCAAGGCCAGGGGATGGAAGATGCAGGTTTCCAAGGGTTCTGTCTTTCTCAGATGACACATTCCAGCCCCTTGTGTGCCTCCATCCTGTATGACCTGCTGGACTTTGACACATTTATTGTCTCATTCTATAGATAATGTGATTGTAACACAATGTGACTGAAATTAAACCACTTCCAGCTGAGGAAACAACAGAAGAGAAAAGCCATTACTGCATTGGCTAGGAATCAAATCCAGATCAACTGCTTGGAAGACACCTACACAACACCATTATACCACCAATGCATCTGGCAGGAGTAGCTTTCCTGCAGGCTCTGTGTGCTGGCAAAGGGGGTGACACATGACCATGGAGTTAGTGAGCAGGGTGGATGGGCTGGAAGCTGCCTGACAGCTGGGAGCAGAGTTACCATTCCAGAGTGACTGAAAGGGGGCAATGGTGAAAACAGATCTCACTGGGAGCTGGCCCCACACCTGCCCCGCCCCTAGGAGAGGGGAACTGAAGCTCAACTTCAATCACAGAAAAATCTTCCCTGAGAAGGAAGGGGACAGTTTGTTTTAAAGACCAGGTTTGTGTTTGTTCCTGCTACATACGGAGGGGCTGGGTAGTGCTGATTCCAGCCCCCAGACTCTGGGAGGATAAGGAACAAATTCTGGCTGCCAGTGACCTGCAGGAGGGAGATGATCTTTTGACAGTGACGGACGCCTCGTCCTAAAGGCCTTTGTCTGCCCCCTTCCAGTGACTGTTTGGCACAGGAATGCAGCCCCCACTCCTGGGTCTCTCCTGGGGAAATAATGTTTCTGTGCAAAACACCAAAGCTTTTAACAGAAAGGAAGAAAAGGAAATGGCCACATGATGAGACTAGGACATAAGGAATGAAACACAAGATCCTTCTCCATGTGCATTGACTTTTAACCTTGTTTGTGGTGGTGGTGTATCCATGTTGGTCCCAGGGGTCCTCTGGGGCGCCGGGCATTGGCCACTTTCGGGAGAGTGGGATAGATGAACTGGTCCGACTCAGTGTGGCTGTTCGTATGTTCTAACTGCTGATTATGGAAGAGACGCCCTTCCAGGCTTCACAGAACTGAAGAAGTGTGTGGGGTTAGCTCCACAGCTTGTCTCTTTCACCAACAGAGGTTGGTCCTCTTACCCTCACCACCTTGTCTCTCTTGGACTCTGAAAAGTGCTTTCTCTCCACTCCCTTTGGAGAGAAGTTACGTTTCCCTTTGGGCAACTATCAGGCTGAAGAAATTGACTGTATTGACTGTGACACTAGAATTGAAGATTTAATATTATAAATAAATGAGTCTAAACCTGAGGTTCTGGTTTTCACATTGGTTTTTCTAACTCCGTTCCCAATTCTCTTCTAGAAAGGCCTCCAGGACGCCTGCCAAGCCCAGCAAAAGTGGCCAGGAGAAAGCCCACACTGCTGCTCTTTCAGGTAGTTGAAGGCTGCTATCAAACCCCCCTCACTCCGTCAGTCCCCAGTCTGTGGCAGTGCCTGGGATTCTTGGATCCTAAGTGCAGGACTCTGCACTTCTCCTTGTTGAACCTCCTCAGATTCCTTTTGGCCCAATCCTCCAATTTGTCTAGGTCACTCTGGACCCAAACCCTGTCCTCCAGCGCTTGGATTCTTTACATGCTTTCACAGAGCAAAGAGCACATGTTCCATGATTTCATAGGGCAGAGTTTTGTGCTATCGGGAGCTTTCCCTGTGTGAATTTGACAGGTGGATCAACATAGAGACACATTGTGACCCTTCTCAGGGTGCTGAGGACTGTGAGTCTCCTTGTTGCCACCTGCCACAAGGAAGAGGGAGTTTTGCATTTGGCAGCTGGATGTTAGTGACCAAACTCACCAGCCTGCTGGAACTCAAGGACCCTCCTCTGAGCTACAGCAGCCACCTTAACCCTTGAGTTCCTTCAATGTGTCCCCCTCTGGGGTCCAGCCCGGATCACCAGATACTTGGTGAAATCCCAGATCCTCTCTTCCCCAAGTATCCCAGGTTACTAGTTTTACTGTGGACCATTGCTACTGTATTTCACACAGCACCTGAGTACAGTTATCGAACAAGCAAAAAATTTATTTCACAACGGATAGAGATTTAAACAAACAAACGTGAGTGATGGAAACCAACTGTTACCAACTAAACAAAGGCAGAAAATGACAGAATAGAAAGGCCAGCACAAAAAACAGAGAGAGGAACAATAAGATACTAAAAGGACAATGGTTGGAACTCTCCATTTCTCTCAGTCTTTGGATTGATGGGTACTAGAGCTGTAGCAACAGTTGAGGAACAAGGGGAAATTCAATCTAAGGTTTGAGCTGCTAGTGAAGCATTTCCCACACTCACGGCATTCATAGGGCCTCTCTCCTCCGTGGATTGTTTGATGCCTAATAAGGTGCGAACTGTGATTGAAGGTTTTCCCGCACTCAGTGCATTCATAGGGTCTGTCCCCTGTGTGGATTCTCTGATGTTGAGAAAGGTTTGAGCTGCTAGTGAAGCATTTCCCACTCAGTGCATGTATTTTTCTCTTTCGCCTGAGGATATCCTGCTGTGTTGTGGTTTCCATGAGGAGCTTCTGAGTTCCCCAACAGGAAATAAATGTATCCACTTTCTTCCCTGGCTGGTTTCCTTGATCTGTTTTTGGTCTGTGCTGAATCTCCCAGGATTTTCCCTGCTCAGGACTCCTGGACACATTCCTTTTCCATCTTTGAGATAATGCTCTGTTTTTACCCACTGGCTCAACATTTTCAACCTGCGAATTCTGCTCCTCTTTCTCACATGCCATTGCATCACCTGCTGTGATAGAGACAGAAACCTCAAACAGGGATGGAAAGGGGAAGACCAAACAAAAACAAGTGCTGAGGACAGGTCAAATAAAAATCAGGAGCTGAACTCCCCCAAACTCTTCCCCAAAATAGGAGAGGAGGGGATGAATTCAGCCTTCACATCCCATCCAAATACGCAGGGGAAGGGAGGAAGCTACTGCCTGGTGTCTGCTAGGATCTATAGGAAGCCATGAGCTATATTTACCCTGAGGATACGACCCCTGCTAGGGACAATAATGAACTGAGAGACCTCCCCAAGGGCTTTGTTGGGCATCCCAGATGTTTCCTTCAGGCACTTACAGATTCTGAGGTGGTTTAATGTTTCCTCACCTGTGCAGGAAGATCTCAGGATCTCTCTTTCCTCTGACCGCTGGAGGTCTGGGACCCATGGCTCTTCCCTTGTTCCATCTGGGAGATCACATCAAGTTGGAAAACTAGAAACCCTGCTCAGATGAAAGAAAACAAAGGAGTTCAGTTGATTTCATAAGACTTGGTCATAAAAAAACATTCTATTCATTTAACTTCAGTGCTTAGTGTGACCTGGTGGGCCAGGGGCAGTTCTCACTGAAAATGCCAAGATCAGGGCAGGCTGAAAAAGGGAGAGCAGATGCTCCCAAAACTGCTGGTTAACACAGAAGTTAAACTCACCAACCAGTCACCAACTGTGCTTCTTATCCCCAACATGGGTTATTGAGAAGCTGAAAAAAGAAATCACACGGCCCCCTTTATTCCATCCCAGTTCTTTGGCTCCTAATCAGCAGCGAGGTCCAGTACAGTGAGAGGTTATTTAAAAACTCTGCTCACATAAACAAAGTGTTCCTCTGACCCCAAAGGGTCACAGCCACATCACCAGGTCAGTATAGGTTTGGATATTACCCAAAATTCCATCCTTCCAGCCAATCCTTTAGCATCTAAACTAAAGTTTTAAATGAAAGAAAGACAGAAAGAAGTTAAATGGGAAAGCAGTCAGATACATTCCAAAATGGATATATCAGGTTCTTAGCAGTATTGGTGAGTTGCTGGCTTGAAAGTCCGTCAGGAACACATCCACAGCTTGGATGGGTCATTCAGTCCTTTGGTCCAGGGTTCAGTTTGTAGAGAAGTTGCTCCAGAGGTAGGAAGGGGGATTGAAGACAAAATGGAGATGATGCAGCTGCCCTTTACATTCCTTTTGCCATGTGGCCTGTACTTCCTGTGTCCCAAACACAAGATTCACAGCACATGGCATGGAAAAGCCTTGGAGTTCTCATTACACAGGCATACCCCGGCATGTCTTGCTGACTCAATAGGTGTATCCCCTTGGTCCTTTCCATGGGCTCATTGTACAGATGACCCTGAATGGGCCATCAAACAGGCTAGGCAGTGTTGATGCCAATATGTCTGGGGATGTCACCCAGAAACACTGCACAAATCTGGAAATACAGATATACCCTACATATCTATAACTCACAATACAAAGGTGATACAAACATTGAAACAAAATTATCATACTTGGCAAATCATAACATTTTCACTGATACCTTACATGGCATATCTAGCACGATTCATTGCAATTTTATCAGATTATATTATTATTTTATTATTAATATCAAAGTGTCTCACAATTCCATACTGTGTCACACCTGGTAAACCAGTGAATTCCCAGGACCAGTTCCCCAGGTCCTTGAAGATGCCAAGCACTGTGCTTATGAGGGATTGAAATACCCACATATCTGCTGGGAACACACCCACAGACACTGTGTAAGTCTATACCCCTGTGTTCACTCTTCTAGAAAATTATGATCAATTTTGTACGCAGTATGGCTTGTGAGGTATCATTTAAAAACGCATAATCTACTGAATATTATCCTCCTGTTAAAATGTGTAGTAACACTGTATGTAAAGTTATGAGATTTTACAGTATGATATTACTGAAAATGTTACAATTCTGGTGAACACCCACAGACCAGTTCCTCAGAGACAGCAAGGCAAACAGCTGGTCAAACAGCCATTCTCCTGTAGGGGGAAGGTGTGAAGAAGACATTTACATTCCATCACAGGGACCTCTTGAAGCTGTTGTGGAAAACGACCACACGATTGATTTTGAATCAGCTCAGCCTGAGGCTCTTCTCTTAGTTAAAAGTGTGCAGGGGGAGACAGCTATTGGAATACTGTCCCCCTGAGCTAAAAATCACACAAGCGTTTTAAAGCTTAAAACCACAAACAATGACACATACGTTGCACGTTAATTTCCTTATTTGGAATATATTGCAAAATATGATGCAAGCAATGTTGGAAATAATTAAGAAAGGGATAGATAAGATAGAATATATCATATTTGTAAAAACAGCAAATAAATCCATGATAGACCCACATTTTAAATACTGCATGCAGATGTTGTCGCCCCATCTCAAAAAAAGATATATTGGAATTGGAAAAGGTTCAGAAAAGGGCAACAAAAATGATTAGGGGGATGGAACAGTTATGCCAGACCTAACCCCCAGTTTCACTTGAGCAAACAGGAGCTATTTGACACTGTGCGATACGGCTCCTGTGCTCTGTTCCCAAAGTGTTCTGCAGCAGGGGAGGCTCTCTGGTAGTGTGTGTGTGTCACTGGCATATTGGGGTGATGCTGAAACAGGACAGAGTAGAGGTGGCATTGGAGGGCTGGCGTGAACCTTAACTCTTCATTTCCCCTTCCAAGAACCAAGGGGATAGCAACCCTTACCCAGCGAGGTCACAGTCTCATAGTTCTCCTGCATGACATCCCAGTAGAGGGCTCTCTGAGCGGAGTCCAGCAGAGCCCACTCTTCCCTGGTGAAATGCACAGCCACCTCCTCGAAGGTCACCGGCCCCTGAAAGAGCAAGAGTCCAACACTCAGGACCTGCTGCTCCACTCACAGCCCCACTATTTGTGGCAGAGAGGAGTGAATCAAATGGAAGCTCTGGGTGGATCCCACTCAACAGAGTCCCACCCCCACCCCGCTCAGAGTATCCAGCAAATACCAGGGTGAGGGGACGAAGAGAGAGCCCCTTGTCTCTCCCAGCAGATCCATCACACACCTACTAGCCACCGACTGATACAGGAGATGGAGCCCCTAGCAGGGTCCAGGGAGAGCTCCCTGGTAGGAAGCCCAATAACCTCCCCATTGTGAGGAGCGGGATATGAAGGGAGAGGCAGCTCCAATAAGCCTGACTCATGGGTGCCCCCTTCATATCTCACGGCAGCCGCTGGTTAGTGAGCTCAGGCTCCAGCACTGGGAGTCTGGTCAGTTTGACTAGCTCCATGTAGGTGGGCTATTTTCTTTCTTCACAAATTAGGGCACCTCCCAACCTCCTGGGTCTGTTCCTAGAATCTAGGGCACTTATTAAATAACTCCCAGCAGGTTTGCCACACCCTGGCCTCCTCCTTTCCCCACGCTGTGAATTTCCTGCCCCGCTCCAACCTCCAAACCAGACTGTGCAAACCTTCCCATCTCTGGTGTATTTGCTCTCCCTCTCCTCCAGCAGGAACCCACCAGCAACCCCCCGATAATCCCTACCTGAGTTGGCTCCACTGCAGGCATTTCTCTTCCCTGTCCCACGCCAGGCTGGGATGAGCTGGAGAAAACATGGACGCCATTCTGCAGCCTGTCTGGGGAGAAGGGCAGTTGTGGGCGTTTCAGAACCGGTTTTAGTTAACTTCACATCAGAATTCCCCAGGCCCCTTCCTGCAGACAGACACCCTAGATTCTGCCATGCAGGAAATGCTCAGTCTGTTTATAACAATGTAGACCTGGCCCTCCTGCCATGCTAAGCCCAGACACATTTTTAACCTCCCTCCCTCCCTCACCCCTAACAAAGTCTGTGAACACAAGGCTAGAAAAGAGCAGAACCAAAGGAGTCACTGTGGGGATTCCTCAGACACTGACCCCACGGCAGCCACACCCCAGCAGGGGGAATATGGAGTCAGGAACTAGCTTTTCCTCTGTCTGATCCTTGTTTTGTTCACTGGAAAGTGGTTCTGCCCAGGGATGCAGCAATACATGTGTCTGGGTGGACATCTCTCCCCTCATTTCTCCCACTGCCCCTTTCAGTCTCTCCTTCCCCGTCCTCTCTCCCTGCCCCTCTGGCTGGGAAAGTCCCATTCCTGGGGGCTTTGCTCTCCCAGGGCTGGATTTTCTCCTGGCAATTGCTAATGGGAGGAGAAATAGGGAGGGGCTGTTTGTGCAGAGTCACTTTCTTGCCAGACCCGAAGACTTTCCTGAGGTCTTTCAGTTACCTGGAGACTTGGCTCAGAATTTAGTATTAACAGGGCCCAGGGCTGCCCTAGGAGGCTAGGACCAGCTGGAGAAAGTCATCCCCTGGGCCAGGCAGAGAAGCAGCTTTAATTCAGGTCTCTTCCCAGCACAGAACCCCACTGGGGGAGCAGCAGCTACTAAGCCTGGTCTCCCAGATCACAATGGAGGCTGCAGCGTCTGACCCAGGAAGCTGAACCCCAATATCCTGAGCAGAGAGGGACAGAGCGTTTGAGCAGCTTCCCTCCTTTAGCTCTCTGGGGAGAGCAGCTAATGAGAGCCCCTCCTCACAGGGAGAATTGCTGATCTCATTTGCCCCACTGTCCATCTGGAGTCACTCCTTGTCTTTCCATACAGTGACTCTGGATTAACAATGGTCTCAATGAAACCAGAGTTCATTAAGAATGAGTCCAGAACGCTGTGGAAGAGACCATTGTGCGGCAGTGCTGACCCCCTTCCCACCTCCCTCACCCCCAGATCCAGTACAAGGACTGGACAATCTAGGAGAATGGAACTGGAAGTTCCTGCAGTTTTCAAGAGGGGAGAAGAGCAAAATCTGTGATTTCACCTCACGGTGACTGGGCCTGGCCGGGGAATGTCGGGCAGTGCTTGGAGCCAGGATTCTGGCATAAGCTAATTAGGGAGAAGAAGCGAGGTCGGGAGCAGCCCCCAGAGCCCCAGTCAGCCCCCGCCCCCCAGATACTCCCTGGGACCCAGCCCCCAGAGTCCGTAGCCAGAGACCTCAGATACCCCTCAGAGCCTCACCGGCCAGACCGTCACTGCCAGGTTGGGAATCCCAAAGGGTTTTCCCCCTCGCCCCAAGAGACCCTAGAAGCCAGAGACCCCCCCAAACGGACCCCACTGGGAACTCAGTCCTCACTGCCTGCCTAGGACCCCTCCCCCGCCCTCCAGCAGGATCTGCCCTGCCCTTTGCCTGGCACCCCCTCCTCCCCTGCGGGATCCTGATGCTTTACAGGGCACCCCTGGCCTAGCACCGGGGATTCTCCCACACACACTCTGTGCACTGGGCACGGCAGCGATCCCAGGAGTCTGCGGGGGAAGCCTAGACAGAGCCCCTGGCACAGCACCAGGCTCCCTCTAACCCCCTGTCCCGCCTCCCCAAGAGACGCCCACCCCGGCTGTTCTGCAGCCACCAGGCCCCCAGCGATACCCACCTCCAGGACCCACAGCCTCAGGGCTGGGCACATCACAACCACCCCCTGAAACCCCAAATCTCCAGAACCCACCAACCTCACTAGGGTACCCCCTGCCCAGCCACCCAGAGGCCTCCCACCACCACAATCCCCCTTCAGCTGCTATCTCCCCACACAGCCCCACCCCCACCCAGCAACACTGTTACCTCATAGTGCCTGAGAAGTGGATAGAAAGTGACCACCGCCCCCTGCTGGCCAGTCACACAGGCAGAGGGAGCCCTGGGGGATGTCTCTGGAACTGGAGTATGGAAGGCCTGGAGGGACAAAATAGGTAAGAAATGTCCATTCCTGTCACTAGCAAATAATGGCCACCCTGGATCCACCCCAGAGGTGGCTACATCTTAGCACTGTGGGAAGCAACCCCTCACAGAGGCCATTTGCCATGGGGTTTGGGATACTTCTCAACTCACACTGCACTCAGAGTGACCTCCTCATCCCGTGCCAGCTGAAGAAAAGAAAAGGGTCCAGCCAACTCTCCCATTAATAGCTGGGAAGCACTGATCCCTCAAACAGGGGGAGGCCTCTGGCTTTGATGGGTATTAAATATGTGGCTGGTCTCTTTCTTCGGCAAACATTTTAACATAGGTAAAGGAGGGAACAAATGATTCATAAAGGAGACGGGAAAGATGATCTCTGGCAATTTAACCCCCTACAACATCCAGGATGGAGAAGAACTCAAGGCAACAGGTTCCCTCGAAGGAAGAAGTTGCTGGGATTTAGAAACATAGGGAACAGCCTCAAACCCCAGAGGATTTTTAACTGACATTTGATAATGACATAGAAAGAGGCAAAACCTGAGCTTTGAGAGCAATGTTCAGAAATGAAAGAGAAAGGGTGGAACGCTGAGAGATTTTGGATCCATTTTGCAAATTATAGAGAGGAAAGTGGAAAATCAGAGGGATTTTATATCAGTTGTTGATAGGAGGTAAAATCTGAGTGTTTCACATGAATATCTGATAAATGAATAAAGAGGAAATGGGCAACATTTGCAAACATTTTATATCCAGGTTCAAGAATCTGAGCAAAGGTGTAAACCTGAGATTTTCTTGGTATTTTATAATTAGAGAGACAGGGGAAAATCTCAGGGCATATTCAATTAGAAATAGACAACTAGAGAGCAGTGGGACAAATGTTTAGGGTATTTTATATGAACCTTTGAGATTTGCACAGAAAATGTGTCACAAACTGCGTATTTGATAACATGAGAGAAAAACACCAAGATCTGAGGGGATTTTATATTGCTGTTAACGAACTAGTGGTAGAAGATGACAGAACAAGGAGTAATGGTCTCAAGTTGCAGAGGGGGAGGTTTAGGTTGGACATTAGGAAAAACTTTTTCACTAGTAGGGTGGTGAAGCACTGGAATGGGTTACCTAGGGAGGTGGTGGAATCTCCTTCCTTAGAGATTTTTAAGGTCAGGCTTGACAAGGCCCTGGCTGGGATGATTTAGTTGGGTTTGGTCCTGCTTTGAGCAGGGGGTTGGACTAGATGACATCCTGAGGTCCCTTCCAACCCTGAGATTCTATGATTCTATGATTTTATGAAAATGGGGACTGTTGGACTGGATTTTATACGACTGTCCAATACATAAACACAAAGTGATGGTTCCCCCACCCCCACCATTGCCATGGGCAGCAGGGAGCCCTTTGAGGAGCTGATTAAAAGGGCAAGGGAGGGGGAGCTGAAAGGTCCCTGGATGAGGGAAGGGGGCAGCAGTGGGGGACGGGCGGGTGACTGGAAACTGATGGTTGGGGGTTACTGTGTTGGTAGTTAGGGGGAAGCAACTGGGAGTGGGAAACGGGGGTCTGGGCAGTCCCCATGGGGAACACGTGCGCCTCCCTTCCCTGCCCTGGCAGAGACCCGGCATCTCCTAGACTATCAGGGCTGGAAGGGACCTCAGGAGGTGTCTAGTCCAACCCCCTGCTCAAAGCAGGGCCAATCCCCAACTAAATCCCCAAATGGCCCCCGCAAGGAGTCAGCTCCCAGCCCTGGGTTTAGCAGGCCAGTGCTCCAACCACTGAGCCATCCCACCCCCACTCCAGGGGCAGCCATGTGCTGGGGAATGACTCAGGGCAACAATTTCCCACCTAAACAAGGACAAATCGCTGCAGATCAAATGGGTGGGAAAATGCCCCTCACTAGAGAAGATTTTAAACTGATGTTTGAGACTCATGAGGAGAACGGGGGTAATCAGGGGGGATGGGAGAGCTGATCATTGGAGGGGAAAGGGGGAATCGCCCCAGATTTTATAGCCCCGTGTGAGATACTGAGAGAGAAAAGGGGCAGAACTGGAGAGAATTTGTATCGGGGGTGAGAGGCAAGTGGCACAAACAGGGACAGGATCCAATTAACCCCCCTCCCCCCTTCGCCCACCCGCCACTCCCCGCCCCCGGGAATTTCCTGGCTGCCCAGAGACAGTGCAATCCCGCCCCGCGTCCCACTGACCTTCCCCACCCAACTCCGGCTTCTCCCCTCCCTGCCAGACACCCCCCATCTCCCCCACATCACAGGGGATCCCCCCCGCCAGGCCCCAGTCTCTGCCCCCCAAATCCCACTGGGGCTGAGGCAGCTCTGAGGCTTCTCCCAGGTTCCCTGGGGCAGAGTCACTTTCCTGCCCAGCCCCAGTGCCCCCCCCGGGGTCTCTCACTCCCCAGGGGGCTCCGTGGGAGGCTGGACACCAGGGATGCAGGACGGCAGGAATGGGGGTGACAGGCCTCCTGTTCCTCAGTCTCACGGCGGGACCGAGGGGGCTCGTCACTCTCCGGCTCGGGAGCGCTGGGAAGACCCGACCGTGGAGGGGCCGTCGCTGGGGGGGGACGGCCCCGTGCAGGCGCTGAGCACGTCCTTATATCACTTCTGTGGCGGGAAAAGTGCTGAGGAGATGGAACGCTGAGGGCTGGTTTTGGCGGGAAAAAACGGTTTGGACTGGTTTGAGCCTGTGTCCTGATGGTAAACAAGTCCCCTCTCAGAGATGGAGTCCAGGGGTCAATAGTTCATATGCTCCAGATTGGATCTTATTTTAAAGCCAGTGATTTACCTCATAAACATCTTATTAACCAACTAATTGAACCTATTAAACAATTTATACTTCTTACACCTAACAATGAGATAAAAAAAAACAACACAGACAAACCTTGTCAGTAACGGCTAATGTCCTAACTGGGAAATCAGCAGCGGTTTGTAGCGGGGGGAGCGCACAGTCTGAATGTGTATGACCCGACCCCAGCCCCCAGCCCCACATAGCAGTGGGGCTTGGCACTCTCTGTGCATTGGTGTGGTGGCTGAGTGGTTCACCAAGCAGTGACAATCCAAGGAGGTTCCCTGAGTCAGTCTCACTCCTGAGGAGATTCTGCACCAAAAAAATTCTGTGCACAATATTTTAAAATTCTGCAAATTTTATTAGTCAATAAATAAATGTGGAGGCTCCAGCACTGCAGTGGTGAGCACAGGCTGCTGGATGCACGGAGGTGGGAGATCACCCTGCAGCCCCCACTCTCCTCCAGTGAAACAGACTTGGTGGTGGGGCTGCACCTCTCTGCTGCCTGCTTCAGGAGCCCCAAAAAGACTCCCCAGAACTGCTCATGAGGGGCACATGTGCCTTCCCTTTGCTTCCCCATCAGAAAGTCAGAAAGCCTGAGCAGCTGGCCCCAGGCGATTTGAAAGGGCCTGGGGGCTCCTGCCACCACTACCGGCAGCACAGCGGGACTAAAGTGGATTCCTGCCCACCCTCTCTCCGCACGGCGCACCACTCCCAGAAGCATCTGGCACATCCCTGCAGCCCCCGTGGGGTGTGTCTCTCGCACGCTGCCCCCACCCCAAGTGCCAACTCTGCCATTGGAACTGCGGCAATGGGAGCTGCAGGGGTGGTGCCAGCGGGCAGTGGTGTCAGGAGACCCACGCCCCCTGGGCCTCCTCCATGTAGGAGTTGCTGCCAGATGGGGGTGTGGGTCACTTTTGGGAGCTGCCCAAGATAGGTGTGTAGCGGAGTGGCTATCCGCTCCCGCCTGGTGGGGCTTTAAAACAGCCCTGGGAAGGGGCTTTTGGCTGAGCTGACTAGGAAAGTGGCTGCAGCTGGAGGCCACGCCCCAAACTGAAGCCCTGGGGCTTATAAGAAGCAGGGAAGCCAGAGCCCAGACAGAGTCTCTCTCTGCTTCAGAGAGGGATGGGCCTGGCTGCTTAGAAGCTGAGACTAGATACCTGTGTGAAGCAGGGCTGGGGGACAGGCTGAGGAGCTAGGGAAGCTCCGGCCTGGAAAGCCCCAGGCTGCGGCCTAGCAAAGGGCCATAGGTACTGGGGGGTTGCAGAGGGCAGCCCAGGGGTAGGACGGAGCAGCAGGTCCAAACCCCCTATTGCCTATGATGAGTGGGCTGATACTGCAGTCTGCCCCAGGGTGTGGGGCTAGACCATGACTGTCAGTAGCCACTACTGAGGCAAGGCGGGGATAGTAGCATGGGGTTCCCCTGGGAGGGGGAGACCCAAGTATAGATAGCGGGCACTGGGTCCAGGGAGGGACGCCGGGGCCAGAGAACAGGTGGGTCACCAGCCTGCTGAGGGCGCTCCAGGGCTGGGCTGAGGGCGCTCCAGGGCTGGACTGAGGGACATTCCGGGACCAACCAGCAGGAGGCGCGGCAGGGGTGAGTACCACCTCGTTACAAGGTGCCACACCCCTACCCTCTGCCACAGCCCAGATCCCACACCCCGCCCACACCCAAACTCCCTCCCAGAGCCCACCACTGCCCCCCAACTCCCTGCCCCAGCCCAGAGCCCACATCCAAACTCCCTCCCAGGGTCCACCCCCTGCCTCCCCTGCACCCCAACCCCCTGCCCATCCCAGAGCCTGCACCTCATGTACCCAAACTCCCCCCCAGCGCTTTGAGGGGGGGCGAGGAAGGACGGGCAGGACTTGGACCAGTTCTGGGCATCACCAAAAGTTATATAAACCTGGTGATGCTGAGCTGGAGCCCTAGTCACTGCACATCTCTCCCCTTACAGTGGGGGACTCCGTGGGGCAGGGCGCTGCTGGGGGTTTATTCCTTCCTTTAATGGCTGTGGAAGGGGGAACAGGGAGAGAATTTGCTCCTCTGTTCTCTGCGGAACACGTGCAGGCAGCGGGATTATCTCCAGGGCTGTAACAAAACACAAGCTAGCAGAGGGGGGGGAAGGGATTTCCTGCAGGATGGATTCCCAGTGCAGCTCCCAAGCTGTGCCCTGGTGAGCTGTGCCCAGGGGATTTAGATGCTTTATGTAAGGGGACTGTTGCCCCCTTACTAACATTCAGTGGGGGTGTTTGGTTGCTAGCTCCCAGCACTAAAAAGGGAGGGGTCGATGGGAAATCAGGAGCCTGAGACTGACAGTCCCCAGGAACAATGTGGAGAGGCCAATGCTCCAGGTCAGCCTGATTGACAGGGCGGGCAGGCTATTCAAGGAGTCAGGAGGCCAGGGGGGTCCCGTCCTCCCTGTGAGCTGGAATTGTCTGAGTCACATGGAGTGGGGCCGAGCTAAGGAGAGAGCAGGGGACCCAAGCTGAGCTGATGGTAGCAGAGCTGCAGCCCCAAAGCCAGAGCACAGCCCAGAGAGAGCAGCCCTGCCCTGGGAGCAGAGCTGTAACAACTGGAGCCAGAGAGGCCAGACAAGCAGCCCAGGGAGCTGAAGGCAGAGCAGCAGCAGCAGCCGTGCTGAGGCAGAGCGGAGCTGGAGCAGTCCGGAGCTGGGTGCAGTGAGCAGCTGGGGATAGCGAGGGGGGCCCTGGGGAGTGGGCCCAGCACAGGGAGACGCCTCAGCCAAGAGGCCCTGCAGGACAGACTTGGAGGGGGATCGTAACCCTGACAGGGCAGGGGTGATGCTGGGGAGAAGGGTCCTGCCACCCAGAGCCTGAGAGTGTGTGGCCACCGCCAGAGCAAGTGTCCAACCTGCAGCATCCCTGCAGCACAGCCAGGGCCTGAGGAGGCGGCCTGGGACCTACAAGGAACAGACTGTGAAGTGCCCTGATGTCCAGAGACACTTTTTGTGATGGTCCCCGCCTCAGAGCGGGGTGATGTGTTTTCCTTTAACCTTTCCCATTTTTTCTTATTTTTTAAATTTTATTGTTAATTAAATAACTTGTATTTGCTTTAAATTGTATGATGTGATCAGTGGGTCAAGGAGTTGCGCAGTGCAAAGAGAGGGACACCCTAGCCCCTGTCCTGGGTGACCACAGCAGGGTTGGGGGGTTCAGCCCCCCAGGAATCCTGGGCCCAGCCTTGTTGGGGTTACGAGGACTCTGCCAGACAGGAGAGTGGAAGGGGAGTCCTCAAGGGCAGGGAGGCCTCTGGGTAAAGGAAGTGGGAGCGAGGACTCAGATCCTTTTGCCAGCCCACTTCTCCGGGGTAGTGCAGAAGCCAGGAAAGTTCCCCACAATAGCAGGACCATTCCCCCACTTACATCTAGATACAGCACCAGGCACGTAGGAGGATTTCCGCTTCTGAGTCATGGAAGCAGAAATTGACTTTTCCTTTCCAGATTTAGCTAATGTTCAGAAAGAGAATCTAGCACCAGCCTTCCAGATCTGAACACCTCAAAATTCAGGAGTGCTCGAGCTCAATTTGGGCAGCTGTTACTTCATTTCTCCCAAATCAAATACGCTGATCCACTGTCATTTGCTGTAGAAAAAGTAGGATAAAATTGAGCAAGAAATGCTTCCCAGGGGTTATTAGGACTGGAATTGTTATTTTCAACAGCCATTGCCATTTTTTCTAGTTTTGTTTGAAAGGAAGACAGCGATATTGCACTGGCAAATTCCCTATAGAAATGAAGAATAATAAAGGCACCTCAACTTTTCGTCATTTATGGAGGACAGTCTTATAATATGCATCCAGGTATCCTCCAATCACACAAGTTGAAAATTGTTCCATTTTACTGCAGTTCTGTAACCATATGAGAACCAATCCTGTCTGTGTTCTGTGCACATCCAAAATTCCTGCTGAATGACCCATCCTGGGAGCGAGTTACCAGTGACCCAGGGCTGGGGTGGAAGGAGGGTGCAGGTGGGGGGGAGCACCCAGGCCTGGGGTGGCAGGGGGTGTGTGGGTTCGGGAGCATTGGTGGGGGGGAAGGGGAGAGCCCAGATCTGGGGCAGCACAGGATGTGGGGGGGAGCCCAGGACTGGACTGGCAGGGGGGGTGGGTGGGGGGGGGGAAGAGCCCAGGGGTGGGGTGGCCGGGGGCTGCAGGGGTGGGGCGGCCCAGAGCTGCAGCGGCTGCAGGTTGGGGGGAGCCCAGGGCTCGGGCAGCAGGAGGGTGTGATGGGGAGCCCAGGGCTGGGATGGGGGCAGCCAAAATTTTTTTTTGCTTAGGGCGGCAAAAAACCTAGAGCCGACCCTGCCTCCATGCACTGTGAAGTAGGTAGGAGCGGATCATTATTATCCCTACTTGAAAAAGGGAGAAGCTGAGGCTGAGAAAGGAGAATTGAGTTGTCTGAGGTCACACAGCCAGTCAGTGGCAGAGTTGGGAATAGGACCCAAGAGCCCTGATTTTCAAACCAACCCTTGGATCTTGAATTTCAGACACTGAATGACCTGAATAAAGTGCTCTCAGATGAGCTCCAGACCAACAACAGTGACAGTAATTATTCAGGAAGTATTTGAGGAGAACTGCAAGGTTAGAGAGAATCATGAACTGCTCAGAGACAATTAATGCAGAGAAGCAGCAAAATTCATCAAACATAGAACTGGTTCTGACTTATTTCCTTGGTCTTGAAAGAGAACAACAAGGACCTGAGTCTCCTCCCTGTCAATAACCCCCTGCTGAGCCAATCAGGCTAGAGACTGAGGACAGGAGGCTGAGGGTTCTCACCAGAGATCCCAAAGGATGGCCCAGGTCATTGGTGGGGATCACTGGCCGAGCTCTATTTCAGCCCCACATTTTTGGGTGGACCTCCCACAGTGGGAGCTGCAGAGCCCTCCTCTCTCTCTCTCTCTCTCTCTCTCTCTCTCTCCTGCTTTTGGGAGGGGAACAGGAGAAAGGGCAAAAGACAAAGAGAAAGGAGGGAGGGATGGATGGAGGAAAAGATTAAACAAAAAGGACAAACCCCAATGTCCCCAGTGATTCTAAGGGACAGAATCCCAGATGCGCAATAAAATTCTGCCTCCTTAAGCTTGAGTTTTCCATGCCCAGAATTCAACTGTCACCAGATGGATCAGACTGAACAGGTTTCAAACCTCGAGGAGGCTCTTACCTTCTAAACAGGGACGGCTGTTTTCTAGTAAAATCACTACAAGGGAAGGAGAAAACTCGAAAGAGGTTCCTCCTGGCGCTCACGTCCGTGAACCCGAATACTCTCTCAGTCCTCAAAGAGAGACCTGGAGAAGGAGACTTGCTGAAGCAAAGCCACAGGGGTCTCTGAGGTTTCCCTGGCCCCTCGCCCCTGTCCTGCCTGGCTGATGTCAGCATCTCTCTGTGAGGTCACCACCTCCCCACCACCTTGGACCAATAGGCTGAGGTCCTGCCAAAGGCCTTTGTGATGTCACTGCCACACCCCTCCCTTGCTGTGCCAATGTCCTGCCCCTGGCCAGACCCTTTGCAGGTTTGAGCTACTCCCTGGGGATCACCCCACTCAAGGAGCGTTCGTTCTAGGCAGCAAGCCAGCTAGACAGGAAAACATCAGACGCTGCTCCCAATGCTACACTCGGTTTTTCAGAAATTAGTCAACTTTATGGCCAGAAGAGACCATTAGAGCATCTAATCTGACCCCCTGCATATCACAGGCCTCCTGTATGACACAATAGTGAGTTTATTACGCAGGGTCCACCCCTCCCTCACTGTGAATAGTACATGAACCAGCCTTGTAATGGAGCTAAGATTTCCCAAGAACTTCAAGCAAAATACACCAGTTTCATAAAACAGATTTATTAACTACAGAAAGATGGAGTTTTAAGGATTATAAGTGGTAGGCATAAAAGAGCAAAGTAAGTTACCCTGGAAATTAAAGATAAATTCACAATCTAAACTTTACATCTTATTACGCTAGGCCGTAGTTTGGTTATGCCACAGGAAGGCTTAATGCTCGAGCTGCAGTGCATGCTGGGCAGGCTTAAGGCCGGGCTCCCCATGGCAGGAGAGAAGAAGACGACTTTGCTCACAGCCAGTGCCCTGCCCCCACTCTCAAGTCATTAATGGCTCCCCCAGATCAGCCAGAATGGAGCAGCGGTTTTCACTCCATCAAGTCCACTTATGGCTTACAGGCAACTCCCAGACCCACCATGTCGGCCAGAAAGGAGCCCACTCAGCCTCGCGATTGCTGCTTTTCCTTCCCCCCAGAACCCCGCTTCTCCTGGGCTGCAAGGAGCCACCCCTGGGAAGCCAACAGGCAGGCACAGGGTTCTGCCTCCCAGCAGCCAACCGCACCTCCCCCGGCTTTGCAGAACAAATGGTGACGCTCTACTAACCCCATTTAGCCGCAATGATGTGCTTACTTTCTGCCCTGCCTTTCTCAGCTCGACTTTCCTCTTTGCCCCATTCCTGCCTCACTTCCTCCTTTGGCAAGTCACGCAGAGGAGGCCAGCAGGAAGAGCTGGCCTCCACCGGCCAACCTCCCAGGGCAGAGGAGGCCAAGCCACAAGCCTCCAAAAGGTGACACGCCGCACTCCTCTAGGTTCTCCAGCCTGACACCAAGGTGCTTTCTCCACTGCTGTCAGCACCCTCTGTCATGCGGGGGTTGGAGTTATCCCAGGGACAGGCCAATAGGAGAAGGAGGAGGCCTTCCTGAACAGCAAGGGGATCTGGCAAAAGGAAGCCAGCATGTTTCTGCCTGGTTTTGAACCAGGGACTTTTGCATGTTAGGCAAATGCGATAACCACTACACTACAGAAACTCCATCTGCTTGGCTGTTGCTCACCCTGGCACAGACCGATGGACAAACCTGGAGAAAGTGGTGACAGTCCTTCAATAGGTCAGCTGGCAGAGCAGAGGACTGGAGCCGGCACTCAGGAAGTCGTCCTTATGTCGCCCTTGTGACTCCAGCTTGAGGGAGAGCTTCTTTTTCTTCCCCTTGCTGACAAAGAGCAAGAGAAGAATGAAAGGTCAGGGGGGCCAACTCGGTGCAGAAGCCCATGCTGTCTTTTCCTGCTGCATAGCCTGAAATGAGGGACTCGTGGCAGTTAAAGGCACTGCTGCACTTTCAGAAAACATCCCACCTGTGCACAAAGGGGGATAGAAGAGCCTGTTAGTCTAGCACGCTCCCAACTGAACTACTTTAGCAGCTGCTCGGTTTCTTTTTGGCCTCCTGCTTTTCTGTCTGGGATGTTGTTGTCAGCTGTGGCACAGAAAAAGAACGTCATTGCGAGCGGCCCATGAAGACAAGATTCACTTTTGCCTTCCTTGCTCGGCTTTACTTGCTTCCTCGCCCTATTCCTGCCTTAGTTCCTGGGTTACCTGAAGGAAACGGGGAGCCAGCAGTGCCAGGAGGAAGTTGGGCAGCTAGACCCTGGTGGCAAAAGTCCTGCCGCCACTTGCCACCCCACTCTCTTCTCCCAGCGTCACATATTGGCCACCAGGGACTTGGGGCCCAGCAGCGCAATGGAAGGCAGTGGACAGAGCCACCCTCGCCTTGAAGCTCCGGCTCATTAAACCACATCTTCAGTCACTGATGGCCAATGAGAGACCGACACCGCTTGCTATTTTAGCACTTGGAAATGCCATTGGTCAGTCATTGGATCTCTGTAATGCTGTTACAGAACAAATGAACATAGAATCTCAGTGTGACATTCTATACCTTTGGGGGAGCGGCTGTAACCCCCATAATCATCGTGATCTTACATATAGAGCATGACTTGTAAGGTATCAGGGAAAGGATATGATCGGCTGAAAGTCACTTCTCTACCCATAGATGTAGACCACTCATGCATATGAAGTCATGAGAATTGTGCAGTGTGGTTGTCACTGTGCTGCAAGGTGGGGGAGTCAGCCAAATATTAGCTCCCTAGTGGCAACAGCAAGGAAAATAACCAACACCCGGACAGGGTGTCAAACAACCCATCGACAGCCATTGTCCAGCAAGGGAGCTACAATGCAATGACTCACCTGCATGAGGACACCCCAGGGGAATTGCTCAGACTTGCTTGGAGAGACGCAGTGATGCTCACCTGACTCTGAAGGGGGGGGGGCAAAGCCATGAGGGAAGAAAGGACATGATAAAAGGAGAGACATTTGCTAGGCTTTATCTCGCTCTGTCACCTACATCTACAGACACCCCCACACCAAGCAACTGAAGCGCTGATGAAAGGGGAGAGCCTGGCTGAAAAGCCACCAGCCAGCCTGTGGTGAGAAGCATCTGAGTTTGCAAGGGTACTGAAAGGGTTAAGATCAGCTTTGAAATGCCATTGGCCAATCTTTGGATCTCTTTAATGCTGTGCTTCAGTTCATGGGGGAAAGGCGAGAGAAGCGACCTTTGAACAAAGGGCCTGGGGTTAACATCCTAACGCTGTCCGTCTCCGACTGTAACACTATTTAATACCGGCCCACCCTGTGCTGGTGAGTGCTCCATTTCTAGATGTTAGTACATTTCACTTACTGTCAAAATAAAAAAGTTTCTATATGCTTAAAGAAAATGCATTTGTTTTATTTGCTTATATATGGCATGAATAAATACAGGTTTACAGAACCTAGCCTGCAAATTTATCATCTTATATGACAGAGAAAATCATGCATCGAAATTGTGCGTCAAAATCATGAGCTGAGCTACAAATGCAATAAAAATAAGATATTCAAAATTTTAACATATGGGGGGGGGCACCGAAGACATGTCTTGCCTGGGACTCCACTTGGTCTAGGGGAGGCCCTGTCAGGGAGAACAGGAGTTAGTCTCACACGCCTATTTCCAGGCTGTAATCTGTGGGCTGGAACAGGCCCTGGATTGAGGGGGTGGCTGCAGGGTTTGCAGCGCTCTGATGTCTCAGACAATGTGTCTCTCCCAAAGCCTCAGATCTGTGTCCCCCGAAGGCTCCTGCGCTACCTCCGCTCCTCTCACAGTCTACAGCAAGGAGCAGCAGCAAGGGTCAGGGATGAGCCATAGGGCACTAGGTGGGTGGCCAAGGCTTCAGGAGCCCAGAGCGTTTGCCTGTCTGGGCATTTTGGCTGAGACCTCAGGGACACATTGTGAGGCAGAATCCCAGGCATCTTATGAAAGGAGCATAAGGATGTAAGGACATACGACGGCCAGACTGGGTCCATCTAGCCCAGTATCCTGTCTTCCCATAGCGGCCAAAGCCAGGTGCCCCAGAGGGAATGAACAGAACAGGGAATCACCAAGTGATCCATCCCCTGTCGCCTATTCCCAGCTCCTGGCCAACAGAGACTAGGGACACCATCCCTGCCCATCCTGGCTCAGAGCATGTCCTCCATGAAGCGATTTAGCTCTTTTTTTAAAACCCTGTTATAGTCTTGCCCTTCACAACCTCCTCAGGCAAGGAGTTCCACAGGTTGACTGTGCGTTGTGTGAAAAAATACTTCCTTTTGTTTGTTTTAAATGGGCTGCCTATTAATTTCATTTGGTGACCCCTAGTTCTTGTGTTATGAGAAGGAATAAGTAACACTCCTTATTTACTTTCCCACACCAGTCATGATTTTATAGCCCTCTAGCATATTTCCCCCTAGTCAGCTTTTCTCCAAGCTGAAAAGTCCCAGTCTTGTTATTCTCTCCTCATATGGCAGACACTCCATACCCGTTTCTGAACCTTTTCCAATTCCAATACATCTTTTTTAAGATGGAGCGACCATATCTGCACGCAGTATTCAAGATATGGGTGTACCATGGATTTATACAGTGGCAATAAGATTTTCTCTGTTATTCTCTATCCCTTTCTTAATGATTCCCAACATTCTGTTCGCTTTTTGCCTGCCATTGCCCATTGAGTGGATGTTTGCAGAGAACTATCCACAGTGACTCCAAGATCTCTCACTTGAGTTGGAACAGCTATTTTACATCCCATCGTTTTCTATGTGTAGTTGTATTATGTTTGCCAATGTGCATCACTTTGCACTGATCAACATTGAATTTCATCTGCCGTTTTGTTGCCCTTTCACCCAGTTTTGTGAAATCTCTTTTTAGCTCCTCCCAGTCTGCTTTGGACTTAACTATCCTCTGTAGTTTTGGATCATCCGCACATTTTGTCACCTCGCTGTTCAGCAGATCGTTTATGAAGATGTTGACTAGTCCCAGTACAGGACCACTAGTTACCTGTTTCCATCCTGAAAACTGTCCATTTATTCCTACCCTTTGTTTCCTAGCTTTTAACCAGTTATTGATCCACGCGAGGACCTTCCGGAGGTGAACGTAAGCTGGTACATTCCGGTATGAGGTCCTGGCAAGAGCGGGTACGCTGTGCCAGCCCGGCCCGGCTTCACCAGGCTGGTGATTTAAAGGGCCCAGGGCTCCCTGCAGCCTCCCAAGCCCCCCTGGCGGAGCCCCGGGGAGCAAATCACTGCCCTGGAACGCTGCTCTCTCCTGCGCTACGAACACAGAGCAGGGGCGGCGGGAGCTTCCTTACAGTGGGGGGGTCACTATTGTCTGAACTGTGGCACTCCCATGAAAACCTTTCCCTAAGGACCCACACTCACACCGCCTCTCCCCCCGAGGCCACACCCACAGAATTCCTCTCCCCCCCCACAAGACTCCCCCTTTCCCCACTCCATCATTTGTCCTAACAGCCAGTTAAGAGTGGTGGGGCCACGGCCCTCTAAACCCCCTGTTCCTGCACCCCTGACACAGAGCTAAGCAGCAGCAGTGTGTGTGTGTGCGTGTGTCAGAGGCTGCTGTGCTGAGCTGAGCCAGTGAGGGAAGCGGGGACTGATGTTGGGGCTGCCCCCTCCCCCTGCCTCAGGACTGGTTGCTTGCAGCAGCTGTCTGAACATAGAGACAGTGTGCCGACACACTCCCTCTTCCCACACACACACTCCCTCTCCCCACACACACACAGTCTCTATCCCACCACGCACACTGCAGTTGAAAAGCAGCTGGCAATCTAGTAAGATGCCCATGGAACGGTGGGATAGAGAAACCTGCATCATGTGATGCTGTACCGGCCCATGAGGCTTTGCAAACCCTTCCCAAAACACCCTGCAGCCAGTTGCACAGCTACCCACAGTGCACTGCTCTCTGTGGCCATCCAAGATTCTAGCGTGGATGTGCTCTGGTGACACAAGGGGCATAGTGTGGACATGCAACAGGTGATTAATTAAAACACTTTAAAGTTGCATTACCCAACAGTGTAGACACAGCTTGAGAGTGAGACAAGACCCAGCTCCTTTGAAACTAAAGAACCACAACTTTCTCCGTAGTTGGCAGCATTCAAACCTACACAGGGAGACCCCAATGGATTTCTAGTCCATCGCCTTAACCACTCAGCCACAACTACTTGGTTAAGCTGTGTCTCTCACTGCACTCTAGTTCTGTTCTCACTGAGTGATCAATTCCAGTTGTTTCCTCAGACCAGCTTCCACAACACACACACTGCTGTGCCATTGTGTAAGTGTGTCCACGGCTGAACTGCAAGAATTCCTGCTCATTTCCCTTCTGGCTGGAGCATGAGGAGAGTGTGTTTGTGGTCAATGACGTTGCTGTAGATTGTTGCCCATTTCCTGCCTTGATCATTCAGACAGTCCCTTTCCTGCCATATCACCAGCACAGCAGTGATTGCAATAACAGGGGGCAGGTTTTCTCTGGGGCACTCAGATTTGTCAGGGGGTTGGTGGCTCCTTTCTTTCCTTACCCTGGAGTAAACTCAGCTTTTAATTCCATCCTTGGTGTTTCAAGGAATAACAACAGACGACCGAGGAAAGAGGTGGACAAGTGGGTCTCAGGAGGGGCAGAGAGGTGGGGGCGATGGGCTGGGCGGGTGTCACTGGAGGGGCAGAGAGGTGGGGCGGTGGGCAGGGCGGGTCTCAGGAGGGGCAGAGAGATGGGGGCGGGGGCAGGGCAGGTCTCAGGGGAGGGGAAGAGAGGTGGGGGCGGGGGCAGGGCGGGTCTCAGGGGAGGGGCAGAGAGTGGGGGCGGGGGCAGGGCGGGTCTCAGGAGGGGCAGAGAGGTGGGGTGGGGGGCAGGGCGGGTCTCAGGGGAGGGGCAGAGTGGTGGGGGCGATGGGCAGGGAGGGTCTCACGGGAGGGGCAGAGAGGTGGGGCGGTGGGCAGGAGGGTCTCACGGAAGGGGCAGAGAGGTGGGGGCGGTGGGCAGGGCGGGTCTCAGGGGAGAGGAAGAGTGGTGGGGGCGGTGGGCAGGGCAGGTCTCAGGGGAGGGGCAGAGAGGTGGGGGCGGTGGGCAGGGAGGGTCTCAGGGGAGGGGCAGAGAGGTGGGGGCAGCAGGCAGGCCGGGGGGTAGGGGGTGGAGAGACACCAGGCGGCCTTCAGGAGGAGAGGAGGGAGCGAAAGGTGGACCCGCCGGCCTCAGCCCCTGTGGACGCGGGGGGGTGGGTAGGGGTCAAATGGGCGTGAGGGCAGAACACAGGGGGGGCCTGAGAGGGAGGCGAACGAGTCAAGGGGGGGGAGTGGGCAGGGCCGCCCAGAGGATTCAGGGGGCCTGGGGCAAAACAATTTTGGGGGCCCCTTCCATAAAAAAAAGTTGCAATACTCTAGAATCCTGTATTCTCGTGGGGGCCCTGCAGGGCCTGGGGCAAATTGCCCCCCCTTTCCCCCCTCTGGGTGGCCCTGCCCTCAGCCTCTCCTCGTAAGTCCCCTGCCCCCTAATCATTTTTGTTGCCCTCCCCTAGACTCTCTCCAATTTGTTTCTGTAGTGGGGGGGGGGCCTCACCAGTGCCGAATAGAAGGGAATAATCACTTCCCTCGATCTGCCGGCAATGCTCCTACTGACCCAGCCAATATGACCAGGTACCCATATTGAATGCAGACCCAGCAATATTTGATAAATTGGTTACTGTCCATTCAGGAGGTTATTTCCCAGCTATTCATAAATAATGAAGATGCTCTAAGCGGAGGGGAGAGAGCTGTCCCGTCCATGTAGTTAATCCATCTCCCCGAGAGGTGGTAGCTATGTCACTGGGGGAAGCTATGTGGGTGGGTGTGCAAGCTGTGGTGTTTACATGGATCTATAAGTTTAATCAAACCCCATTTTTAAAAGCACTGTGGTCTGGGAACAGAACAGGAGATCCCTGAGGCAGGGCCTGTCCTTCAAAATCTTTAAGATCTCTGACTTACCTACACAGCAGTCATGGGGGTATAGCTCAGTGGTCGAGTGTTTGACTGCAGTTCAAATGGTCCTTGGTTCAAATCCAAGTGCCCCCTTACAAACCTCTTCCTTCAATGAAAATAATGTCATTTCCATTATGTTCAGGAGTTCCACTGAATAGGGATCCCTGAAATGAATAGAAACACTCAATGTTTCCCTGTGCAAATGCATAAAAACCTAGCAAACGTGCCTTCACTGAAATCAGTTCCAATCCTCTAAAGGATTAAAGAATCCTTATTGAGGTTGCAGGAAAAAAAATCCCATGTGTAGAAAGAATAGTAAATATGGCAGGCGACAAGCTTGGCTTAACAGTGAAATCCTTGCTGATCTTAAACACAAAAAAGAAGCTTACAAGAAGTGGAAGACTGGACAAATGACCAGGGAGGAGTATAAAAATATTGCTCAGGCATGAAGGAGTGAAATCAGGAAGGCCAAATCACACTTGGAGTTCCATCTAGCAAGAGATGTTAAGAGTAACAAGAAGGGTTTCTTCAGGTATGTTAGCAACATGAAGAAAGTCAAGGAATGAGGGAGGTAACTTAGTGGACAGAGGATGTGGAAAAAACTAATGTACTCAATGCTTTTTTTTGCCTCTGTCTTCATAAACAAGGTCAGCTCCCAGACTGCTGCACTGGGCAGCACAGTATGGGGAGAAGGTGACCAGCCCTCTGTGGAGAAAGAAGTGGTTCAGGACTGTTTAGAAAAACTGGACGAGCACAAGTTCATGGGGCCGGATGCACTGCATCCAAGAGTGCTAAAGGAGTTGGCGGATGTGATTGCAGAGCCATTGGCCATTATCTTTGAAAACTCATGGCGATCGGGGGAGGTCCTGGATGACTGGAAAAAGGCTACTGTAGTGCCCATCTTTAAAAAAGGGAAGAAGGAGGATCCGGGGAACTACAGGTCAGTCAGCCTCACCTCAGTCCCTGGAAAAATCATGGAACAGGTCCTCAAGGAATCAATTCTGAACCACTTAAAGGAGGGCCAAGTGATCAGGAACAGTCAGCATGGATTCACCAAGGGCAAGTCATGCCTGACTAACCTAATTGCCTTCTATGAGGAGATAACTGGGTCTGTGGATGAGGGGAAAGCAGTGGATGTGTTATTCCTTGACTTTAGTAAAGCTTTTGATACAGTCTCCCACAGTATTCTTGCCAGCAAGTTAAAGAAGTATGGGCTGGATGAATGGACTATAAGGTGGATAGAAACATGGCTAGATCATCGGGCTCAATGGGTAGTGATCAACGGCTCCATGTCTAGTTGGCAGCCAATTTCAAGTGGAGTGCCCCAAGGGTCGGTCCTGGGGCCGGTTTTGTTCAATATCTTCATTAATGATTAGGAGGATGGCGTGGACTGCACCCTCAGCAAGTTTGCAGATGACACTAAATTGGGAGGAGTGGTTGATACGCTGGAGTGTAGGGATAGGATACAGAGGGAACTAGACAAATTAGAGGACTGGGCCAAAAGAAACCTGATGAGGTTCAACAAGGACAAATGCAGAGTCCTGCACTTAGGACGGAAGAATCCCATTCACTGCTACAGACTAGGGACCGAATGGCTAGGAAGCAGTTCTGCAGAAAAGGACCAAGAGGTTACAGTGGTCGAGAAGCTGAATATGAGTCAACAGTGTGCCCTTGTTGCCAAGAAGGCTAATGGCATTTTGGGCTGTATAATTAGGGGCATTGTCGGCAGATCGAGGGATGTGATCATTCCCCTCTATTAGACATTGGTGAAGCCTCATCTGGAGTACTGTGTCCAGTTTTGGGCCCCACACTACAAGAAGGATGTGGAAAAAGTGGAAAGAGTCCAGCAGAGGGCAACAAAAAATGATTACGGGGTTGAAGCACATGACTTATGAGGAGAGGCTGAGGGAACTGGGCTTGTTTAGTCTGCAGAAGAGAAGACTGAGGGGGGATTTGATAGCTGCTTTCAACTACCTGACAGGGGGTTCCAAAGAGGATGGATCTAGACTGTTCTCAGTGGTAGAAGATGACAGAACAAGGAGTAATGGTCTCAAGTTGCAGAGGGGGAGGTTTAGGCTGGATATTAGGAAAAACTTTTTCATTCAGAGAGTGGTGAAGCACTGCAATGGGTTACCTAGGGAGGTGGTGGAATCTCCTTCCTTAGAGGTTTTTAAGGTCAGGCTTGACAAAGCCCTGGCTGGGATGATTTAGTTGGGGATTGGTCCTGCTTTGAGCAGTAGGTTGGAGTAGATGACCTCCTGAAGTCCCTTCCAACCCTGATATTCTATGATTCTATGATTAGATTTTCTAATGGTCTCTTCTGGCCATAATTTCTGAAAAACTGAGTGTAGCATTGGGAGCAGCGTCTGCTGTTTCCCTGTCTAGCCGGCTTGCTGCCTAGAACGAACGCTCCTTGAGTGGGGTGACCACAGGGAGTAGCTCAAACCTCCAAAGTGCCTGGCCAGGGGCAGGACATTAGCCCAGCAAGGGAGGGGTGCGGCAGTGACATCACAAAGGCCTTTTGCAGGACCTCAGCCTATTGGTCCAAGGTGGTGGGGAGGTGGTGACCTCACAGAGAGATGCTGACATGAGCAAGGCAGGACAGGGGCCAGGGGCCAGGGAAACCTCAGAGATCCCTGTGGCTTTGTTTCAGCAAGTCTCCTTCTCCAGGTCTCTCTCTGAGGACTGAGAGAGTATTCGGGTTCACGGACGTGAGCGCCAGGAGGAACCTCTTTCGAGTTTTCTCCTTCCCTTATAGTGATTTTATTAGAAAACAGCCATCCCTGTTTAGAAGGTAAGAGCCTCCTGGAGGTTTGAAACCTGTTCAGTCTGATCCATCTGGTGACAGTTAACATAAGAACATAAGAACATAAGAAAGGCCGTACCGGGTCAGACCAAAGGTCCATCTAGCCCAGTATCTGTCTACCAACAGTGGCCAATGCCAGGTGCCCCTGAGGGAGTGAACCTAACAGGCAATGATCAAATGATCTCTCTCCTGCCATCCATCTCCATCCTCTGACGAACAGAGGCTAGGGACACCATTCTTACCCATCCTGGCTAATAGCCATTTATGGACTTAGCCACCATGAATTTATCCAGTCCCCTTTTAAACATTGTTATAGTCCTAGCCTTCACAACCTCCTCAGGTAAGGAGTTCCACAAGTTGACTGTGCGCTGCGTGAAGAAGAACTTCCTTTTATTTGTTTTAAACCTGCTGCCTATTAATTTCATTTGGTGACCCCTAGTTCTTGTATTATAGGAATAAGTAAATAACTTTTCCTTATCCACTTTCTCAACATCACTCATGATTTTATATACCTCTATCATGTCCCCCCTTAGTCTTCTCTTTTCCAAACTGAAGAGTCCTAGCCTCTTTAATCTTTCCTCATATGGGACCTTCTCTAAACCCCTAATCGTTTTAGTTGCTCTTTTCTGAACCTTTTCTAGTGCTAGAATATCTTTTTTGAGGTGAGGAGACCACATCTGTACACAGTATTCGAGATGTGGGCGTACCATGGATTTATATAAGGGCAATAAATATATTCTCAGTCTTATTCTCTATCCCCTTTTTAATGATTCCTAACATCCTGTTTGCTTTTTTGACCGCCTCTGCACACTGCGTGGACATCTTCGGAGAACTATCCACGATAACTCCAAGATCTTTTTCCTGACTCGTTGTAGCTAAATTAGCCCCCATCATGTTGTATGTATAGTTGGGGTTATTTTTTCCAATGTGCATTACTTTACATTTATCCACATTAAATTTCATTTGCCATTTTGTTGCCCAATCACTTAGTTTTGTGAGATCTTTTTGAAGTTCTTCACAATCTGCTTTGGTCTTAACTATCTTGAGTAGTTTAGTATCATCTGCAAACTTTGCCACCTCACTGTTTACCCCTTTCTCCAGATCATTTATGAATAAATTGAATAGGATTGGTCCTAGGACTGACCCTTGGGGAACACCACTAGTTACCCCTCTCCATTCTGAGAATTTACCATTAATTCCTACCCTTTGTTCCCTGTCCTTTAACCAGTTCTCAATCCATGAAAGGACCTTTCCTTTTATCCCATGACAGCTTAATTTATGTAAGAGCCTTTGGTGAGGGACCTTGTCAAAGGCTTTCTGGGAATCTAAGTACACTATGTCCACCGGATCCCCTTGTCCACATGTTTGTTGACCCTTCAAAGAATTCTAATAGATTAGTAAGACACGATTTCCTTTACAGAAACCATGTTGACTATTGCTCAAGAGTTTATGTTTTTCTATGTGTCTGACAATTTTATTCTTTACTATTGTTTCAACTAATTTGCCCGGTACCGACGTTAGACTTACCGGTCTGTAATTGCCGGGATCACCCCTAGAGCCCTTTTTAAATATTGGCGTTACATTAGCTAACTTCCAGTCATTGGGTACCGAAGCCGATTTAAAGTTGAATTCTAGGCATGGAAAACACGAGCTTAAGGAGAGAGAATTTTATTCCACACCTGGGATTTTGTCCCTTAGAATCACTGGGGACATTGGGGTTTGTCCTTTTTGTTTCACCTTTTCCTCCATCCCTCCTTTCTCTTCGTCTCTTGCTTCTTTTGTCCTTTCTCCTGTTCCCCTCCCAACACCAGGAGGGGTGTGCGTGAGTGTGTGTGTGTGTGTTGCGGGGGAGTGCTCTGCAGCTCCCATTGTGGGAGCTCCACTCAAAAATGTGGGGCTGAAATAGTGCTCGGGCAGTGATCCCCACCAGTGACCTGGGCCATCCTTTGGGCTCTCTGGTGAGAACCCTCAGCCTCAGTCTCTACCCTGATTGGCTGAGCAGGGGGTTATTGACAGGGAGGAGAGTCAGCTCCTTGTTGGTCTCTTTTAAGACCAAGGAAATAAGTCAGAACCAGTTCTATGTTTGATGGATTTTGCTGCTTCTCTGCATTAATGGTCTCTGAGCAGTTCATGATTCTCTCTAACATTGCAGTTCTCCTCAGATACTTACTGAATAATTCCTGTGCACTGTTGTTGGTCTGGAGCTCATCTGAGAGCACTTTATTCAGGTCATTCAATGTCTGAAATTCAAGATCCGATGGTTAGTTAGAAAATCAGGGCTCTTGGGTTCTATTCCCAACTCTGCCACTGACTGGCCATGTGACCTCAGACAACTCAATTCTCCTTCCTCAGCCTTAGCTTCTCCCTCTTTCAAGTAGGGATAATAATGATCCGCTCCTACCTACCTCAACACACTCACTCTTCCCCAACACACACACTGTCTCTCCCCACACACACACAGTCTCCACACTGCAGTTGAAAAGCAGCTGGCAATCTAGTAGGATGCCCAGGGAACAACGGGAGAGAGAAACCTGCATCACTGAAAGTGCAGCCATGGAGACACCACACACCAGCCTTGCCTAGCAGGGGGAGGGGGGCGAGAAGGGACATCATTCGAGCTCCCTGCATCCAGGTCACTTTCCTCAGCCGGGCTGCGTCAGGGGAGGGCAGAGAGCAGCAGCTTCTGATGCTCCCCTCACAGCCCAGCCCAGGTGGGGAAAGTGACCAGGACGCATGGAGCACATAGTGCTGCTCCTCGCTCCCCCCACCCTCTATGGGGCCATGGAGGAGCATTGGGGCAGGGGAGAGCAGTGAGCACCTTTGCACGGCCACACGGTGCCCTTTGACCCCCTGGAGCCCTGGGCGGCTGCCGGGGGCCCCACCCCTAAGGCCGGCCGGGCTCCCCAGCACGAACAGCAGAGACACAGGGAGACTGACCACCCACTGAGCAGAGGTAGCCTGGGCGGCTCGTAATGGAGGATCGGGGGGGGCTCAGCCTCCCCAAACCTTGCGTCGCCAAGGGGGCAGTGGGGCCCATGACTAGGGGCCCTGGCCAAATTGGGACCCGCTGGGAAAGTCTCCCCCATGTCAGCCCCAGGGCTGGAGGAGCTCCCACTCCCTGCTACGGCCCGGGGGCTGCAGCAGGGGCACAGAGCTTCTCTGGTCTCGGGGCCGCAGCGGGGCAGGGGTAAAGGAGTGACAGGGTGGGGCCAGTGGGGGAAGGGGTGGAACAGAGGTGACAGTGGGTGGGGCCGTGGGTGGAAGGTGTGGAAGGGGGCGGAGCCACACTCAGAAGTGGGGGGGTCATGGTTCCGGTGCTGGGGCCCCCACACTTGTTCTCCCTTTCCCTGGACTTTGGCATCACCAGCCCCTGCTTAGCGAGTAGGGGTCAGTGGTCCCCAAAATGTGGGGCGTGACTCCTAGGGGGACACAGAGGAAGATTGATGGGGGCACCTCAGGGCCTGAGCCAGCCCCCATGGACGGCAGGGAGGGAGCCCCACTCAGCCCCACTCTGTCCCAGCTCTTCCCCAACCCTACCCTCAGCCTGGGCCCCTGGCTCCCAGCCCGGCCTCGACCCCCTGACCCCTGTCCGCACCCCTCTCCCCAGCAAGCAACGGCCCCACTCCCAGCCCCGGTTCTCAACCGTGGCTTCCGAGGGGCCACAGCCATGGATACGAGAGCACAGTGTGAAATGTTTGGGGACCACTGGGTTAGGGTGACGTCCTCAATCACTTCTCTGCCGTCCAATGAAAGCGATTCCTCACCCACCCACCCCTCCGTCAGGACGGCCTAGGTACGTTCTGCTGCCCTTCACTCGTACAGGAAGGAGAATAACATTTCATTCCACTCAATGCTAAAGTGATTTGCAACCCACCACCATCCCAAAGTGGTCATTTTGGGGAAGCGGCCCCCTCATGCTGCATAGCTAGGCAGAGTAGGGGTGTCTATGCAAACACGGCCTGTTCCTGAAGTCTTCCCCCAGCTCCTCACTAGATGTGAGGGGGGAGCTCATTCAGCCCCTGCCTACGCTTAGTATTTAAAAACTCCTTAGTGTCCCTATCTCTGCTGGCCTTAGATTTCTCCTCCTGTCCACTTTTTGACAGCTTGGATGAGGTGGCCGAGTGGTTAAGGTGATGGACTGCTAATCCATTGTGCTCTGCACACATGGGTTCAAATCCCATCCTCATCAGCTGCATTTAGTCTTCACCCTCCTTTATAGACAACCATCTCTATGTTCAGGAGTGTGTTTATAGACAACCATCTCCTAATTAGTTCAGGAGTGGGTGGATCGACTTATGGGCCTGCATCTTGCAGGAGGTCAGATGAGATGATCATAATGGTCCCTTCTGATCTTGGATTCTATGATCTCCCCCCCTTGGTACAATGACAGATCAAACAATGTTGCTTCTGGCAAACAACAACCTGCTCAGAATCTCTTCCCCCCTCCCCTTGTCTTAAAATAACATCGCCACATCCCCGACTTCTAACAAAAGTCTCTAGTCCAGCATGTCTTAGTTTTTATCTCAAAAGGAACAGCCTCATAATCTCCCCAAACACCCTGGGACCTCCCACATAATTAAAATACCTCCAACCTGAGCAAGGCCACAACAGTGAACCAGAACTAGTGTCTAGGCCAAGCTGTTCTGAAGGAGACAACTCAACCATTTTCTCTCTGCTTCCCTTTGCAAAGTCTGACTGAGAAACCAAAATTCCCCAAACTGAAAATTTTCTGCTGAAAAACCACTACTAGTGTGTTTGGGGACTTGGTTTGAATGTACTATTATTATTCTCTTCTGATTTCTGAATCAGTTTTGTCATCCAGGTGTGTTTCCAGCTGTTGAGTTGTGGGGGAGAGAGGCCAACTCATAATGTCTCTACCCCCCTTTCATAGTTTCTTCCAACTGGCTAGGAAGTACCTTTGCTAGGATGTGAGCAAGCAGTGTCCATTGTCGCTGTGCTATCTCGGAGAAGTCTGCATTGTACACGGTTCCTGGGATAGTCCTTGGGAGTGTGGATCCCTTTAATGGGCCAGCAGCGAGTCTGGCTCCTCCATTGTCACACCTGAAAGGCTGGTGGTGGGCATTTCCCAACCTCATCTCAGTAACACACACAGAGCAAAACTTCCCAGCCAATGCTACACACACAATCCAACACAATAGTAATGTTCAACAGACCAAGACTTTTGAAATGACACCTCACCAGGCAGACTTTGTACAAACCGTATCATCATTATATGCGAGCAGTGAATATGGGGCTTCCAGGGTGCTGCTCTGAGCACAGCGAGCCACACCTGGGCTGACACTGCAATGGAGACGGACCCTTAGAGTCCATCTCTCCTGGGATAAAGATGGCAGCATGGCTGGCCTGGACCATCTGACGTGGGCTCATGGAGCTAAAGCTGAGAGGCTAAAAACTGTGGTGCAGATATTTGTGTTCACACTGAAGCCTGGGTCTGGAAACCTCACCCTCATGGGGTCTCAGAGGTTGGGCTCAAGCCCATCTGTCTGCACTGTAATTTTATAGTCTTGCAGCCCAAGCCCCATAACCCTGAGTCAGCTGACCCGGGCTTTGCGACAGGTGCCCTGGGTGTGTTAATCGCAGTGTAGACATAACATTAGGCTACGTCTCCAGTGCAATGAAACACCCACGACTGGCCCGTGTCACATTAATCAGGGTCATGCGGCTTGGGCTGTAAAGTTGCAGTGTCCGTGTCTCGGCTCAGGCTCAGTCCCCTGCTCCAGGAGCCCAGAAGGTTGGGAGGGGGTTTAGCAAGTGGAAATGGTAAAACCGCAGGGGAGTATTACCCTGGACTCATGGCATTTCTCCATCGGTCTGTCTGCTCTGGGGCAGGGACAGAAACACGTCCTGCTGCTTTTGTTATTTCAAAGGGCAGGTTAGGATTTTCATTCGCAGACACAGTGCACAAAACAGGACTCAACCCTCGGCATAAACTAAATGAGCTGCCCACAGATTCTGGCAGCCACAATGAGCATTTGGTGAGAGAGCTCAGACCTGCCCCTGTCCCAGAGGGACGGGGTCATCTGAGAAGGAACTGGACCACTGACCTATCAGCTCCTAACTCCCAAACTTTCAGTAACTCTATCCTCAGTGCCTGTGAGTGTAATTTAAACCATAAGAAAAACCACACTAGGCTAGACCGAAGGTCCATCTAACTCTGAATCTTGTCTTCTGACAGTAGCCAATACCAGATGCCCCAAAAGCAACTCAGTAAGGTACCACTGGAACTTGAACCCAGGATCTCCTGCATACAAAACAGTGGTTTTAGCCAGCTAAGCCATGGTGTCTTCAGCTGCTGAAGGGATCATGTCTGCACACACCTGACTCTCTGCCAACCTCCATCTGGGCCTGACAAGCTTTGCTGGTGTTTGGATTCAGTAAAGCAGAGGAGCAGGTGAAGTTTTACTCCCAAGGTTCTTTGGACAGGTCTACACTACAAAATTAGATCGGTGTAACTACATTACTCAACTCCACCAGAGAGGTCCTTTGGGGCCATCTGCCTGTCCCAAGTCAGGGTAAAGGAGGAGGGTTGGGCGTGGGGCTAGCAACTCCACCCTGTAGAAATCAGCTTGCTACAGAAACGCCAACAATAGAGTTAACAGAGACTTTTAGCCTGGAAAAAGAAGGGTCTTCAACTCGAAGATGCATGACGCTGGGTGGTGAAAGCCGCGAGGAAGCCACTAAGCCGATCACCCTTCTTGCAGCCAGGAGGATTACCATCGGCACATGGAACGTGAGGACCATGTACGAGTCAGGAAAGACGGCGCAGGTTGCAACTACATTACTCAGGGGTGTGAAAAATTTACCTCCCTAAGCAATGCAGTTATATCAGCCTAACCCCGGTGCAGATAGCGCTGTGCCAACAGGAGGGCTTCTCCCATCAACATAGCTTGGGGAGGGGCTTGATTAGTGAAGATGAAGAGAATAGGTGGCCCATGGCTCTTGCATTTGGGGAGGCTGGGTGTGAGCGTTGGAAGCTCCTTGGAAGTGGGGGGCCCATTGGTGCCCAGACCATGGCACTGCCCCCCCTTCTCCTCTCTCTGAGGCCCCACCTGTGCTCCCCCCTTGCTCCTGTTTGGCCCCTTCCCACCCTCGCGCTTCCTCTTTGGCTGAGGACGGCTGAGCCACCTCTCGCTCGCTCCTCTCCTCCCCCAAGGCCTTCCTGCCTCCTGCTCGTGCCTCTCCACCCGCTACCACAAGGTCTGCCCACCAGCCGCCACCGTGACCTCTCTGACCCATCCCTGCAACCCACCCTGCCCACCACCCACACCTCTCTGCCTCTCCCCTGAGACCTGCCCTGCTCACTGCCCCCACCTCCAAGACCTGCTCTGCCCACCGCTCGAAACTCTCTGCCCCTCCCCTGAGACCCACCCTGTCCATGTCTTTCTTCGGTCATCTGTTGTTATTCCATGAAGCATCAAGAATGGAATAAAAAGCTGAGTTTACTCCAGGGTGAGGAAACAAAGAAGTCACCAACCCCCCGGCATTGCTGCTTTAGTTAAAGTGTTTAGTTAAAACAGCTATTGAATGTCCTCCCTATGCCCCTTGTGTCACCAGAGCACATCCATGCTAGCAGTTCGTGGATGGCAACAGAGAGCAGTGCACTGTGGGCAACTATCCCACTGTGCAACTGGCTGCGGGGTGTTTTGGGAAGGGTTTGCAATGCCTCACGGACTGGTACAGCATCACATGATGCAGGTTTCTCTATCCCACCGTTCCACGGGCATCTTACTAGATTGCCAGCTGCTTTTCAACTGCAGTGTGTGGCGGGGTAGAGACTGTTTGTGTTCTGGGAGAGACAGTGTGTGCCGGGGAAGAGTGACTGTGTTGAGCTAGGTAGGAGCGGATCATTATTACCCTACTCGAAAGAGAGAGAAGCTCAGGCTGAGAAAGGAGAATTGACTTGTCTTAGGTCACACAGCCAGTCAGGGGCAGAGTTGGGAATAGGACCCAAAAGCCCTGATTTTCAATCTAAACATCGGATCTTGAATTTCATACACTGAATGACCTGAATAAAGTGCTCACAGATGAGCTCCAGATCAACAACAGTGCACACAAATTATTCAGCAAGTATTTGAGAACTGCAACATTTGAGAGAATCATGAACTGCTCAGAGACCATTAATGTAGAGAAGCAGCAAAATTCATCAAACATAGAACTGGTTCTGACTTATTTACTTGGTCTTAAAAGAGAACAAGGACCTGAGTCTCCTCCTGTCAATAACCCCTGCTCAGCCAATCAGGGTAGAGACTGAGGACGGGAGGCTGAGGGTTCTCACCAGAGAGCCCAAAGGATGGCCCAGGTCACTGGTGGGGATCACTGCCTGAGCACTATTTCAGCCCCACATTTTTGGGTGGACCTCCCACAGTGGGAGCTGCAGAGCACTCCCGCAACACACACACACACACCCTACCTCCTGGTGTTGGGAGAACAGGAAAAAGGACAAAAGAAGCAAGAGACAAAGAGAAAGGAGGGAGGGATGGATGGAGGAAAACGTGAAACAAAAAGGAGAAACCCTAATCTCCCCAGTGATTCTAAGGGACAAAATCCCAGGTGCGGAATAAAATTCTGCCTCCTTAAGCTCGTGTTTTCCATGCCTAGAATTCAACTCTCACCAGCTGGATCAGACTGAACAGGTTTCAAACTTCCAGGAGGCTCTTACCTTGTAAACAGGGACTGCTGTTTTCCAGTAAAATCACTAAAAGGGAAGGAGAAAACTCGAAAGAGTTTCCTCCTGGCGCTCACGTCCGTGAACCCGAATACTCTCTCAGTCCTCAGAGACCTGGAGAAGGAGACTTGCGGAAGCAAAGCCACAGGGGTCTCTGAGGTTTCCCTGGCCCCTCGCCCCGGTCCTGCCTGGCTGATGTCAGCATCTCTCTGTGAGGTCACCACCTCCCCACCACCTTGGAGCAATAGTCTGAGGTCCTGCAAAAGGCCTTTGTGATGTCACTGCCACACCCCTCCCTTTCTGTGCCAATGTCCTGCCCCTGGCCAGGCACTTTGGAGGTTTGAGCTACTCCCTGTGGATCACCCCACTCAAGGAGCGTTCGTTCTAGGCAGCAAGCCGGCTAAACAGGGAAACATCAGATGCTGCTCCCAATGCTACACTCAGTTTTTCAGAAATTAGTCGACTTTATGGCCAGAAGAAACCATTAGAGCATCTAATCTGACCCCCTGCATATCACAGGCCTCCTGTATGGCACAATAGCATGTGTGAGAGAGGGGCTGACGAGGCGAGTGGGTGGGCAGTGGTAAAAGGGTGGGTGAGCCTGCAGCACGGAAGGCAGGGGGCTGAGGAGGCGAGTGGGAGGGGCTGGTGAGCTGGCAGCAGGGGACTGAGGAGACGAGCTATGAGTCGGTGGCTGACCTGTTCTGCTGATCTGGTCTGGCTCCCAGCCCCTCTCCAAGGGTTGCAGCTGGCTGGAGGTGCTGCCTTCCTCAGTCCCACCTCATTCACTCCACAGAGCAACTGATTACAAAGTGGGGGGAAGATCTTATTCTACTTCTAGCAAAAAGACATTTTCTTTTTACCTTAATTATACTACCTTAGAGGCCCGCTATAACATATTACCAAGGTTCAATGCCACCATTTTGGCGGGGCAGTGCTGGGGAAGGAGGGTTTGTTTCACGGGTGGCTGCCGCTGGGGGGGGTTTGTGTCGGGGCGGGGCGGGGCGGCACGGGGGGGTGGTGTTCGGTGAGGCCGGGGGGTTTCATCCCTCAGCTGTTTTCTTTGGAGTAATATTGCCCTCGCCGCTTTACGAGTTGTGCAGGCCTAGACTAAACCAGAGACTCTGGACTCAGCATTCAAGTATCCTGCAATCTGAACTTCACATCTGATACATTCCCTCATTGGCTGCCATCGTTTGGCCAGCAGGGAAGTGCTTCTTGTCCAAGAAGGCAGCCAGATTGGGACCCGTAGGCATGGAATGGCTCTGAAGGAATCAGCTGTTTCTCTCTGTGCTTCATCTAACTTTGGATCCAAATGGTAAAAGACAGTTGTTCCCAATTTAATCATGGCGTCCTTCAGGAGTGTGATCGATGCCACTTAACTAGGGAGCAGGTTCTAAAAATAGTTTACCTGGGCCACAGGTCACCATAGCTTCCATCTCAGGAGTGAAAATCAACCACTAGTACCTGCAATTTCTACCCGAGTTCTTGTAAAATCTTTGACCTTACTTGGAGTAATTTTACACTTCTTTGGTGTAGAATTCTTCACCAACCGCACAACAGATCAGTAGCGACAGTGAGGTACAACTCCCCCAAATATGCCCTTTTATTTCTTTAATCTGGAGGCACAGATTTAAATTAGGGACTAAATTCAGGTGCGATTTAGAATCCCTGTAAGACAACAAATGTCAGGTCTCTATTAAAAAGAGGTATCTTTCTGCAGCTATATCACATTCAAACGGATTTCATTTTCTACACATTTGCAGCATCTCCCAGGGGTGAGCTGATGAGAAAAGTCACTTCCATTTTTCCCATCTCTACCTCAGTAGGGATTGTATTTCCCAAATAATAGGCAACATGCAGCTAATGAGGAAGGAGATCTCTTCAGGAGCCACTTCCCGCAGGGCCTGGGCCACAACTGCTTTGAGAGCCCAATGCATGGGTACTTTGTTTAATTACAAGTTATTTATGAGGGAATCCTCTTCCCAGCCCTTTAGAAAAAATACTGACCTAACCAACTGCACAACAGGGGGATTGGGATGGTGATGGGGACTAAGGGACTCCCTCTGATTTACCCCATCTTCTTCCGTTGTTACAGAGGGTGAAATGACATTTTCCCCTATCCCTGCCCTGTTCCTGCTCTTTGTTATAGTTCAATATATTTTAAGTGAGAAAATGGTAGTAAAAATATCTGCTCTGCAGCACAACCTGAACCAACATCAGAGCAACTGGGAGTGAAACAACTTCTTCCCCAAGAGTGAACTCGATGACTAACAATGGCTTTGAAATGGGGAACAGTACAACCATGATGCTCAGGGTTGGTTTAGACTAGGAAAAGTGATGGAGTTTAGGTCAGGTCAAGGGGAAGCTAATGCCAACCCCTGCACCTGGGCTGCATCTGCTCTACAACTATAATTGTCTTGTTACACCAAGATCACTAACTTGAGCAGCCAACGCCATGTGCAGCCCTAGTGGATGTCAGGCACAGGTAGTTTTAGCTTCAGTGTAGCTTGTTGAATCAAACCTCTCTCCACCTGGAGCTGACGAACATTCCTGGCAGGAGGGACACACACTCCTACGACTCAGAAGGAAAGGAGTTGATAGAAAAGATCACAGGACTGACCCCAAAGAAGGGTGAGCTGCAAAAGGCAGAAGCAGGCAACTGATCTGGGGGAGCTGACACACCACGGTGAAGATGGTGCAAAAATCACTATGTGGGAATTAGATTTTTTTTTTTTAATCACATTTGCTTTCTCCAGCCCTAGTCAAGGGATTTATAACAGTTCTCTCTCATGTGGATTTTCTGATGTGTAATAAGGTTTGAGCTCTGATTGAAGCTTTTCCCACACTCAGAGCATGTGTAGGGCTTCTCCCCTGTGTGGATTCTCCTGTGTGCACTCAGGACAGAGCTGCGATTGAAGCTTTTCCCACACTCAGAGCACGTGTAGGGCTTCTCCCCTGTGTGGATTCTCTCATGTCTGATAAGGGTTGAGCTCTGATTGAAGCTTTTCCCACACTCAGAGCACGTGTACGGCGTCTCCCCTGTGTGGATTCTCTCATGTCTGATAAGGGTTGAGCTCAGCTTGAAGCTTTTCCCGCACTCAGTGCACGTGTAGGGCTTCTCCCCGTGTGGATTCTCCTGTGTGCGCTCAGGGCAAAGCTCTGCTTGAAGCTTTTCCCGCATTCAGGGCACGTGTAGGGCGTCTCCCCTGTGTGGATTCTCTGATGTGTGATAAGGTGAGAGCTCCAAATGAAGCTTTTCCCGCACTCAGAGCACGTGTAGGGCATCTCCCCTGTGTGGATTCTCTCATGTTTGATAAGGTGAGAGCTCCGATTGAAGCTTTTCCCGCACTCATGGCACATGTAGCGTCTCTCTTCCAAGTTGATTCTGTTGTGTGGAATAAGGTCTGAGTGGCTACTGTAGTTTTCCTCTGTCCTCTGCTGAGTCTCACAGGCTTTTGTGTTTTCTGGGAGTGCACAACTCCTGGAAACATTCCCTTTGGATCTTCCTGATAACATCCAATCTGCATCTACTTGCACAGTGTCTTCCTGTTGGGGTTTCTCCTCCTCGTTCTCACTCACCATCCCATTGCCAGATGGGAGACAGAGAGAATCCAGACATAGGTCACTCCCTGTGCCTGAGAAAAAGGAAATGTCAGAGAGAGGAATGGAAAAAGGGATGAACAAACCAAAATATATGTGGGAGAGATCAAACCTATCAGGTGCTGATTTTCCCCAACCCTTCCACAGAGAAGAGAGGAAGGGATCAGTTCTGGGTCCTCACTGCACCATAACTCTCAGGGGAAAGTGAGATCAGGGAGCGACCTGCTGCCAGTTGTCAATCACAATAGGAGGGAAGCCATGAGTGACATCTGCCATAATGATTCCACATCTGCAGGGAACAATCCTGAACTTGAAGAGCTCACAGGGTCTTTGTAGGGCATCCCAAATGTTTCCTGCATTCCTAAGCAGTTGTTGAGTTGTTTAACCAATTCCTCACCTGTGAAGGCAGCTCGGGACCACTTCGTTCTCAGAGCCCTGGAGGTCTGGGACCCACAGTTCTTCCCCTCGTTCCAGCTGCGAGATCACATCAGGTTTGGAAATTGGAAACCCTACTGCAGGCAAAGAAAACAAGGGAGGTCAGTGGAATTTGAGGGATACTTGTCACAAAAAATATTCCATATTTTTAACCCCATCTCATTTTTAGACAGTTTAACATATGTAGCCCTCAGGATTCATCTGCTTGCCTGCATAAATATCTCTTTTCTTATAAGTACAGTATTGTGATAGGTTTATTAATTCATATTAAAAATATGTTTGGCTGTAATGCAAGAAACCTACAGGCCAAAAACCTGCATTTTAAGCTAAACCCAGAAAAGGAACTGTTTTTCCTATACCCAAATAAAGTGCCTATGCTTAGGTCTAAGACCCTTTACCTAGACCAACAGACAATGAAGAATAGCAAAGGGGATTTTTCAAAGTTGCACTCACAGACTTAACAAGTACCCCACAAGTGCGCAGATATCTGCCATCCATACGCACATACATACTAGCCTATGGAGTAAGCGCACCTTAACATTTCTATGGGGGAAGACTGAAATTTGGGCATAAGAGGAAGGATTTCGGTATTTATTTCTATAAAAGAGGTAACCTACCTCACTATGGTAGCCCCACCCCCACCTCGACCTCCTCCTTCTTCACTACACTTCACCATCTTCAACTACATATTCATGCTATCCATCTACGACGGCTATTAACCAGTAATAGGCCGCACTTATTTTCTTTTCAAACTTTAAGTTCAAAAGGGACTCGGCTAAGCTTGGTCTCTAAATGTTATTTTAGTTTGTGTATCAGATTATTTAGTTGAGCTAAAAGTAAATTCCAAAGTAGCTTTGACAGCTCTTTGCATTAGTTTCCTTGCAAGAGCTGTGAAACCAGAACTGCCAGAGGCGAGGCCAACACCAGTTTATCAAAACAGGGTGTGAATATTAACCAAAGTTTGCAGCACATAATATTGTATCATCATATGTATCTCCTGAATAACAGTAATACAATTGTAACTCTGTAATTCTACCTGTTTTACAATTTACTTACTATTTCATTGAGTTTAATAAAAAGTCATTATGACTCTATCTGTCTCCCTGTGAGCTTCCTGTCATACCCCCAAAGGTCCCTTTATCAATTCTGTGGAACCTGATTCGAAACACGAACTTTTATCTTCTTATCAAACAAATTGGCGAGCCTAAACCCATATTAATTAATATAAATGATTAAGTATTATTATTAATGAATTAAAATAATCATAATACAAATTAAATTAAGTTGATAAATCAAATCAACATTACTAACACACCCCAAATAAGGCTATGCATCCCAAGGCCATCTTCCTTGGCTCAAAGTGGCAGGAGAGTTACTATTATAACAAGTTATATTCACTACCTTAGTGCCTAAGGACCAACTAACAGTGGGCCCCCATTGTGCTAGGCAAAGTGCAAACAGAGAATAGTAGATGGCCCATGCCCTGAAGAATTTACAATCTAAATCAGGGTAGGCAACCTGCAGCGAGCTGATTTTCAGTGGCACTCACACTGCCTGGGTCCTGGCCCCTGGTCCGAGGGGGGGGGGACTCTGCATTTTAATTTAATTTTAAATTAAGCTTCTTAGACATTTTAAAAACCTTATTTACTTTACTTACAACAATAGTTTAGTTCTATATTATAGACTTATAGAAAGAGACCTTCTAAAAATGTTAAAATGTGTTACTGGCACATGGAACCTTAAATTAGAGTGAATAAATGAAGACTCGGCACAGCACTGCTGAAAGGTTGCTGACCCCTGATCTAAATAGACAAGACAGACACAGAATGGGGGAAGGGCTAGAACCCACTGTTAGAATAGAGATATTCAGGCCTGCCTGTAAAGCCTAGACTTTAAGAACTTAGGGGTATTTTTATCACTTTGTCTTTATACCCCGGTAACTAGCTAAGAATCAAAATCTCAGTCTGCCTGTGTATGGGCCTTCTCTCACTAGGGGCCTTGTTCTTACGCTAAGGCCTTTGGCTAAGCAGCAGGGGCAGCCATAAGCTGGGAAGCGAAGGGTCACATCCCAAACCAGTCACACTGAAATAAGGTGCTACTGGGCTGTTAGGAAGATGATCCTGTCCTGATAGCGCCCATCACCACCAGATAAAGAAACAGATCTTAAGATGGTTAAGAAAACTTAGTTTGACAGCAAGAATTCACTTCTCAATGGTTGTGGTTGTGAAACCCTAATTTCTGTACCGTTTTATCTTTAACAAGGTAAAAGTGGTAGCCACAATCAGTCTGGTTCTCTAATTGTTTCTGTCTGCTGCATAATTAATTTTTCTAGGTGTAAGTTCATTAGGGCAGTGGAATATGCTTGCTTGGAAATAACCCCAATAAACATCGCATTATCTGTGCTTCAGACTTCTAGTCTTTCGCTGCTTGCTGTCTGCGTGACAAGAACCAGGGAAGTGGGAGGGTGAAGGGAAAACCCTCTAACAAATGGACATGACCTGATAACCAAGAGGTAAGCCTTTAAGGAAGGTTTTAATACACTTTGGAACAGATCAGGGATTCCCATGAGGACTGAGAGGGAGCGATGGTAAACACGCATTTAGATCCTTTTCTTGTTTTATATCTTTTCCCCATAAGGCTGAACCTCTGGCACTGTCATGGATCCATAGGACCTGTGCAATGCCCTGGCTTTTAAACAGTCCTTGGGAGGTGCCCTTGAGTGCACTAGACCCCCAAGGGGTCCCACTCTTCCACAAGGCCAAGCCACTTAGCTTCAACACCTGAGACTGAGCCACTTGCTCAGTGCCCTTCCTCCACCCTCCTCTCCACTTCTTCCCATTACTCTCAGCCAGCACCACCTGCAGGCACCTTGGGAGCTTCTTGTGTTCCCTCCTCGTCTCTCACTACCTCATCCCTCCCCGCTGCTTCTTAGCTCTAATCCTGCACACACCCTCCCAGGTCCTGACACCCCAGAATTATCTACTCCCCCCTTCTCCTCCCCTCCCACAGCTCTGTTCTCCCTTCACCGGCGGGGTCCTGAATGGAAACATTATACACTCTCCTATCAAAAGAGGAGCTCATCTGACTGTCACACAAGCCAGGCAAGAGTCACACACCTATTTACTCAATTTAGAATTCTATAGGCAGCATAGTTTCCTCTTAAAATGAGAAAAAGGCATCAAAGTTACAGTTATTAATGTAGTTATGAATGTTGCCAATAAGGATACATTCAATGCAATTTTAAAATGACTGATGGCACCAAAAAGGCACATGACAAAAATGATACTAGTGGGTGGGAGATAAGGCAAAAAAGGGGGGGGGGCAAGAAAACTTGTCAAAACTTGTATGACAAATAAAGGTATAAAGTTATTACAACTCAGGTTCTTAAAAGACCCCACAGCTTCTAATAACCGAGAGGAGAGGACTCCTTACCTAGGGAGGTCACAGTCTCATAGTTCTCCTGCATGACACCCCTGTAGAGGGCTCTCTGAGTGGGGTCCAGCAGAGCCCACTCTTCCCTGGTGAAATACACAGCCACCTCCTCGAAGGTCACCGGCCCCTGAAAGAGCAAGAGTCCAACACTCAGTACCTGCTCCCCCATTCGCAACCCCACTATTCACGGAACAGCAGCGCCAGGGAAATGGAAGCTCCGGGAGGCACATGTTAACAGAGTCCCACCCCACCTAGCTTAGAGCAGCCAGGAGGCATCAGAGGGTAGAAAGAGAGAACCTTTTGTGTCTGCCAGCTGACAGATGGAGGCAGAGTCATCACATTTATCACATACCTACTAGCCAGGGCTTGATACAGGAGATGGGGCTGTCTCTGGACCATGCTGGTGGTTCCCTGGTAGGAATCCCAACACTCTCCAAATAAAATATATGGAAGAAAGGGGAAGTCAATAGTAAAGAATAGAAGTTAGAAAGTCAGAATTGTAGAAAATTGGTTACGGAAGCTATCAGAAATCAATGACCAATTTATGAAAATAAGAAGGAAGTTTTTAAAAATTATATTAAGTACAAAATTAATCCCTAACAATGGTATGGATGTTAAACAGCAGCTATTACAGTTAGACATGTTTAAATAAGCAGGTCCAGATAACTTGTATCCAAGAGTTTTGAAAGATCTGCCGGAGGAGTGTGGAGGACTGTTAATGTTGATTTTAATAAGGACTTGGAACACTGGGGAAATTCCAGAAGACTGGACTAAAGCTAATGCTGTGCCAATATTTAAAAAGGGTAAAAGAGATGACCCAGCTAATTACAAGAGTGTTAGTCTGATACTGGGCAAGATAATGGAGCAGCAAATATGGAGATGTAGGAATGTTACACTTTCAAGCGGTTGAAGTGGTTCCCACACCCCCACACTCAATCAGGAGACACATAGATAAAGCGCCGACCAGGTGCATATTTCTGGAGTACACAGGGATAAAGCACCAATCAGGGGAGGGGGCGAAGTAGTTGGATTATGTTAGCACATGCGCATAACAGAATGATTTATGTAACCATTATAATAAAAGACATGGAAAACCCCCGCTTGGGGCGCTCCACTGGGATAGACTGACGGACTTGGCTTGATTCATTACTACATGGATTTAATTAATAAAGAATTAAAGGAGGGTAATATAATTAGTACCAATTAACAAAGGTTCAGAGACAACAGAGCCAATCAAACTAACTGGATAGCCTTACTGCATGAGATCAAAAGTTTGGTTGCAACTAATAGTATTGATGTAATATACCTAAACTTCTGTAAGGCATATGACTTGGTTCAGCACAACATTTTGACTAGAAAACTAGAAAGATACAAAATAAACACGACATACATTAAATAGATTAAAAACTGGGATTATAAATGGGAAACCATGGTCGAGTGGATTTCTTTCTAGGGGGTTCCCACAAGGATTGGTTCTTGGCCTTGTGCTATTTAACATTCTTATCAATGACCTGGAAGAGAATATAAAATCATCACCGATAATGTTTGCAGTTGCCACAAAGATTGGGGTTGGTGGTAACTAATAAAGTGTCAGTAGGTTCAGGTTCCAGCACTGGGAATCTGGGAAGTTTTCCCAGCCCTGGCTAGAGGGTTATTTCCTGTTCCACAAAGAGGGGAAGTTCCATTCCCAACTTCTGTGCCTTGAAATTAGGCCCTGACACTACACCCCACATTCAGCATAGTGGTATGATTATGAAATGATTAGGACATAATTATGATGCATTTTGTGCAAGACGCATCATATGTTCAGTGTCTTTGGAAAAGTTAGTATTTGCTGAATATGATTATCCTATTTGTGTGCATGTATCATATTCGTATCTGAAGTTATGGATATTGACTCTGTATCTGTATTTCAAATGTGCTTACTCTGGGTAACACCCACAACGAGCCTTTCAGGTACAACAAAGAAGCCAGAAAGTGTTCATGGCTCATCAACAAAGACAATGGACCGTGGAAGAGCTTAGCCTTCCTGGGAATGTTTCAGCCAGCCTATGAGTCATGGCTACTATGACTCAGCAGGCCATGGTAGGGCCTGTGACCAGACCACATGACACTAAACTCCATTTTGGTACCTCTATTTTTCCACAAACTGGACTGGGAACTGAGTTTAGAACAAAGGGTTCCTGCCATATGGAAAAGCTACATAAGGTGGGTGTGACGTCATCTCTTGGCCTCATTCCGCACACAAGAGAACTCCTGGAAACACCTGAGGAACAAAGACTGAACTCGGGGATGTGGTGGTCTCAGGGTAAAGGGATTTCTAGCTTGTATATGGAAACTTGGTGGACTGCTTCTATCGGCAGTCAGGGTGAGAAATTGCTAATTCAAATTCTATCCAGACAGTATGTTAGGCTTGGTTTGAGTTTTTGGTTATTTAAGTAATCTGCTTTGATCTGTTTGCTATCACTTATCGCTGGGAAATTGGCTTTTGTCTTCTATCTCTCCTTGAGTGTCTTAGGTAAAACACTCAGGTAGGTTAGTTGGATGCATAGCGCCACCTGCTGTCGTGTTGTGTGATAACAGGGCCTGGAGAGGCTGGCTGAATCTCCAGCAAAGCAGTGTGAGAAGGGCCAGCCCAGCTTCAGGGTTAGAGGGCACAGCGGTTCCCAGAAGCTCCCCAGACTGCACCCCGGGGTGACAACCCATCACATCCTAGAGTACACAAGTCTCAGCACGTTTGTCACATCCTGTCCCCTCCCATTCCATACCCTAGATAGTTCCTGCCTCCCACCCTCCTATACATTTACTGCTTCTCTCCCTCCAAGCAGAACCCACCACCAGCTCCCTGAGAATCCCTTACCTGAGCCAGCTCCATTGCAGCCATTTACTTCTCGCTGGGAGGAGGGGATGATCTGGGGTGAAACGTGGACGTTATTCTGTAACCTGCCAGGGCGAGAAGGGCAATGTGAGAGAATTCAGACAGGGTTTCTGTCCTTTCCACATGTCGATTCCCCCCAGCATTGTTCCCTGCTAATGGACACTCTAGGTTCTGCCACACTGTGAAGCACAGAGTGACCATATCCCAGTACAGGCCTAGCCCCCTCCCACCAGGGTGTGACCCTCTGACACATGGTGAACCCCTCCCAGCAGCAGAGTCTCTCTGTTACACTTACCAAGTTTGTGGGCGATAAGCTGGGAGGGGTTGCAAGTGCTTTGGAGGATAGAATTAAAATTAAAAATTATCTGGACAAACTGGAGAAATGGTCTGAAGTAAATAGGATGAAATTCAATAAGGACAAATCCAAAGTATTCCACTTAGGAAGGAACAATCAGTTGCACACATACAAGACAGGAAATCACGGCCTAGGAAGGAGCACTGCAGAAACGGATCTGGGAGTCACAGTGGATCACAAGCTAAATGAGAGTCAACAATGCTACGCTGTTGCAAAAAGCAAGTATAATTCTGAGATGTATTAGCAGGAGTATTGTAAGCTAGACACAAGAAGTAATTCTTCCGCTCCACTCCGCACTGATTAGGCCTCAACTGGAGTAGTGTGTCCAGTTCAAGGTGCCACATTTCAGGAAAGATGTAGACAAATTGGAGAAAGTCCAGAGAAGAGCAACAAAAATGATTAACGGTCTAGAGAACATGACCTATGAGGGAAGACTGAAAAACTGTTTTGTTTAGTCTGGAGAAGATATGATCAGCTTTCTAGTACATAAAAGTTCATTTCGAGGAGGAAGGAGAAACATTGTTCTTCTTAACCTCTGAGGACAGGACAAAAGCAATGGGCTTAAATTGCAGCAAGGAAGGTTTAGGCTGGACGTTAGGAAAACTCCTAACTGTCAGAGTGGTTAAGCAGTGGAATAAATTGCCTAGGGAGGTTGTGGAATCTCCATCATTGGGGATTTTTAAGAGCAGGCTGGACAAACACCTCTCAGGGATGGTCTAGATCAGGGGTGGCCAACATGTGGCTCTTTAGAATTTCATATGCGGCTCCTTGTATAGGCACCAACTCCGGGGTTGGAGCTACAGGCACCAACTTTCCAGTGTGCTGGCTGTGCTCACTACTCAGCTACAGGCCCTGCCTCCACTCCACCCCTTCCCTGAGCCTGCAGAGCCCTTGCTCCATTTCCCCCCCCCCCAGTGTCTTGCATAGTGTGAACAGCTGATCAGGAGGTGCAAGGAGAGGTGCTGATTATTGTGGCTTCCCATGGGTGGGAGGTGCTGGGAGCAGGGGGTGGGAGCTGACGGGGGGCTGCTGACGTATTACTGTGATTCTTTGGCAATCTACATTGGTAAACTCTGGCTCCTTCTCAGGCTCAGGTTGGCCACTCCTGGTCTAGATAATACTTCGTCCTGCCTTGAGGGCAGGGGACTGGACTAGCTACCTCTCGAGGTCCCTTCCAGTTCTGTGATTCCATGAACCAAAGGCCAGAGACGAGCAGAATCAAAGGAGTCACTCTGGGGATTCGCCCTGTCACTGTCCCCAAGGCAGCTCTCTCAGGTTTACAAAATTGTTGGATGCTCCAGCCTTTATACAGTCTCTCCTGGGAGTGCCCCTTTCATGGGCTGGGACTAGTTTTAGCCTTTGGGAAGCGTGACCCCGGGGGTTCTGAGACTTGGCCTTCTTGCCTCAGCACATCTTGTTCCTTTCTGTGGCTCCCCAGCGAGTCCCAATGAGTAGATACTCCTCAGACAGACAGTGAACATAAGAATGTGTTTAGTGTTTACACTTCATTGAATGCTTGTGAGCTGCTGCCTGGGTTAACATCTGACTAGTTGCATTGTGAGCCTCTGTAAATCACCAGACAGGAGAGAGACTTTACCTGTGCGAAGTGCTGATTGGCAACAGAATGCATTACACCCTGCCTGGCAGGAAAGGTCCATCAACATCAGAGAGACTATTATGGGATGTTAACGAAGACACAAAAAACTGTTGTTGTGCTCTTGACTTCCCATTAGCTGAGTTTCCAGGACAGAGCACATGGTAGGAAGGGGATGAAAAACCCCATGCTAAAGGAACTGATGATCTGTATGTTGCTTGGACTCTGGGGGGCAAAGTTTCTAGGCATAAGCAAGAGATCCCCAGCTGCCTAGCCAAGTTAGTCCTAACGAATATGCAGAGCTTGCTTATTATAGAAGCTTCTATTACCTTTGAAATCTAAGACTGCAACTCGTCTGCATCTATAGGATTACCTGCTTTAACTTTGTCAACAACTCTTGTTTCCTTTTAAAAAAGTCTTAATACAGGTTATGACAGGACTGGCTACAAGTGTTGTCTTTGTTGGAAGATCTAAGATTCAATTGACCTAAGGAAGTGACTGGTCCTTTGGGCCTGGCAGTAACCTGAACATCGCTGTGACTCGTGGGGTAAGGGAGGGGTTCTCAACCAGGGGTCAGAAAGATATATGGGATCACCCAAGAGGACTGTCTGTGGTTCCATGTTAATGCTGTTACAGAGCCTGAAGTGTTTACACTGGATACTTGGTTGGTGAAATCTCCATACAGACCTCACACCCAATTTGGGGTTTGTTCCCTGCTTCTTACCAGTCTGCCCGAGGCTGGTGCTCGTGCTCTCGAGTCACTGAAGACAGCGTTACAGAGAGAGGGGCTGTGACTTCCCACGGTCACTAAACAGGTCTGTGACAGAGCCAGGAACAGACCCTGTTAGCTCCAGAGCCCCGTCACCCGCAGCTTGGAAAGGTCCCCACTGTATTAGGCTGCAGGAAGAGGTGTGCAGGGACTGCAGCTGAGCTGCCCTGCCAAGACGGCCTGTGCATCCGTGGACAAACCACCTCGCAGGGGGGTGTCCCCTGGGTCAGGAGAAGTCAGTGTCCAGCCCTGTGGGGCTGCGCTCCTGGCTCATACCTCCAGCACTCACTGCTGCCCCTCCCTTACCAGCTGCACTGTTCAGCCAGCCCCAGGCCTCTGTGAGGTCACCTTCCCCCCGCCCCCTCAAACCTTCAAACTGGGACATGGTGCACCAGTACCAATCAGAGTGCACTAGTGTAAATTTTGTCTACACTAAGGGTTTGCACCAGTGCCTAAAACACCAGGGTGGCAGAGACCTTCAGAAACAGCAGTACGGTGGCACTAGAACCTATTTCTAGCTCGGTCACAGACAGCCTGGGTGACCCTGGACACGTCAATGTTTCTCCTCCCAACTTTAGTCTCTTTACCCAGCTGCCACTCACTGGGGTCTCCTCTCTCTCCAGAGCTGCTCACCACTACAGTCTGTGTGGATGTCCCCAGAGCTAAGGCAGGTCAGCTCTGGAATAGTCGTACAAGGGGGGCTGGGGAGTCTCTTTCCCTGGAAGTTTTTAAGAACAAGTAGGACAAAGCTCTGCCAGAGATAATCTACATATACTTGTCCTGCCTCGGCAGAGAGAGCTGGACTTGACGACATCTTGAGGTCCTATCTAGCCCTACATTTCTAGGATGCGATGCAATATATACATATAAAAACACAACATACAGCTGGAGAAAGCTTCCCCCCGGCCGGGCCCCGGGCTCCCCTCCATCCCAGAGATACACCAGTCTGGGAATGTCTAGGGATACAGATGGTGTATCTCTAACCTGGTCTTAAAGACCTCCAATGAAGGAAATTCCACAGCCTCCCTTGGAAGCCAATGCAAGGCAAACACTGACCAAAACAACACTGTACACACACTCGCTGGGCTTGGGGTTAAGGGGAGAGGCAAGAATTCAAACAATCTGGGTTCAGTTCCCAGTTTTGCCCCAAATTCTCCATGCAAACTTGTTAGACACCGGCGGCTGGCCCATGCCCGCTGACTTGGGCTCACACGGCTCAGGCTGTGGGGCTGTTTAATTGTGGTGTCCATGTTCCGGCTGGGGCTGCAGCCCAAGGTCTGGCACCCTCCCACCTCGCAGGGTCCTACAGCCTGGCCCCAGCCCGAGCCCAGACACCTACACTGCAATTAAACAGCCCCTTTATCTGAGCCCTGTGAGCCTGAGTCACCTGGCATGGGCCAGCTCGGGGCTTTTAGTGGCAGGGCAGAGATACCCTTGGTGTCTGTTCCGCACCTGTCACAATGGGGACCCTGATCTCGGTGTCTGTGCACAGCCCTGCGCAACAGGGGCCTGACCTCAGTCGGGGACTCTGCAACTCCCAGCATTACAGGATCCCGGATTTTGTTTAGGGCCCCTGCAGCAACTGGCAAAATGTGGGGCCAGGATCTCTGTCAGGGTCTGTGCAGTGCCCAGTACAGTGGTGGGGTGTGATCTTTGTTAGAGTCAATGCAATGCCTGACCCAACGGGGACACAGATCTCAGTTGAGGTCTCTGAAGCGCCCAGCACAATAAAGGCAGTGGTTTGGGTCGCAGTCGTCCGCTGCCTGGCACAAGGGGGGCCGTGATCTCGGTCCAGGTCTCAGTTTTACCGGGCACAACAGTGGGTTCTGATCTCACCTGGGGTCTCTTCAGTGCCTGGCAGAAAAGGGCCCAGATCTCAGTTGGGGTCTCTGCAGCAGCTGGCAGAACAGGGCCACGCTCAATACGATAGGAGCCCTGATCTCAGTCACACACCTGGAGAGAAAAGTGGGAAGATTTTTGAGAATTTGATATTAGTATTTCAGAACTGAGGAGAAAATGGGGCACAAACTAAATATTTGCCAATATAAGGGACAAGCATCAACATGTGGGGAGAGTTTATGTCACCATTCAAGAGAAAAGATGGGAAATGTGAGGGGATTATACAGGAATATTGAATCAACAACAGAATGGGACAGATTCTTCTTGCCTCACACTCACAGGGGACAGGAGTGGGACTGGAGTAAGAAAGTCGCTGGCTGTGGGGAGGGGCTGGCAGTGGGGTCTGGGAATGTGACTAGCACGTGATGTGGGGGGAGTAGCTGGGACTGGGAAACCTGGGGCTGGGCCGGCTCCATGGGGGACACTTGCTCCTCCCTCCCCTTCCTGGCCCTTCCCAGGCCCCGTTGCCAGCAGAGAGTGGCCCCCCCAGCCCAGCCCAGAGGTGTCCCTGTCTCAGGGCCCCCCCAGCCTCTGCCCATTCACCCTCTGCCCAGCTCAGGAATCCCTCGGGGGAACCATTTCCCACCCGCACAAGGACAAATCCCTGCAGGGGGAAATGGGGGAAACCCCCAAACCTGAGACCTGAACTGGCCACTGGCGAAGGGGAGAGAAAATGGGGCACAATCGGGGGGGGGGGGACAGGGAACTTCTCAGGGGTTGGGGGAGGGGGGTCACCCTGGGCGCTGCTCGTGGCTCTCTAGGGAGAAAGGGGGCAGGACGGGAGGGGAGGGGGGTCCCCACGGGAGGGGGCAGCGGTAAATCCGAGGGGATCTCAGCCCCCCCCCCTTTCTCTCCCCGCTCCTCGGGGGGGTCACCTGCTCGCCCCCCCGGCCAGGTCTGGGCTGCACCGACATTTCCCGCCCGCCCCACGCAGGGACCCCCGGGTTAATGAAGGGCTCTCCCGCCGCGATCTGCGCATGCCCAGAGCTCCAACGGCCCCAACCCTTCTCCGGTCCGGGAGAGGCTCCAACGGCCCCGCGCGAGCCAGGCAGAGCCAACGCTCGTTCGCAGCCCGGCTCCGGCTCCGGCTCCCCCGCCGACGTCACTTCCGTTCCAGGGAGAGTCAGGAACTACATCTCCCAGCCTGCCCCGGGGCCGCTTCCGCTCTCTCCGCAGCCCAGGGAAGGGAGGGTTCCAGCAGCTGTTACTGCGCATGCGCCGTGCAAGCCCCGCTGGGGGTGAGAGAACAAAGCTGCTGCTGCCGCCTCCGCGTGAGCCGGGCCCGGGCTGAGCCGCTGCTGCTCCCCGGGGGGGCGGGTCTGTGCGGGGGGGCCCGGCCGGGGGGGGTTTCTCCAGCTGGGCCCCGCCCCCCGGGCAGCCCCGGGCTCTGCCCGCCCCAGCCCCGCCCGGAGCCCCCGGGGAGTGAGAGACCCCGGGGGGCGGGCACGTGACTCTGCCCCGGGGAACCCGGGAGAAGCCTCCGAGCCGCCCCGGCCCCAGCGGAGCCGCAGCAGGATCCGCCCCCCCCATCCCAGCTGGGGGGCGGGGCCCGGCGGGGGGGGCGGAGCTTTCTCCAGCTGGGCCCCGCCCTGGCTCTGCTGAGGCTCCCGGTGACCGAGCCCGGGGCGGGGCAGGTCCCGGCTCTGCGCGGTGCCCCCATCGCTGCCCCGGGGCCCGGAGCTGCTGCAGCGCTGAGGCCGGGAGGATCCTTCCCGCAGCGCGTCTGAGCCGCCCCCCCCCGGCTCTGCTGTGCCCGGTACCGGGGGGGTGAAGCGGGTCCCCCCGCCCGGTGCCCCCTTCCCCGCACGGGCGGAGCGGGGCAGCCGCGGGGGGAGCCCCCGGGAACGGGGCGGTGACCCCGGCTCCCAGCCCGGGGCAGGGCGCTAGGGAAGGGGGGGAGGGGACGGGAGAGGGTGTGAGGGGAAATGGGGGGGGGCAGGTTCCCAGATCTCTGACCCCCCCCCCCCGCACACTCACTGCAGCCTCCCTGCCCAGGGTCACTGCCCTGTGACCGAGGTGAGGAGCAGAGAGAGGAAGAACCAGCCCCGGACTCTCCCTGTTCCCCCTGCGGCAGGAGTGCGCTGCCCTGGGGGCAGTGTCGGGGGATCCCCCCAAGGGGGCTCCGTTGGGTCTGGTCTGGTCCAGGGTTTGATTCACACCCTGTTGCTGGGAGGGCTTCAAAATGTCTTGGTTGGTTCCTGCTGCTGGGGGAGCACAAGGGGGAAAGGAGGGGCCAGGGGCCAGGTCTGTGCTGCACTGTGGGGACTGAGCATGTTCCCAGCCTGGCAGAATCTACAATCTCTGTCCCCAGGGAAAGGGCCTGGGGGAATCGTGATGTGAAATGAACTAAAGCCTGTTCTGAAACCTCCACCACTGCCCTTCTCGCCCTGCCAGGCTGCAGAATGACGCCCACCTCTCACTCCAGCTCGTCCCAGCCTCCCATGGGACAGGAGAAATGGCTGCAGTGGAGCCAGCTCAGGTAGGGGTTATTGGGGGGTTGCTGGTGGGTTCCTGCTGGAGGGAGAGAGGCAGGAAATACTGAAGAGGTGGCAACTTCTGGGGAGTTAGGTCTGGGTGAGGATAGGGAGTGGGGACAGAGTGTGACAAACCTGCTGGAACTTGTCCTGGGACCAGTCCTATTCAGTTTATTCATAAATGATCTGGAGAAAGGGGTAAACAGTGAGGTGGCAAAGTTTGCAGATGATACTAAACTGCTCAAGATAGTTAAGACCAAAGCAGATTGTGAAGAACTTCAAAAGGTCTCACAAAACTAAGTGATTGGGCAACAAAATGGCAAATGAAATTTAATGTGGATAAATGTAAAGTAATGCACATTGGGAAAAAATAACCCCAACTATACATACAACATTATGGGGGCTAATTTAGCTACAACGAGTCAGGAAAAAGATCTCGGAGTCATCGTGGATAGTTCTCTGAAGATGTCCACGCAGTGTGCAGAGGCGGTCAAAAAACCAAACAGGATGTTAGGAATCATTAAAAAGGGGATAGAAAATAAGACAGAGAATATTTTATTGCCCTTATATAAATCCATGGTACACCCACATCTCGAATACTGTATACAGATGTGGTCTCCTCACCTCAAAAAAGATATTCTAGCACTAGAAAAGGTTCAGAGAAGGGCAACTAAAATGATTAGGGGTTTAGAAAGAGAAGACTAAGGGGGGATATGATAGAGGTCTACAAAATCATGAGTGATGTGGAGAAAGTGGATAAGGAAAAGTTATTTACTTATTCCCATAATCCAAGAACTAGGGGTTACCAAATGAAATTAATAGGCAGCAAGTTTAAAACAAATAAAAGGAAGTTCTTCTTCACGCAGCGCACAGTCAACTTGTGGAACTCTTTACCTGAGGTGGTTGTGAAGGCTAGGACTATAACAATGTTTAAAAGGGGACTGGATAAATTCATGGTGGTTAAGTCCATAAATGACTATTAGCTAGGATGGGTGAGAATGGTGCCCCTAGCCTCTGTTCGTCAGAGGATGGAGATGGATGGCAGGAGAGAGATCACTTGATCATTGCCTGTTAGGTTCACTCCCTCAGGGGCACCTGGCATTGGCCACTGTCGGTAGACAGATACTGGGCTAGATGGACCTTTGGTCTGACCCGGTACAGCCGTTCTTATGTTCTTATGTTAACATGGGCCTAGATCCTCAGAACAAACACTTGGGTGTTGGGGGAGAAAATTCCCTAATTTGTGAAACAGGAAACAGACAAAGCAACTCCCTGGGCGGGGCTGGGAAAACTGACCAGACTTCCAGTGCTGAACCCTCAGCCTGCTAGCCAGGGGCTGGTGTGACGTGGAAAGGGGGCACCCAGCAGGGAGGTGTAGGGAAGATGTCCCGGCCCCTCACATCCAGCTGCTGGCAGTGGGGAGGGTGTTGGGTCCTCTACCATGGGGCTGTGCCTGGACCCTACTGGGGACTCCATCTCCTGTAACAGCCTCTGGCTAGTAGGTCTGTGGTGGATCTGCTGGGAGAGACAAGGGGCTCTCACTTCGTCCCCTCACCCAGATGTCTCCTGGCTGCTCTCAGCAGTATGGGGATAGGACTCTGCTGACTCTCTGAGCTTCCATTTGATTGGCTCCTTTCCTCCATGAATAGTGGGGCTGAGAGTGTGGCAGCAGGTGCTGAATGTTGGGCTCTTGCTCTTTCAGGGGCTGGTGACCTTCGAGGAGGTGGCTGTGTATTTCACCAGGGGAGAGGGGGCTCTGCTGGACCCCACTCAGAGAGCCCTCTGCAGAGCCGTCATGCAGGAGAACTGTGAGAATGTGACCTCGCTGGGTAAGGATTCCTGTTCCCTCAGTTTTTAGAAGGAGAAATGCAGAGTTAAGGTTCATGCCAGTCCCCCAGTGCCACCTCTGCTCTGCCCTGTTTCAGCATCACCCCGACATGCCAGAGACACCCACACTAGCCCTCTCCCCTCCCCTGTTACACAGCGCTCTGGGAACAGAGCAGTACAGCAGAATGTCTAACATGTTCTTCTCTTTGCTAAGATAATATTCGGGTTCAACTCCATCATAGCAAACAGCAGCTTCCTCCCCCTGGCCTGCTCTCCAGTACTGAACCGCCTGCACACAGGCCATCTGAGACTTGCACAGTGTTACTACCCCCTTGCCCTCAGCCTGAGTTTTCCTTTTGAGTCACTGCCTTCACTTACCCCTCACTAAGCCCCACAGATCACTCGAACATACGCCACCAGGGTGCTGACAACTCCCATGGCAAGAACACGCCCTTGGGCACCTTTGCTGACAAAGCCTACAACACTCAGCACGGAAATGAGGCAGAATTGCCCCCCAAGTTTCACATGCACCTCTCTGCATAGCACAGGCACAGCTCTGCCCAGCTGCTGCAACCAATCCCTCCATCAGCCAGTCACAGCTACAGCAGGCCCAGTGCACACAGCTGGAGGCATGCGGATAAATGCTGGGATTCCCACCTGTGAGCACAGCACAGACAACGTCTTAGTCTTAGTCTTTCCTTGGGTCGATTATAGGTTCATAGCTTTGAAGGCCAGATGTGACTATTAGGTCGTCTACTCTGACGTCCTTTATACCACAGACCATAGAATTCATCCCGTTACTGCTGCATTGAGCTGAATACCTGAGTCCCTGTGGCAGTTGGTTAACCTTTGCACGACCCACACAGAACCATTCTCACTGGTTCTGGCCAGCTACAGGGTTAAGGGTTGGGGGAAAGTTTACATTAACTTTTCATTTCCTGGTCTGCAGAGGTTTAAGTTTACTCACTGTCCATATGGTGCAAGGCAGGAGACAGCACTGGGCAACCTTAACGCTGCATTAATGTAGCTTATGAGCATTTAGTTTCCTGTTTTAAAAAATGGATGCTTTTGCCGCTATAGCTGTGTCTGTAATTGAGCTTTGGCCAGCAGAGCCATGTTGGATGGTGTGCGTCTGTGCGCATGCGTGAGTGCACTTTTTCACAGCCTTAAACAATAGAGCTGGACTGGCAAAGCTTTTAAGAGCTACCTAAGACCTACCTAACTAGTTCCTCGACAGACACCTGACACGCCCCCTTTGGGTGAACGAATATGCGTGTACCTGGTCCGTGGGAACCCAGTAAAACATTAGGCACCCTGTGCCCTCTGCCAGGTGGCATCAAGAGGTCCATGATGAGTCATATCCTCCTCCAGTCGCTGCATTAGAGTGTATTTAGAATGAGCCGGCTGACCCCCGTTCCAGCCTTCTGTTTGGGTTCCACGGGGCTCTGTCCTTGGGCCTCTTCTTTTCTTCCTCTGCACCTTATTTCTGGGAATCTCATCCGCGCACACACACATTCAACTACCATCTCTGTGCTCCTAACTCACAGTTCTGCTTCTCTGCTTCTGGCCTGTCTCCTTCTGTCGCAACTGAAATCTCGGCGCCTCTCTCTCTCTCTCTCATCTCCTCACTGATCTCCAGCCATCAGCTAAAGATCAACAGCTGAAGCAAAGCTCTTAATATTCCCCCCAAGCCCTCCCCCCACCTTCTTTCTCTACCGCCGCAGACAGCACCATTGTGCTGCCTGTCACTCAGGCCCATAACTGTGCACACGGAGCTCCCTCTGGGGCCTCCTATCCAGGCTGTGCGTACACCTGGCATTTTCTTTGCGTAACATCCTTAACAATTGGCCTTTCCTATCCATCCGTGCAGCTAGAGCTCTTAGTCATCCTCTCCTGTCTCGGTTACTCCAACATCCTTTTCTCTGACCTCACCTTGCGCATCTCCATTCAGAAGGAAAAAGCGCCCTCCTGGTCCTCGAACATGACTTATGAGGGAAGGTTGAAAGAACTGGGCATGTTTAGTTTTGAGAAAAGAGTGAGTGGGGAACTGAGAACAGACTTCAAATATGTCAAGGGTGGTTATAAGAGAGCAGTGATTAACTGTTCGTCACGTCCACTGAAGGTAGGAGGAGAAGTAATTGGCTTGATCTGCTGCAAGGGAGGTTGAGGGTGGGTAATACCAAAACCTTTCCAGCGATAAGGATAGGGAAGTGCTGGAATGGATTACAAAGAGAGGTTGTGGAATTCTTGTCCCAGGAGGGTTTTAAGAACAGGTCAGACAAACTTCTGGCATATTTACACCTGATCCTGCCGCAGGGCGATGGGAATGGAGTAGATGACTCCTTGAGGTCCCTTCCAGCCTATATTAGAAGATTTTAGGATTCATTGCCTTAGCCCTTCGCTTTGATCACGTCTCCTGGTGGAGAATTCGAACCATTTTTGTGGCTCGTCTGTGGGTGCAAATTTTGTTCCTAGAGCCCTGAAAATCTGCAGATATCCATGGGCCATTTTTGCGGATCGCAGATCGAATGCGGATATAAATTTTTTATCCATGCAGGGCTCTACCTGTCTTACTTCTGTCTATACCTACAACTTAAATCTATTGCGTACACAGTGACTACATCTGAAATAACATATGAGATCACCATAACAATGATCAATGAATGATAAAACGAACTAATTGGCTCCATGAACCACGGAGACTCTTCCTTTTCCATCCCCACCTGCAAGAGCCGCCGTCTCTCTTCTCTGCATGTTCTTTGGATCTTCGAATTTGTCCCTCCTGAAGTCACATGGCCTGATTCTTATTTTTCACATTCTCCTTTGGCAGAAGAATTGGTCTGTGGCTCTTGAACTACACCATCTAATTTGCCAGCTTTCTCCACACACAGTGTTTTTTATGCTCCCTCCCTTTATATCTGACTCACTAGGTTCCCTAATGCCGCAGGATGTGCTTTCCTGACATCTAATGCTGCTGAGATCCTGCCTTCAGTGATATCCCTGCCCTTCCTAGTCCTTACTCCACTGAACCCCCCAGCCCATGCTTCCTGTTCCCAGCTTCCCCTGGACTCTCTCTTTGGCTCTGGACCTGTCTGTCAGCAAGAAGCAGTGCCAGGGACACTTGCCCTCTGTCTGGAGTCTTCACTTTCTGGGAAATGCAGTTCCAGTCTCTGTTTTTTAGGAGCCTCTTTGATAATGAGTGTCTGGCTGTGTGTGTTCCCAGCAAAGATGGGGATAATTAAATCCCTCCTAAGCAGAGTGTTCTGCACCTTTGAGCACCTGGGGAGTTGGCCCTGCGATTTTATTGTTTAAAGTGGACTGGGGTTAAACTAATAGAATGTTTTTTATGATGATAAATGGCCTATGAATTCCCCTGATCTCCTTTGTTTTCTTTCCCTTGAGCAGGGTTTCCAGTTTCCCAACCCTCTGTGATCTTCCAGCTGGAAGGAGGGGAAGAGCCGTGGGTCCTGGATCTCCCTGGTTCAGTGGAAAGCGAGATCCTGGGAAGTCCCTGCACAGGTGAGGAAACATTAAACCAACCCAGAAACTGTAAGTGCCTGAGAGAACCCGCTAGGATTCCCCACACAGACTCTGTGAGCTCAGGACAGTCCCCAGCAGATCTCACTCCTGGCTTCCTACAGATGATGATTGACACCTTGGCTGGAGCTCCCTCCCTTCCTACTGAGTGTTTGGATGGGATGTGGGCAGGGCCGGCCTTGGGGAAGTGGCACCCTGGGCAAACTTGCATTTTGGTGCCCCTGGCTCCCATGGGCTCCCTAGGCAACCCACGTTCCCTTCCCCCCAACCTCTGCACTGTGTCCCTTTGCCCCAAATGCCTGCTCCCCCTCCTGCACCCCTAATCCCTACACCCCTTCATTCCTAACCTCTGCCCGCCTCATGCACCCCAATACCTGCCCCCTCCTGAGCCCCTAACCCCTGCACTGTGCCCCCTTCACTCCAGCCCTTGCACTCCACTCCTGTGCCGCAATCATTAATGATCTGGAGGATGTTGTGGACTGCACTCTCAGCAAGTTTGCAGATGACACTAAACTGGGAAGAGTGGTAGATACGCTGGAGGGTAGGGATAGGATACAGAGGGACCTAGACAAATTAGAGGATTGGGCCAAAAGAAACCTGATGAGGTTCAACAAGGACAAGTGCAGAGTCCAGCACTTAGGACAGAAGAATCCCATGCACTGCTACAGACTAGGGACCGAATGGCTAGGAAGCAGTTCTGCAGAAAAGGACCTAGGGGTTATAATGGATGAGAAGCTGGCTGAGTCAACAGTGTGCCCTTGTTGCCAAGAAGGCTAACGGCATTTTGGCTGTAAATAGGGGCATTGCCAGCAGATCGTTCCCCTCTATTCGACATTGGTGAGGCCTCATCTGGAGTACTGTATCCAGTTTTGGGCCCCACACTACAAGAAGGATGTGGAAAAATTGGAAAGAGTCCAGCAGAGGGCAACAAAAAATGATTAGTGGGCTGGAGCACATGACTTATGAGGAGAGGCTGAGGGAACTGGGATTGTTTAGTCTGCAGAAGAGAAGACTGGGGGGGGGGGGGATTTGATCGCTGCTTTCAACTGCCTAAAGGAGGGTTCCAAAGAGGATGGATCTAGACTGTCCTTAGTGGTAGCAGATGACAGAACAAGGAGTACTGACCTCAAGTTGCAGTGGGGGAGGTTTAGGTTGGATCTTTGGAAACACTATTTCACTAGGAGGATGGTGAAGCACTGGAATGGGTTCCCTAGGGAGGTGGAGTCTCCTTCCTTAGAGGTTTTTAAGGCCCGGCTTGACAAAGCCCTGGCTGGGATGATTTAGTTGGGAATTGGTCCTGCTTTGAGCAGGGGATTGGACTAGATACATCCTGAGGTCCCTTCCAACCCTGATATTTTATGGTTCTATGCAGCCCTTCACTGCTACCCCCTGCACCACTCTCCTGTGCCCTCAACCCCTGCACTGTGCCCCCTTTGCCTCTAACCCCGGCATCCCCCCCTGCACCCAAGTGGGGAACCTGACCTGGATGCACAAAGCAGCTGGCACTGCTGCTCGCTCCCCCACTGGACTGCTGCTCCCCCGCCCCACACAGCCCTGGGGGGCTGGGAGAGGGGAGCAAGGAGCAACGTCAGGGCTTCCTGCACCCAGGTCACCTTCCTTGCAGGCTGTGTAAGGGGAGGGCAGGAGAGCAGCTGCTCCTGATGTCTCAGCACCGCCCAGGTGGGGAAGTGACCTGGATGCAGGGAGCCCTGGGGTGTGTGTTGGGGGGGACTGTGTGTGTGTGTGTTGAGGGGAGGATATTAAAGAGTGTGTGTGTGCCTGAGTGAGTGAGCGCGCTGTCTCTTTAAGAAAGTTCTCAGGGTCAGGAGCCTGAACTAGGCTTGTTCAGACACAAGCAGCTGCCGGCAGCTCCGGCCCCAGAGAGGCAGCAGCACATGCAGATTCCCCCGTCCCGTCACCCCAGCTCAGTGGAAATTGGGTACCTGGGTTGGGGGGAGGGGATCACCCCGCCATCAATCAGCACCTCCCCCCTGCAGAGCAGTCAGGAGGATGCTCCCAGTCGGGGGTGGACGGGGCGACTCCGGGGGTGAACGGGGCGTGGGGGGACAGGAACAGCAGCAGCTGCACACGTGGAGCAGGGCCGTGGAGGGGCCCCTCTGCTCCGGAGCAGTCACCTGACTCTGACGGCTGGTCGTCCAGCTGCCCCCTGCAGCTCGGGTCTCTCCCACTCCCCCACGCAGCTGCTTATCTGCTCCCTGTGCCGCGTTCATCAGCCCAGCGAGCCTCTCGGCAGCAGGTCAGGTGGGAATCCAAACCCTGTGCCCGGCACCCCCTTGGGTACGGCCCCCCCGAAAGGCCGGTCCTGGGTGGGGAGCAGAATTGATCCCCTCCACTGTCCCCTGTGGGGAAGAGTTAGGGGGAATTCAGTCCCTGATTTTTATTTTCTGTCTCTCCAGCACTTACTTGGGTTTGCTCTCTGCCTTTCCATCCCCAATTCTGAGACTTCTCCTCTCTTCTAGCAGGTGATGGGGTGGTGAGGGAGAGCGAGGAGCAGAATCCTCACCAGGAAGATGCTGAGCTCGCCGAAGCGCATGGGGAATTACTGCGAAGAGCCAAAGGGAGTGTGTCCAGCCCCCGTGAGCAGGGAAAAGCTGGTGAAAGTTACCCCAGACCAGAGAGAGAGCAGGGAAACCACTCAGAGGAGAGAGTGGATGAACCCATTAATTGTCAGGGAACTCACAGGGACCTCAAGGAAACTACGTCCCAGGAGAAAATCCTCACGGAAAAGCGAGAGAATACATGTAGTGAGTGTGGGAAAAACTTCCATTACCGCTCAGTCCTTATTCGACATGAGATAATCCACACGAAAGAGAGACCCTACAAATGCTGTGAGTGTGGGAAAAGCTTCAATCGTACCTCAGCCCTTAGTAGGCATCAGCGAATACACAGAGGAGACAAACCCTATGAATGCTGTGAGTGTGGGAAAAGCTTCTCTCAGAGATATACCCTTTACTCTCATCAGAGAATCCACACAGAAGAGCGACCCTACGAATGCTGCAAGTGCAGGAAAAGCTTCACTCAGAGATCAGCCCTTATCTCTCATCAGACAATGCACACAGGAGAGCGACCCTACGAATGCTGTGAGTGCGGGAAAAACTTCACCCGAAGCTCAAACCTTACTGTGCATCAGAGGATCCACACAGGAGAGAGACCTTATGAATGCCGTGAGTGCAGGAAAAGTTTCAGTCACTTCTCCTCCCTTATCTCTCACCAGAGAGTCCACACGGGAGAGAGACCCTATGAATGTTGCGAGTGTGGAAAAAGCTTCTCTCGGAGCTCAAATCTTACTATGCATCAGAGGATCCACACAGGAGAGAGACCCTATGAATGCAGTGAGTGCGGGAAAAGTTTCACTCACCTCTTCTCTCTTATCTCTCACCAGAGTGTCCACACGGGAGAGAAACCCTATGAATGCAGTGAGTGCGGGAAAAGCTTCTCTCGAAGCTCAACCCTTGTTACACATTACGGAGTCCACACCGGAGAGAGACCATATGAATGCTGCGAGTGTGGGAAAAGCTTCACTCATAGTTCAGGCCTTTCTAAACATCAGAGAATCCATAAAGGAGACAAACTTCATAAAAACCTTCTCTAGAGCTGTCAGGAGATTTTTTCTTTAATTCTTTTGACAGTTCCCAGGTAGTGAGTGTTAAGGCTGTTTGCATCTTTTGCATACTGTAGTCCCTCAGCTCCCACACATGAGTTGCCCACTTTTGAAGCTCGCCCATCTTTGGGGTGGATTCTGTGGTCCTTTGTATCAACTCCATTGTCCTGCGAGTCATGGGAGCCTGTGTCCTTTCTACCAGGAATGTCATCACCCCAGGTGGGGGAGATGGGGGGGTGTCTTCAACCAGCTACGTTGAGATAAAATCTACCTGGGTCTCATCACTGTGGTTGCCATGGAGTTAGCTAGCTTGAGTTCATTTTCCTGATGTAATAAGACAGCTATTCTTGCAGTAAAGACATGGGCTATGGATAGTCAGTGGGGTTATCTAGCACATTTCCTCCTGATCTGAGCTAACCATCGTCACATTTCCTTGTCTAAACAAACCTGGAGATTCACATTTATACTCCTCCTCCCAGTGCAAAGTTACTGTTAGAGACGTCAAGTTCCTCTTTGAGGACAGATTGTCTCATTCCCAGTTGTTCTCACAGTACCCTGGATTGTGCAGAACAGCAGTTATTTTGCTGACTTTTTTTTCTCATTTAAAATATATTTAAATATGAAGAAGAGCTGGAGCAGTGTCAGGGAAATAAGGGTCATTTTAGGCTCTGTGACACTGGAAGGAGATGGGGCGACTCAGACATTCCATCCTTCCCCATCACCCCAGAACTGTTACCTTGTGCCTGAGCCATGCACAGTTCACCCCTTCGTATTCCTTCGCTTCCCAGCGTGTCTGGTGGGGTCATGTTCTTGCCTGTCCATGCTTGGGAATGGTGCTTGTACACGTCTTTGATCCTAAATCAGAGTCAGTCTGGCAGGAGATGAAAGTGTCAGACTTGGAAGGGGATTTCAAATGGATCCCAAGCACCGTTCAAATCCCCTTTTCCCTCAATGGCAAAGCCGCTTCTGGGAAGGTCGGCTGTTTTCCTGTAAATAACACTAATGAGAAAGGTATCAGAGGGGTAGCCGTGTTAGTCTGGATCTGTAAAAGCAGCAAAGAATCCTGTGGCACCTTATAGACTATCAGACTTTTGGAGCATGAGCTTTCGTGGGTGAATACCCACTTCGTCGGATGCATGAGAAAGCGCTGGGTGAAGCAGGTTTCACTGGATCATGGGAGAACCTCTCATCCTGATTCTGAGACATCAGATGTAACCTAGTCTGGAATTTCACTTTAAATTAAAATGAAAGTGTCTTCTACCTCTCTGTGATATGGGTTTTCTATCTTTCATGAAGGCTCCTTGGTCATATAACTGCATGTTAGTTTTGTTTGACAGAATGTAGCTCAGATTTTTGGGGAAATTTCAGACAAATTACCATGTTTTTACTTCAGGTTTGTTTTCCCCCCCTATCCCTGCATGATGACATGGAGAAAATTCAAATGCAGTTCAGTCAACAGGAGAGAATACTCCAAGCTGTTGGACATATTATCAGAGAAACAGTCTTATGTTTAAATCTCCACTCTGAAAAGGTGAACAGCAGCAGACCCCAAATGGGTGCAACTGACCGAAGTAAGTGCACATGGTCACAGGGTAGTTCAGTTGTTTAAGTCAATATTGTCTCAGATGATCCAGGGATAGAATTCCACAGCAAGTGATTCAGAACTAGGAAAACGCCCAGGTATTTGGTTCCCAAGGTATTTGTGACCCAGTCCCTACAGGAGGTTACTCCTGAAGAGATCTCCTAGTTAATCCCAACATTTTGGGAAATGCTGTCTGTGATGAGGTGCATCCACCCTGCACTGGCACTGCTAGGGTTAACTGCGCCATGTGGGTTGAAGAGGCCACACCCCCTCACCCTCTCTGGGCATGTTCTGACTGGAGACGGAGTATAAACGGGAGCAGCTCAGCCTGGGTGGACTGGGGAGAACCAAACCTATGTTGTTGGCACAGGGTGTCGGGGGTAGAGCCCAGGGCTGGGGTGGCAGGGGGCTGTGGGGGTGGGGGGAAGCCCAGGGCTCGGTTAGCAGGCACGTCTGCCGGGGGACCCCAGGGCTGAGGTGGGGGCAGCCAAAATTTTTTTTGCTTGGAATGGCAAAAAACCTAGAGCCGGCCCTGCCTCCACTCACCGTGAGGTAGGTATGAGCGGATCATTATTATCCCTACTTGAAAGAGGGAGAAGCTAAGGCTGAGAAAGGAGAATTGACTTGTCTTGGGTCACACAGCCAGTCAGTGGCTGAGTTGGGAATAGGACCTAAGAGCCCTGATTTTCAAACTAACCATCGGATCTTGAATTTCAGACAGTGAATGACCTGAATAAAGTGCTCTGATGAGCTCCAGACCAACAACAGTGACAGTAATTATTCAGCAAGTATTTGAGGAGAACTGCAACGATAGAGAGATTTGTGAACTGCTCAGAGACCATTAATGCAGAGAAGCAGCAAAATTCATCAAAAATAGAACTGGTTCTGACTTATTTCCTTGTTCTTAAGAGAGAACACCAAGGACCAGAATCTCCTCCCTGTCAATAACCCCATGCTCAGCCAATCGGGGTAGAGACTGAGGATGGGAGGCTGAGGGTTCTCACCAGCGAGCCCAAAGGATGGCCCAGGTCACTGATGGGATCACTGCCCAAGCACTATTTCAGCCCCATATTTTTGGGTGGACCTCCCACAGTGGGAGCTGCAGAACACTCCCCCGCAACACACACACGCACACCCTCCTGGTGTTGGGAGGGGAACAGGTAAAAGGACAAAGGAAGCAAGAGAAAAAGAGGAGGGAGGAAGAGGGGAAGCAAAAAGAACAAACCCTAATGGCCCCAGTAATTCTAAGGGACAAAATCCCAGGTGCAGAATAAAGTTCTGCCTCCTTAAGCTCGTGTTTTCCATGCCTAGAATTCAACTGTCACCAGATGGATCAGACTGAACAGGTTTCAAACCTCCAGGTGCCTCTTACCTTGTAAACAGGGACGGCTGTTTTCTAGTAAAATCACGAAAAGGGAAGGAGAAAACTCGAAAGAGGTTCCTCCTGGTGCTCACACCCGAATACTCTCTCAGTCCTCAGAGAGAGACCTGGAGAAGGAGACTTGCTGAAGCAAAGCCACAGGGGTCTCTGAGGTTTCCCTGGCCTCTCGCCCCTGTCCTGCCTGGCTGATGTCAGCATCTCTCTGTGAGGTCACCAAATCTGACCAATTGGCTGAGGTCCTGCAAAAGGCCTTTGTGATGTCACTGCCGCACCCCTCCCTTGCTGGGCTAATGTCCTGCCCCTGGACAGGCACTTTGCAGGTTTGAGCTACTCCCTGTGGATCACCCCACTCAAGGAGCGTTCGTTCTAGGCAGCAAGCCGGCTAGACAGGAAAACATCAGATGCTGCTCCCAGTGCTACACTCAGTTTTTCAGAAATTAGTTGACTTTATGGCCAGAAGAGACCATTAGAGCATCTAATCTGACCCCCTGCATATCACAGGCCTCCTGTAGGACACAAGAGCTACTTTTGAGGCAAACACATTCCAGAAAGGCATCTAGTCTTCATGAAATGACATCAAGAGATGGAGAATCCACCAGTTTCCTTGGTAGCTTGTTCCTGTGATGAATCATCCTCACTGTTGAATATTTGTGCCTTAGTTGTAATATGAATTTGTCTCTTTTCACCTTCCAGCCATTGGCTCTTGTTAGGCCTTTCTCTGCTCGATTAAAGAGCCCTTTAATACCCAATCTTATCTCTCCATTAAGGCACTTCAACACTTCAGTGAAGTCACCTTTCAATCTTCTTTTGATAAGCTAAACAGGTTGAGCTCTTTCAATAGCTCCCTAGAAGGTATTTTTTCCAGTCCTCAGAACATTAGGTGGCTCTTTGCTGCCCCAGCTCCAATTTCACAACATCTTTTTCAAATGAGGACACCAAAACTGGAGGCAGTATTCCAGTATCAGTCTCACTGATGCCGTGTCACCTCCTGTGACATTATTGACATAATCTGTAACTGTATAGCTCACCGTTGCGACCACTGTTCTATATTTGCAGCCAATATTACAGAGAAGTGGTCGTGTAAGGTGTCTATGGAGAGGTTCTGATTAGCTGATTATAATGATGCTATCTCTAGATGTGTATCGTTTTTTTGTAGTTGACATTATGAATATTAGCTCTGTGCTGCCTGTATTTCAAACTTGTGCTCTGCTTCAGGGAATGATACCTTTGTTTAATTGATGAAAACATAAACTAGACACTTAGAGGATTGGAACTGATTTCAGCTGATGGGCAGGTTTGCTAGGTTTTTATGCATTTGGACAGCAAAATGCTGAGTGTTCACATTCATTTCAAGCATCCTCATATGGTGGAGCTCCTGAACATAATGGAGAATGGAAATGTTTTTCTTTTCTTTAAGAGAGCACCTGGGTTTGAACAAAGGACCACTTGATCTGTAATCAAACACTCTACCACTGAGCTATACCCCCATTACAACAGGAGTATGGAATCGTGGTCTCCAGGACTTTGAAGGACAGATCCTGCTTCATCGAGCTCCTTTGCCATTCCCAGACCACAGGTGGTTTTAAAAATGGGGTTTGATTAAACTTCTTAAATGTGGTAAACACCACAGCTTGCACACCCACCGATATAGCTTCTCCCCATGACAGAGCTGCCACCTCCTGGGGAAGTGGATTGACTACACCAACAGGAAAACTCTCCCCCCTTAGCATGGAGCAGTGGTTCTCAAGCTGTGGGTCAGGACCACAAAGTGGGTTGTGATCCTGTTTTAATGGGGTCACCAGGGCTGGCATTAGACTTGTTGGGTCCTGGGGCTGAAGCCAAAAGTCTGAGCCCCCCCACCCAGGGCTGAATCCCTCAGGCTTTGGTTTTGCCCTCCCCCCACTGGGGCTCAGTCTTTGGCACCCCCCCCCAAGTGGAGGGGCTTGGTCCCTCTTTCCAGGGCTACGTATTAAGTTATTTTGGCAGAAGGAGGTTGCAGTGAAAGGACGTTTGAGAAACCCTGGCACAGAGCATGTCCATTACTGAGCTGCAGCAGCATAGACTCACTGTTTGAAACATTGACCTGGCCTTAGCCTCTGAATATGTCTAGGCTTGGCTCCCTATGGCACCGTGGGTGATCAGACCCTGGAAGTACAGCCATGGAGACACCACACACCAGCCTTGCCTAGCTGGCAAGGATCAAACCTCCACAGGAGGACACCCATGGTTTTCTAGCCCAGCTACCTAAGGCCTCAGCCACAACCACTTAACACAGGGGCCTTTCTACACTCTGGTTCTCTTCTCACTGAAGGGTCATTACAAATTGTTTGCTCAGACCAGCTTCCCCAGCACACTCACTGCTGTGCAGCTCTGTACGTGTGGCCATGGCTGAACAGCAAGAATTCCTGCCCATTTCCCTACTGGCTGGAGCATGATGAGGGTGTGTTTGTGGTTAATGATGTTGCTGTAGATTGTTCATTCCCTGCCCTGGAAATTCAGACAGTCCCTTTTCCCGTTGTATTGCCAGCACCTCTGTGAGTCCAATAACAGAGGCAGGTTTTCTCTGGGCGCTGAGATTTTTGAGAGCATTGGTGGCTCCTTTCTTTCCTCACCCTGGAGTAAACTCAGCTTTTTATTCCATCCTTGATGACTCAGGAATAACAGCAGCATGAAGAGGAGAGTGAATATCTCACTGCCAGGGGGAAGGTGGACGCATTCCCTCTGTCTGACCATTGCCATTGCAGGAGAGAAGGTTTCAGTGGAATCGAATGCCCTGGCTCAGACAATAGACACAGGGAGGTTTTGCTGTTCATGGATCTGTGCAAAGGAAATTGTGTGTCTGTGTGAAAATGAGGAGGGATATGAAATGCCCACGTGGTGGTGCCTAAGGCAAAAGGGAACCCTAGAGGATTAGAATAGGATAAGTTCTCAAGCAACATGTTTCTTACTTTGCCCATCTGTTAGTTTTGATGATTATCAATGGAAAGATTTTGCCATTGGGTCGTGTGTTTACACAGAAATTGACATTTACCAACAAATACGTAATTCTTCCAAGTCTGCTGGTGGTGAGTTTAGAGGGACACACTCACTCCTCCCACCCCCCATGCCAGGCCTGTGCTCTCCAGAATGTCAACTTCCCACAGAGCTGGGATCCTTCCCTCATCTCCCCCCAGGACCACTGCCCCACCCCCACTTCTGGGATCCCCTTCCAACACTGTCCAACTCCCCTGCTGGCAGGATCCCTTCCCATTCCTTTCATTTCCTGCCTCCCCTCTGAGCAAAAGCTCTGCATTGTTCCCACACTGGGAATTGAACCCAGGCCGCCTGGGTGAAAAACCAGGAATCCAAATCATGAGATCATATGGGACTTGTATAATCAATAGCACATTTACACATTCACACCTAATAATTCAAAGTAGCCATTCAAAAAACCTTCAAAAACAGACTTCAAAGAGAAATTGCAGAGTTACAATTGATTTGCAAACTTAACACCATTAATTTGAGCTTGAATAAGGACTGGGAGTAGCTGGCTCACGACAAAAGCAATTTTCCCTCTCTTGGTATTGACACCTCCCCATCAATTATGGGGAGAGGACCACATCCACCCTGACTGAATTAGCCTTCAACACTGGTTCTCCCCTTGTACGGTAACTCCCATCACTTCATGTTCCAATCTATATTTATGCCTCTATCTGCAATTTGCACTCCATGCATCTGAAGAAGTGGGCTTTTTACCCACGAACGCTTATGCCCAAATAAATCTGTTAGTCCTTAAGGTGCCACCGGACTCCTCATTGCTTTTAATACTAAGCTGATCTTAACCCTTTCAGTACCCTTGCAAACTCAGATGCTTCTCACCACAGGCTGGCTGGTGGCTTTTCAGCCAGGCTCTCCCCTTTCATCAGCACTTCAGTTGCTTGGTGTGGGGGTGGCTGTAGATGTAGGTGACAGAGAGAGATAAAGCCTAGCAAATGTCTCTCCTTTTATCATGTCCTTTCTTCCCTCATGGCTTTGCCCCCCCTCCCCCCCTTCAGAGTCAGGTGAGCATCACTGCGTCTCTCCAAGCAAGTCTGAGCAATTCCCCTGGGGTGTCCTCATGCAGGTGAGTCATTGCATTGTAGCTCCCTTGCTGGACAATGACTGTCGATTGGTTGTTTGACACCCTGTCCGGGTGTTGGTTATTTTCCTTGCTGTTGCCACTAGGGAGCTAATATTTGGCTGACTCCCCCACCTTGCAGCACAGTGACAATCACACTGCACAATTCTCATGACTTCATATGCATGAGTGGTCTACATCTATGGGTAGAGAAGTGACTTTCAGCCGATCATATCCTTTCCCTGATACCTTACAAGTCATGCTCTATATGTAAGATCACGATGATTATGGGGGTTACAGCCGCTCCCCGAAAGGTATAGAATGTCACACTGAGATTCTGTGTTCATTTGTTCTGTAACAGCATTACAGAGATCCAATGACTGACCAATGGCATTTCTAAGTGCTAAAATAGCAAGTGATGTCTGTCTCTCATTGGCCATCAGCGACTGAAGATGTGGTTTAATGAGCTGGAGCTTCAAGGCGAGGGTGGCTCTGTCCACTGCCTTCCATTGCGCTGCTGGGCCCCAAGTCCCTGGTGACCAATATGTGACGCTGGGAGAAGAGAGTGGAGTGGCAAGTGGCGGCAGGACTTTTGCCACCAGGGTCTAGCTGCCCAACTTCCTCCTGGTATTGCTGGCTCCCCGTTGCCTTCAGGTAACCCAGGAACTAAGGCAGGAATAGGGCGAGGAAGCAAGTAAAGCCGAGCAAGGAAGGCAAAAGTGAATCTTGTCTGCATGGGCCGTTCGCAATGACGTCCTTTTTCTGTGCCACAGCTGACAACAACATCCCAGACAGAAAAGCAGGAGGCCAAAAAGAAACTGAGCAGCTGCTGAAGTAGCTCAGTTGGGAGCGTGCTAGATTAACACGCTCGTCTATCCCCCTTTGTGCACGGGTGGGATGTTTTCTGAAAGTGCAGCAGTTCCTTTAACTGCCACGAGTCCCTCATTTCAGGCTATGCAGCAGGAAAAGACAGCATGGGCTTCTGCACCGAGTTGGCCCCCCTGACCTTTCATTCTTCTCTTGCTCTTTGTCAGCAAGGGGAAGAAAAAGAAGCTCTCCCTCAAGCTGGAGTCACAAGGGCGACGTAAGGACGACTTCCTGAGCGCCGGCTCCAGTGCTCTGCTCTGCCAGCTGACCTATTGAAGGGCTGTCACCACTTTCTCCAGGTTTGTCCATCGGTCTGTGCCAGGGTGAGCAAGAACCAAGCAGATGGTGTTTCTGTAGTGTAGTGGTTATCGCATTTGCCTAACATGCAAAAGGTCCCTGGTTCAAAACCAGGCAGAAATATGCTGGCTTCCTTTTCCCAGATCCCCTTGCTGTTCAGGAAGGCCTCCTCCTTCTCCTATTGGCCTGTCCATGGGATAACTCCAACCCCCGCATGACAGAGGGTGCTGACAGCAGTGGAGAAAGCACCTTGGCATCAGTCTGGAGAACCTAGAGGAGTGCGGCATGTCACCTTTTGGAGGCTTGTGGCTTGGCCTCCTCTGCTGTTGGAGGTTGGCCGGTGGAGGCCGGCTCTTCCTGCTGGCCTCCTCTGCGTGACTTGCCAAAGGAGGAAGTGAGGCAGGAATGGGGCAAAAGAGGAAAGTCGAGCTGAGAAAGGCAGGGCAGAAAGTAAGCACATCATTGCGGCTAAATCGGGTTAGTAGAGCATCACCATTCGTTCTGCAAAGCCGGGGGAGGTGCTGTTGGCTGCTGGGAGGCAGAATCCTGTGCCTGCCTCTTGGCTTCCCAGGGGTGGTTCCTTGCAGCCCAGGAGAAGCGGGGTTCTAGGGGGACGGAAAAGCAGCAATGGCGAGGTTGAGTGGGCTCCTTTCTGGCCCAGATGGTGGGCTGTGGTGGGGCGTTGGGAGTTGCCTGTAAGCCATAAGTGGACTTGGTGCAGTGAAAACCGCTGCTCCATTCTGGCTGACCTGGGGGCGCCATTGATGACATGGGAGTGGGGGCAGGGCGCTGGCTGTGAGCAAATGGGATCCAGGAAGCCCCAGCCTGCCCCTCCAGGGGCCCAGTCTTCTTCTTCTCTCCTGCCATGGGGAGCCCGGCCTTAAGCCTACCCAGCATGTGCTGCAGCTCGAGCATTAAGCCTTCCTGCGTGGCCCGTGCTGGAGCTGACCCTGGACCCCGTGGGGCACTGTTGGGGGAAATCCCAACTGCAAATAATTCTGGCCACAAGATCAACCCATTGGGTCGAATGGGGCAAGCTGGAGGCCTGGTGCCTTAGTCCGTGGGGCCAGCAGGTCAAGCCATTTTCCTGCATGTCGGGGGGGGAGGCAGCCGCTGTGGTTTGCCCTTCCTGCTCCCTGTGCTGCTGCACCCTAAAATCCCTGTCGGCCGGCAAGATGGGCTGGGAGCCTGGAGAGAGGAGGCAAAGGGGTGGCCCAAGCCCCCTCGGCCCCTGCCCCTGCCCCCGGCAGCCCACAGAGACCTGATGCCTCCCCAAGTGACACACGGAGATGTGCCAGCAGCGCTAAGGCGGCTCCCTGCCCACTCTGCCCCCTCCCTCCCTGCCACACTGCTCCTGGAAGTGGCCGGCATATCCCTGCAGCCCTGAGTGCAAACTGCACAGCTGACCCGCCCTCGTATCCCACTGCCTAGGAGCCACTGCCGGAGGGGAGTGTGTGCCAGTCACTTTGGGAGCTGTGCTGCCCGAGGAAAGCACCTCTGCACCCCTACCCCTGCCCCAGCACAGAGGCTCCCTGTGTCTTGAACAAGCACTTTCAAGGATTGGCCAAGAACTTCTGCTCAGTTTCTGTGAAAGAGACACAAAAAAGGGAGCCCAACGGACAAGTTTAGTTCACAAGCACAAACTGGCAGGGCCAAGCCTGGATCTCTCAGTTACTCAGAAGGCTCTTCAGCCAGCACTTCCCAAAGGCCAGTCTCTAGAGGCTTTTGTGACATGATGTACTTCAAACTAGCTCCCTGTAGCTCACATAGTCATCATTCATATATGGCTGTGATATGTCCTACAAACCATTCCATGTAAGTTATCGTATGAAAAGTCATGATCTGCTGAAATCGGTTATTCTGTCCAAATATGTATAGCATGAGGGTGTGTGAAGTTATGCATTTTGCTGTATGGTTGTTACTGAAATAGGCTATAATTTTGCTAGTGACCCCTGCCGAGGAGGGTGTTCAACAGCCATGAATCAGCAGAGGAATTGTAATTAAGGGATTTCCATTTCAGTGACAGATGCCCAAACACAACACTGTGGGGACCGCTCAAGTCTATGACTCAGTTGCACAAGACCACACCAGGAGGATTCCCCAACCTAGTGACTCAGCAGAGCCCACCCGGACACGTCTGGGCAAATGTCTCTTAGACACTTGAACTAAGGATATAAAATAGGAGACTGTGGCATCATGTTTTGCCTTTCTCCTCCCCCACCTATTCTGGAAGCAGCAGGAATCCTGAGAAAATGAAGGTCATCTGAGGACAGTAATCCAGGTTTTAGGGGGAATTCTATGTATTAAGGAGGGTAACATCCAGTAGGATGAGAAAATTGCTTGACCTAACTACTGCCTAGTGTAATAAGGTGTAAAGTTTACATTTTGCTGTGGTCATAAAGTGCTTAGTGCTCTGCGTTCTGGCCTCAAGAGCCATGGATGCATGTTGAGTTACGATGACCTTTTCCTTGTCTCCACATTTCTTATGTGCCTCCTTCTGACACTTGTCAGAAAAAACAACTGGTTTCTTTTGCAAGCATTTGCATTGCAAGGCAGATGCAGTCTTCTCTGTTTCCGCAAAAGAGTCACCAAAAGGTGGGAAGAGCAGACACATTTGTTAAGGCACTACTGGGAGCTGCATCCCTAACTCCACTTTACCTGGCAGGTGAGTCACCCAGCTTAGCCACGGTGCGACTCTCTGGGACTTTTCTCCCAACCGCTCCATTTTTCATCAGTGACAATCAAAAGGAAGGTGACATGACATCTGTGTGTGAACATCTCCAGGGAATCACAAGGATGTGTGGCGCAGGCTCTCGTGTTGCAGCAATTGCAGTCGAAGCAACCGCCATGCCAATGCCAGTCATAGCAGCGTTTTCATCAACTCCAGGTTTATGATTTGATTGTTTCCAATGCTTCTCTCCAAAGAAGCCTTTTCCTTAGCAAGCAATGACTTGGATACCAAGGGAGGCCTCTTCTGTTTCCTAGGAAGACACAGGAAAATGTGAGCAGAGGAGACAAAAGCCATACACCAAACCAAAGCACCACTGGGAGTTGAACCCAAGATCTCCTGTTTAATAGACAGGTGCTTTAGCCAGCTAAGCCATGGTGCCTGCCTGAAGAAAGTATTTGCAACTGTTTCATTTGATGGTTCAAGTCAACACCTGCAAATTTGAAAGTACAGACGTTCCCCATTTCCCTCAAGACTTGCAGACCTTGAGGTGTCTGGCTCTCTGTGCACAGAAAGCCACAGCTGAGTAGACAGAGGGCTTCTAAGATGTGCCTCTCCCACCAGTCACTGTGATCAGATAATGGTTAGTGATCTGTGTTTCAGTCGCAGCAACCTCAGCTCAGTTCTGAGTCATGGTAACCTTTCCTTCAGCTCCAGACTTCTCATTTGCCACTTTCCATGTGTGGTCGGCTGTCTGCCTGAAACAAGCAGGAGAAAGATTAAGGCAGCCTTGAAGAGGCGGTGCAGAACCCAGCCTATCAAGAAAGGGCTTATTGGGAGAGCCAATCAGGAGAAGGCTTGCTGGAGCAGCCCATATATAAAGAGCTGCTCAGCACAGCAAGAGTTAATCACTCCTTGGAGTTTGAGGAGGGAGGATTGGCTGCCAGGAAGGAAGGAGCCGGGAGGGCACCATGATCAGAGTAGTGCTGGGGTAATGGGTGCATGAGTGACCTCCTGGCTGACTACTGCCAGACTAAGGCCCTGATACAAAGGTGGAGGAAGGTTCTAGGTCTGTTGGGAAATGGTTCAGGGAAACAGATGGCAGGGTTGGAGGTTCACACTTTTTGCCTCAGTAGCCACTGACACAGGTGGCTACACCCTGGACTGCAGCCGGCCACTGAGGCAAGTGTCTGGGTAGAGGACACCCCCACCCACCCAGCAGGGGGGAGAGAACTGAGTGGGGCACAGCCAGAGGGCTGTGTCCATAAGAGGACACTGAAGTCCTGAGAGCAACATGGGTCCTAATGATAGAACCGATGGTGGCCAGACGCTACTAGATGAAGGCGCACCGGTGAACCAGAGCTAATTGCTAGGATGGTCAGCAGGAGGTGCTGCAGTGAGGCATGCCCCATAGCACCAAGACTCAGCGGCAAGGAAGGCTCTCTCTGTCTTGAACAAGCACTTAGAAGGATTCTGCTGACAGATCTTTTCTTTTTCTGAAAAGAGATACAAAAAAAGGAGCCAACAGACACACTAGGTTCGGCAAGGAAGAACTGGCAGACCAAGTCAGGCTCTCCTGATTAGTAGGAAGGTTCTTCAGCCAGCTCTTCACAAAGATCACTATCTAGAGACCTTTTAATAGCCACTGCAGATGTTCACCACAAAAGAGATGCCAAAATGGAGTTCTCCACTGCCTGCAGCCATCATGCTACCAGGAGTTCTGTGCACAGAGAGGCCCCTGCTGGTGGGAAAAGGCTTTGGTAGAGACTCTTCTGACACCACCCGTTCTCATATAGTGTTTAGCGCTCTGTGCTGTGGCTTCAGCCTCCACGGATGCCAGTTCAATTGGGGGGCATTTTTCCTGTCTCCACATTTGTCTAATGGCTCTTTTCAACACTTGTCACCAAAAAGACCTGTTTCTTTTGCAAGCGATGTATAGCTAGGTAAAGGCAGTCTTCTCCATTTCCTCAAAAGATCACCAAGCTGTGGGGAGAGGAGACGCATTCAGCCAAGCTGGATGCTGAATCTCCTCTTTATTCAGCAGGTGTCTGTGAAGGACATAAATCTCCATCGTGTAGAGGTCAAGAATATGACTTTATTACACACCACGCTGGCGGAGTGGGCTTATTAGGCTCAGAGACACTGTTAATTAATTAATTACAATAGAATATATAGATTTTCCATGGGCGGGGGAAAGTGACGGCGTAGGCAGTTCCAAACCCTGGGACAGGTTTTGCAGCAAGACAAGATAGCACAGTAGCCAATGGTTAACAGGTTACATAATGTCTCCACCCATGGTCTCAAGTTAACATTTCATTAATACTTTGATAAAATGTTATTAGTATAAAAAATATATGTTGAATTCTGATTTGGGATCCATAGGAATGGAGCAACTCCTTTGATTGTCCAATAGGTACATTCCTGGGGGTTAAAGCAAAGAAAGAGTGAAAGTATATGGCAATAAAGATTGTTTTCTGTGTGTCTTAAGGCAGGCATTGGTCCCTTGGAAGGGAGGTGGAAGGATGCCATATCTTATACTGACGTGCCAACTTTTCATAAACTCAAGGTTGGATCTGTGGGAAGAATGTCTCCCTAGAGAAGAAACAAACACAATAGGAATAGGGATTCTTTGTTCAGTCTGCAATTCTGAATAAGACACAATCATTTAGTTCTTAGCTCCAACACCTGGCAATTTGCTCACCAGGCCTATCTTAGCAAGCAAGGCTTTCTGTTTACCCAGCTTTCTCTTAGCTGGTCACTATTTGCTATGCCTCTGGTCCTTGACCATACTCTGGATTTTGGGTCTGGAAAAGAGCTGGCACAATCCATAGATCAGGTTGTTATATAAAATGCACATGGATTTGAACCCTTCACATACAGTAATGGCAAAGTTCTTGGTTCAGGCTTGTAACAGTGATGGAATAAACTGCAGGTTCAAATCAAGTCTCTGGAGTCCATCCACAGCTGGGATGAGTCATTCAGTCATTTGTACAGATCTTCAGTTTGTAGCAAAGTCCCTCCAGAGGTATGAAGCAGGATTGAAGACAAGATGGAGACGAGGCATCAGCCTTTTATAGTCTCTTGCCATGTGGTCTTTGCTTTCTTTGTCCCAAAGACACTCTGTCTAGCACGTGGCATAGAAAAACCTTAGAGTTCTCTCCATAGGCAGGTCCCTGCTACCTTGCTGAGTCACAAGGCGTATCTGCCTTCTCTCAATGGGGCGATTGTACAGCTGATGGTCCTTAATGGGCCATCAAGCAGGCTACGCAGAACTGACACCAGCTTGTCTGGGGTGTTCCCCGGAAGCAGAGCACAAGATTGAAATACAGGCAGCATAGAGCCAATGTTCATAACGTGAACTACAAAAATGATAGACATCTAGAGATAGCATCCTTATAATCAGCCAATCAGAACCTCTTCATAGACCCCTTGCACAACACCTTTCTACAATATTGGCTGCAAATATAGAACAGTGGTGGCAACGGTGATCTATACAGTTACACATTATGTCAATAACGTCACAGGAGGTGACACGGCATCAGTGAGACTGATACTGGAATACTGCCTCCAGTTTTGGTGTCCTCGTTTGAAAAAGATGTTGTGAAATTGGAGCTGGGGCAGCAAAGAGCCACCAAATGTTCTGAGGGCTGCAGAAAAATCCCTTCTAATGAGCTACTGAAAGAGCTCAACCTGTTTAGCTTATCATAAGAAGATTGAAGGTGACTTCCGTTGAAGTGCCATATTGGAGAGAAAATACTGGGTATTAAAGGGCTCTTGAATCTAGCAGAGAAAGGCATAACAAGATCCAATGGCTGGAAGGTGAAAAGAGACAAATTCATATTGCAACTAAGGCACAAATATTCAACAGCGAGGATGATTCACCACAGGAACAAGCTACCAAGGAATGTGGTGGATTCTCCATCTCGTGATGTCATTTCATGAAGACTAGATGCCTTTCTGGAATGTGTTTGCCCCAAAAGTAGCTCTTGTGTCATACAGGAGGCCTGTGATATGCAGGGGGTCAGATTAGATGCTCTAATGGTCTCTTTTGGCCATAAAGTCAACTAATTTCTGAAAAACTGAGTGTAGCATTGGGAGCAGCATCTGATGTTTCCCTGTCTAGCCGGCTTGCTGCCTAGAACGAACGCTCCTTGAGTGGGGTGATCCACAGGGACTAGTTGAAACCTGCAAAGTGCCTGGCCAGGGGCAGGACATTGGCACAGCAAGGGAGGGGTGTGGCAGTGACATCACAAAGGCCTTTTGCAGGACCTCAGACTATTGGTCAAAGGTGTGGGGGGGAGGTGGTGACCTCACAGAGAGATGCTGACATCAGCCAGGCAGGACAGGGGCGAGGGGCCAGGGAAACCTCAGAGACCCCTGTGGCTTTGCTCCAGCAAGTCTCCTTCTCCAGGTCTCTCTCTGAGGACTGAGGCTACGTCTACACTACCCGCCGTATCGGCGGGTAGCGATCGATTTTTCAGGGATCGATATATCGCGTCTCATCTAGACGCGATATATCGATCCCCGAACGCGCTTCTATCGATTCCGTAACTCCACCGCCCCGAACGGCGGTGGCGGCGTCGACATGGAGAGCCCCGGACATCGATCCCGCGCCGTGAGGACGGGTAAGTTATCGATATAAGATACTTCGACTTCAGCTACGTTATTCACGTAGCTGAAGTTGCGTATCTTATATCGATTTTTCCCCTTAGTGTAGACCAGCTCTGAGAGAGTATTTGGGTTCACGGACGTGAGCGCCAGGAGGAACCTCTTTCGAGTTTTCTCCTTCCCTTTTAGTGATTTTACTAGAAAACAGCTGTCCCTGTTTAGAAGGTAAGAGCCTCCTCGAGGGAAGGGGTGTCATGGGGTGTCACAGTTCAGATGCCGGTGGCCCCCCCATGTATGGAAGTTCCCACCACCCTGCTTGTGTTTGGAGTGCCGGAGAGCAGCATTGCACGGCAGTGATTTGCTCCTGGCTGCCGGAGCAGAGCAGCAGGCTCAGCTGCCAGAACTTCCTGGAGCTAGGAAAGGGGAGGGGCCCAGCGTCTTTAGCAGGAATGCAGGGCAGGCGAGTTCACGGTGGGCATTGTGGGATACTGGCGGAGACCAGTTATGGTGATTTAATGACCAGCAGCATTTACACTGGCACTCTGTCACTAAGTTTGCTGCAAAAAGCTCTAGGCCTCTCATCAAAGTGGTTTTATTTTGTCACCAAAACAGGGCAGTTTTGTCGCCAGACGTGGCATTGCAGTGTGTACACCAGCCACACCAAGCTGCCGACCGAGGGAGCGTTGTGTGTTCTTCACACACCTGAGCAATATATTTCTGCTGAAACAACTTTGTAGTGCAGGCCTGGCCAAAGATTCACTCACACACACAGCTTGCAAGGAAAACGTCACCTGCTCCTCTGCTTTGCAGAATCCAAACACAAGGAAAGCTTGTCAGGGCCTGGTGGAGATGGCAGGGAGTCAGGTGTGGGCAGACACTATGTCTTACACCCAGGCAGACACCATGGCTTAGCCGGCTAAAGCACCTGCCTTGTAAACAGGTGAGCCTGGGTTCAACTCCCAGTGGTGGCTTTGGGGGCACCTGCTATTGGCTACTGTCAGAGGACAAGATTCAAAGCTAGATGGGCCTTTGGTCTAGCCCAGTGTGGTTTTTCTCATGGTTTAAATTACACTCACGGGCACTGATGATAGAGTTACTGAAAGTTTGGGAGTTAGGCGCTGATAGATCAGTGGTCCAAGCCCCTTGTAGACACCCCCCTCCCTCTGGGACAGGGGCAGGTCTGAGCTCTCTCACCAAATGCTCATTGGGGCCGCACGAACCTGAGTGGCTCATTTCATTTGCACCCTGGGTTGAGTCCTGCTTTGTGCACCATGTCTGAGAATGAAAATCCTAAACCACTCTTTGAAATGACAAATGCAGCAGGACATGTCATTGTCCCAGCCCCAAAGCAGACAGACCAATGGAGAAATGCCGTCGAGTCCAAGGTAATATTCACTGCGGTTTTACCATTTCCACTTGCTAACCTCCCTCCTATCTGCCCAGCCCAGGTGTCCTCTGCCTCAGCTGCTGCTCCCGGCCTGCTCTAGAGTCAAACACGCAGGGCCCCCAGGGGAACAGAGGCTGGGACAGGGCAGCAGCCTGGGCTGGGCTGGGCAGATGCTGGGAGTTCTCGTTCCCTGAGAACTGGCCTGGCTCCCTTCTCAACAGCAAACAAATCAATTCCACGCCCCCTCCCCAGAAAAATCAGCCTGGAGCCAAGGGCAGCAGGGGATGATTCCCTCGAGTTCCCACCGAGGCAGGAGAGAACCCAGGGCCTTTCTAGCAGAGCTTATGGAACTGACGTGGGGAAACCAGCCTTTAATAACAGGCAGTTCACATTTAAGCTCAGTGTTTTTAACAATTTTTTACAACCTTAAATCACCCTTCAATCGCAGTGTCACTATCCATAACATTGCTTCAGCCTTATAGGTTCCCAAGTGCAAAACTCAACATCTCTTCAAACACAAGAGAGTGCAGATCAGTCAGTGTTCAGAGTCATCCCACATAAAAGAATCATGTTGCGGTATATATTGGCCTCATCATGTGGCCGTTGCCTTTCCCTCCGCTCTATTAAAAGTTTTGGTATTTTTCACAGAAACTTTCTTCCCTCAGGAGAGACCTGGGAACCAAGGCTGCCAGACAAACACCTTTAAGAGGAGGCGTAACCTGTCAAAAAATGATCTCCCTCCTTCAGTTCAGTGACAGCCTGAAATGTTACTTATCCCGGCAGAGCCGGAGGATTGAAAGCAGCGACATCAAATCCCTGTGTAGCTAGCAGGAATGAACACAAACACACCCTGCTATCTGAAGAGATGTTTAGTTTTACCCTTGGTAAACTAGAAGTCTAAAGGGAAGGAAGGTGGTGCCATATATAAAGAGTGAAACACAAAACAATTATCATAGTTATGCCCATAGTGACTGCAAAATATTTCTATATTCTTATCATCAGTGTATTATTTTCTCTGGCGTCTATACATTGACTATGCCTTGACCAAGAAATTTGAATCTTGATAAAATAATCGAATACCCCTGGTTAAGGCAATGGACTTGATACCCACTCGGGTGTCCCTACACAGGTTCAGGTACTGACAACAGTGCTGCCTTTTAGCCATAGCTTTTAATCAGGGCAATACATTGATCCTGTGAAATCATTTCCCAGCCGGAGCCCATCGCCCACATTCCTTAGGGCATTGGGCCACCATGTGGACGTTTCATTTCCCTCCTCAATTTCACACAGACACAATTTCCTTTGCACAGGTCCATGAACAGCAAAACCTCCCTGTCTCTTGTCTGAGCCAGGGCATTCAATTCCATTGAAACCTTCTCTCCTGCAATGGGAATGGTCATGCAGATGGGACGAGGCCACCTTCACCTCTGACAGTGAGATATTGGATCAGCTCTTTCTTTACGCTGCTGTTGTTAGTCCATGAAACATCAGGGATGGATGCAAGGCTGAGTTCATGCACCAACCCCCTGAAACATTTCAGCGCCCCAGAGAAATCCTGATTCCGGCTATTGGCATGATCTGGTGGAGATTCGAAGAGGAACGGGACGGTCTGAATTGTCAGTGTGGGGAATGAACAACAATCTATAGCAATGTCGTTATCCACAAACACACTCTAATCATGCTCCAGCCAGAAGGGAAATGGGCAGGAACTCTTGTTGTTCAGCCATGGACACACCTACACTAATGCACAGTCAGGAGTGTGCTGGGGGAGCTGGTCTGAGCAATGTGAAGTGACAATTCAGTGAGAACAGAATCATTGTGTAGTGAAGCACCTATACACCAAGTAGTTGTGGCCGAGTGGTAAAGGCAATGGACTAGAAATCCATTGGGGTCTCCCCAGGCAAGTTTGAATCCTGCCAACTACGGAAGCATCAGTGTATTGTCACTGCTCTTGTTGTAGTGCCTGAGCATCCACAGAGCCAGACCTGGTCTCACTCTGAGGCTGTCTACACTTAAAATGCTGCTGTGACACTGCTCTAGCACTGTGGAGTAGACAGTTGGTACAGTGAGTGGAGGGGTTTTCCATCCCTGTAATAGCTACATTGACAGAACAATCTGTCCTTTCATTTAGCACTATCTAACCATGGCTTAGGGCAGCTTAATTATACTGATTCCAGGGTTTTTCACACCCTGAAAGACGTACTTCTTAGAGGGGTTATCCCATCACCCTCCCATTCCCTGGTCCTTCTCGCATGACCTGAGAGCAGCAATACCCGCAGTTCAAGAGGTGCAAACAATTCCATGTTTATTGGGGTAAACTTCCAGCAAGCAATGATGCCAATTTCCTTCCTCGGTATCGCCCTTCCCAGCTCTGACACCACAGAGGCTTGTCTGTGTCCCTGTTCCCATTCCCTCTTCCTATTCCCCTCTTAGCGAAACATAACTCCAATTCCCCTACCCCCATTCCATTCCCCCCCTTACTTCCTGATTGACTGCAGACTATACAGTAAAACTGGAGTTCTGCTTAGCTATACCTTAACCAATCATTTTACTGAAATGTAACTAACCAATCCTAACATATTGTAACATGATTATCTAACCAGTTATACCCCACCACCTGAATTGCTTTACACCCAACAAATTAATTATCCAGCAGACAGAAACAATCACAGAACCAGACAGAGATTATGCAGACAAGCAATAGGAAAGTGGAGACTACAGTGATAGAACAACAAAGAAATGAGGATTTCAGACCCCAGCTATTGATAAGTGAGTTGTCGCTAGACAGGATGCTATCATGGTAGAGGTTGTGCATGCTGGTTGCTTAACTGTCTGGCCCCCAGGGCAGGATTTTGAGGGTCTCAGAATGCCAGCACCCATCACATTCTCCTCTGATCCATCCAAAGCAGCTTTACTCAGCACTCTCTCAATAGTCAGTTATGTTATTTACAAAATTGTAAGTATCCCAGCATCCCATAATGGGGGACAAAATAGTCCTCTTGCCAGAAGTGGCTTTACCAATAGATGAAACCTGGAATTTAAACACCAAATAATCACACTATGTTTGGGATCCATTTAAATTCCCCTTCCAGGTCTTTGACACTTTCATCTCCAGTCATAGCGACTCTGATATAGGAGGAAAGAAATCAAAGCATCATCTCCAAGCACAGACAGCTGAGAACTCTTCCTCACATGACATTTTGAGAAGTGGAGGGATAGAATGTGATGAAAATAAACTCTGCACAGAGAAGCCAAAATGTAACAGTTCTGGAGTGATGGGGAAGGAGGGAATCTCTGAACCACCCCATCTCCTTCCAGTGTCACAGAGGCTGAAATGACACTTTTTTCCCCTGCTCCTCTTTATTTAACTATACCATGAAAAATTCCCAAAGTAACTGCTCTTCAGCACAACCCAGAGCAACGTGAGAACAACTGGCAAGGATTCAATCTGTATCACTGGCGACTCTAACAATCACTTTGCAATAGGAGGAATGGTATAAATGTGACGCTCCCTGGTTCCTCACAGGAAGGGCACACTCCAGTTACTTGTGGGATAATTGAGTTGATAGAAAGGACAAATGGGCGCAGCTCAAAAGAAGGCAAACTACAAAAGGCATAAATGGGCCACTCATCTGGCCAAGCTGAGGGATAACGGTGCTGCAAACAGTTCAAACAGATTTAAAAAGTTGTTATGTGGGAATCAGGAAAAGTATTAAAGAAAAAAAATGGATAGCCCTAGAGCGTTTTATGGTGTTCACTGCCCTTGCAGATTCTCTGATGGCTAACATGGGCTGAGTGCCAAGAGGTTTTCCCACATTCTCTGCATTCATAGGGCCTTTCCCCTGGTGTGGATTCTCTGATGTTTAGAAAGGCCTGATCTGAGAGGGTACTTCTACACTACGGGATTATTCCGAATTTGCATAAACCGGTTTTGTAAAACAGAATTTATAAAATCGGGTGGAGCGTGGCCATACTAAGCACATTAAATCGGTGGTGTGCGTCCATGGTCCGTGGCTAGCGTCGATTTCTGGAGCATTGCACTGTGGGTAGCTATTCCCTAGCTATCCCATAGTTCCCGCAGCCTCCCCCGCCCCTTGGAACTTCCGGGTTGAGATCCCAGTGCCTGATGGGGCAAAAATCATTGTCGCGGGTGGTTCTGGGTAAATGTCGTCAGTCACTCCTTCGTCTGGGAAAGCAACGGCAGACAAGCATTTTGTGCCTTTTTCCCCTGGATTGCCCTGGCAGATGCCATAGCATGGCAATCATGGAGCTTGTTTTGCCGTTTGTGACTCTCACCGTATGTGTACTAGATGCCGCTCACAGAGGCGATTCAGCAGCGCTACACAGAAGCATGCTTTTGCTTTTGCATGACAGCAGAGATGGTTACTAGCCATATTGCACCATCCAAACCCTTCCATAAATTGGAACTGAGGATGATCATGGCTACCAGTCCTTTTGTACCATTTGCTGCTAGTGCCCCTGGCCGATCAGCCAGGGGCGCAAAAGCAAAAATTGGGAATGACTCCCTGAGTCAATCCCTCCTTTTTGGTATCTAAAAATAGAATCAGTGCTGCCTAATATAGGCAAGTGTACTAGAGAACCACCGTATCATAGAACCAGAGAGCACAGCTGCTCTGTGTCAGAGCCTGCAGAAATTATGATCTGTATGCTATTCACAGGGGGTGCTCCTGTAACAACCCCACCTGTTGATTCCGTTCTTCCCCCAGCCTTTCTTGGCTACCGTAGCATTGTCCCCCCACTTGTGTGATGAATTAATAAAGAATGCAGGAATAAGACACACTGACTTGTTAGTGAGAAATGAGTGGAAGGCAGCCTCCAGCTGCTATGATAGTCCAGACAGGACATTAAGCAGTGTGTAGGAGAGAAGCCCAGCATCCCACTGCTAGTCCAGGGGCAACTGAATCTTTTCTTTACACATGAAGGGTGGGGGCTGATGGAGCTCAGCCCCCTGTTGCTATGATGAGGATGGTTACCAGCCATATTGCACCATCCATCCACCAGAAAAAATTAGGGCCAATAGGCTGATGATGAGGATGGATTTCCAGCTTATTGTACCATCAGCTGAGGCTGATGATGAGGATGGATTTCCATCTTTTTGTACCATCAGCCGCCCATGGCGGGGGGGGGAGCAAGGATGCTGGTGTTGAGTGCTGCACTATCGCGTCTATCTGCAGCATTCAGTAAAGATAGGGTGACATGTAAAAGAGTCAGAGGATTGTTTTACCTTTCGCTTCGGGGGGGGGGTGGGTGGTGGGAGAGTAGATTGCCAAGCTACGCCTGACCCATGGACACTGTGTTTGACCCTAGAAGCATTTGGAGCTCAGCCAAGAATGCAAATACTTTTCGGAGGCTGCAGGAACTGTGGGATAGCTTCAGTCCTCCAGTCCATGAGCATCCATATGATTCTTTGGCTTTCCGTTACACTTGTCACGCTGCAGTGCGCTGAGTCCCTGCTATGGCGTCTGTCTGGAGATTTTTAAAAAAGGATTCTGAATTTCATCTTCTGTAACGGAGCGCTGATAGAACGGATTTGCCTGCCCTTACAGCGATCACATCCGCATGGTCCATGCGGGAGCTCTTTTTTTATTTTGATTTCGGACTGCATCACCACCCATGCTGATCGGAGCTCCACGCTGGGCAAACAGGAAATATTCAAAAGTTCGCGGGGCTTTTCCTGTTTACCTGACCACTGCATCCGAGTTCAGATTGCGGTCCAGAGCGGTCACTGGTGCACTGTGGGATAGCTCCCGGAGGCCAATACCGTCGATCAGCGTCCACACTAACCCTAATCCGATATGTTAATACCGATACTAGCGTTACTCCTCTCGTTAGGGAGGAGTACAGAAACCGGTTTAAAGAGCCATTAAAATCGATATAAGGTGCCTCCTAGTGTGGACGGTTTTGGCGTTAAATCGGTTTTACGCTCCTAAAACCGATTTAAACGCCTAGTGTAGACCAGGCCTGAGAGTGAAGGTTTTCCCACACTCACAGCATTCATAGGGCCTCTCCCCTGTGTGGATTCTCTGATGGGTAAAATGGGCTGATCTGCTAGTGAAGCTTTTCCCACACTCACTGCATTTGTAGGGCCTGTCCCCTGTGTGGATTCTCTGATGAACAGAAAGGACTGATCTTTCAGTGAAGCTTTTCCCACACTCACGGCATTTGTAGGGCCTGTACCCTGTGTGGATTCTCTGATGTTTAGAAAGGTCTGAGCTGCTAGTGAAGTTTTTCCCACACTCACTGCATTCGTAGGGCCTCTTCTCTGTGTGGATTCTCTGATGAACAGAAAGGGCTGATCTGCGATTGAAGCTTTTCCCACACTCACGGCATTCGTAGGGCCTGTCCCCTGTGTGGATTCTCCGATGAACAGAAAGGGCTGATCTGCGATTGAAGGTTTTCCCACAATCACAGCATTCATAGGGCCTTTCCCCCGTGTGGATTCTCTGATGTTTAGAAAGGTCTGATCTTTGAGTGAAGCTTTTCCCACACTCACTGCATTCATAGGGCCTGTCCCCTGTGTGGATTCTCTGATGAACAGAAAGGGCTGAGCTGCAATTGAAGCTTTTCCCACAATCACAGCATTCATAGGGCCTTTCCCCCGTGTGGATTCTCTGTTTAGAAAGGTCTGATCTGCGATTGAAGGTTTTCCCACACTCACGGCATTCATAGGGCCTTTCCCCCGTGTGGATTCTCTGATGAACAGAAAGGGCTGATCTGCGATTGAAGGATTTCCCACACTCACGGCATTCGTAGGGCCTGTCCCCCGTGTGGATTCTCTGATGAACAGAAAGGGCTGATCTGCGATTGAAGGTTTTCCCACACTCACGGCATTCGTAGGGCCTCTCCCCTGTGTGGATTCTCTGATGTCTAGAAAGGGTTGATATTTGAGTGAAGGTTTTCCCACATTCACAGCATTCATAGGGCCAGTCGCCTGTGTGGATTCTCTGATGATTAAGAAGGGCTGAGTAGTCACATAAGTTTTTTCCACACTCTGTGCATGTATTTTTTCTCTTTCCAATGATGATTTCCTGCTCTGTTGTGGTTTCCTTGAGGTCCTTCTGAGTTCCCTGAGAGGAAATACGTTTACCCATTTTCACCCCCGGCTGGTTTCCTTGTTCTCTTTCTGGTCCGTGCTGAATCTCACAGGATTTTTCCTCCTCATGACTCCTGGACACATTGCTTTTTGATCTTTGCAATAATGCTCTGTGCTTATCCACTTGCTGAACATTTTTCTGCTGAGAATTCTGCTCCTCTTTCTCACATGCCATTGCATCACCTGCTGTGAAAAAGACAGAAACATCAAACAGGGATGAAAAGTGAAAAGCCAAAACAACCTAAGTGCTGGAGGAGGTCAAATAAAAATCACAAACTGAACTCCCGATACTCTTCCCAAAACAGGAGAGAGGAGGATCAATTTGGCTTTCAAATGCCATCCAAATTCTCAGGGGAAGGGAGGAAGCTACTGCCTGGTGTCTGCTAGAATCTACGGAAGCCATGAGCTATAGTTACCCTGAGGATATGACCCCTGCTGGCAACAATAATGAACTGAGAGACCTCTCAAGGGCTTGGTAGGGCATCCCAGATGTTTCCTTCAGGCACTTTCACACTCAAGAGTTGGTTTAATGTTTCCTCACCTCTGCAGGGAGATCTCAGGGTCTGTTTTCCCTCTGAACCCTGCAAGTCTGAGACCCACGGCTCTTCCCCTTGTTCCAGCTGGGAGATCACATCAGGTTTGGAAAATGGAAACCCTGCTCAGATGAAAGAAAACAAAGGAGATCCGTTGATTTCATAAAACTTTGTCATAAAAAAACATTCTATTAATTTAACTTTAATACTTGGTGTGAGCCGGTGTGCCTGGGCTAGTCCTCACTGAAAATGCCAAGACCAGGACAGGCTGAAAAAGGGAGAGCAGAGGCTCCCCAAACTGGTGGTTAACACGGAAGTTAAACTCACCGACCAGTCACCAACTGTGCTTCTGATCCCCCACACTGGTTATCGAGAAACTGAAAAAAGAAATCACACGGCCCCCTTTATTCCATCCCAGTTCTCTGACTCCTAATCAGCACCTAGGTCCAGCACAGTGAGAGGTTATTTAAAAACTCTGCTCACATAAACAAAGTGTTCTTCTGACCCCAGAGTCAGCCACATCACCAGGTCAGTATAGGTTTGGATCTTACTCAAAATACTACGATGCCAGCCAATCATTGGCATCTAACCTAAAGGTTTATAAGCAAGAAAGCATCTAAACTAAAGGTTTATTATAAAAGAAAGAAAAAGGGAGTTGTTAAATGGGAAAGCAGTCAGACACATTCAGAAATCTATACAGCTGGTTCTTAGCAGTATTGGTGAGTTTCTGGCTTGAAAGGCTCTCTGGTACACATCCACATTATTCAGTCCTTTGTTCAAGCCTTCAGCTTGTAGAAAAGTTGCTCCAGAGGTAGGAAGAGGAATTGAAGACAAAATGGAGATGATGCAGCTGCCCTTTATATTCCTTTTGCCAAGTGGCTTCTAATTCCTGTGTCCCAAACACAAGCTTCACAGCACATGGCATGGAAAAGCCTTGGAGTTCTCAGTACACAGTGTGATACAGCCTGGCCAGAGGGCAGCAGGAGAGGGTTAGAAGGGAGCCTTATTCCCTGTAGAGGGAAGAAAGTTTTATATAGATTTAATATAACAATTGAAGCCAATTAGAGCACCTGCAGTCAGTCACCTGATAAAGACCCTTTTCAATTAAAATTGAAAAGGAAAACAATACATCTGGAACTTAGGCTTTTGCTAGATCTTAAAAGAAAATTTTTGTAAGCACCCAAAATAGCTTTCTTGGGGGTTCAGCTTAAAGCTTACAAGCAAAGAAAAGCATCTGGAATAGAGCAGAGGAGATCCAAAAGCCAAAATAGGTATGGAAGATGAATTTTCATACCTGCTTCAAGCCTTACACAGCATTGCTACTCCGTGTCACCTTTTCCGGAGAACAAGAGACAAAGGGAAAGTTACTTTCCCATTTAAAAAAGTTCTAGCCTTTCCATTGGCTCTTTTGGTCAGGTGCCCACTCCTTTTCTTTTACCTGTTGGCTTGTTAACCCTTTACAGGCAAAGCAAGCAGAGAAGTCACACCAACAAGGATTTTACAGCAATCTGCCTGGCTGGGTGTTTATAAAAGGGAGATCCCTCCCCTCCCCTTCATTTATCACTGTAGGGCTTGTGAGGTATCATTTTAAAAGACATAATCTACTGAATATCCTCCTGTTAAACTGTGTAGCAACATTGTATGGAAAGTGATGAGATTTTACGCTATGATATTACTGAAAAAGCTGCAACCCTAACCCTAAGTTCCTCAGAGACAGCAAGGCAAACAGCTGGTCAAATAGCCATTCTCCACCAGGGGGAAGGTGTGAAGATGACATTTACATTCCATCACAGGGACACTTGAAGCTCGTATCTATGACAGCCTGTCACCATGACTCAGCTGAGAACTGAAGTTGTTTCTAGTACAAAGGACTGAATTATAAAAAGAGGTGAGGAAAATGCATGAGACTCTCTCTCTCTCTCCCCCCTTTCCCTCTGCTCATGACAACTCCTGAAGAACTGAATGTGGGCGGCAGGGGCAGGTTAGGGGGAGTCCTGGCTGAAAGGAAAAGCAGCCTGTCTCAGCAGATGGTGAGAGAAAGATTTGTTTTAAATCCCTTTTAGCTTGTTAAGTTAAACATTAGTTTGTGTTTTATCTTTGCGTTTCTTTCATAAACAATTCTGACTTTTATGCCTCATTACTTGTAGTCACTTCCAATTTTTTTTTTCAGTAGTTAAAAGTCTTGGTTTATTGTTTTATCTAACCAGTGTGCTTGGATTAAAGTGTGTTGGAAACTCCATTTGGAATAACAAGGCTGGTGCATGTCATTTTCCACTGATGAAACAACAGATTTCATATGAGCTCCCATTGTTCAGGAGTGTGCTGGACAGTGCAAAATGCACATTTCTGGGGAAGTCTGGGAGCAGAGAATTTTCTGGGGTTCTCCTGTGGGGTACTGTAATTTGTGAGTCACTGACTAGCAGCACTCAATACTGTGTAGCTGGGAGCGAGTTACATGCTGGAGACTGCGTGTGAACTGCCCAGGAGTGGCTGCTCTCACAGTAGAGCAGTGTAAAAGGCACCCCAGCCTGGGGAACTGAGGGGACACAGCTGTTAACAGTCCAGATTGTACTGTGCTTAATGTCACAGACACTCAATTTCAAAGAGTCTCCTAAAACATACAGAAAGTAAATCCACGTCCCAAAAATCGAAGTCTCCCTGGCACTGCTTCTTGCTGACAGATGGGTCCAGAGACAGAGTCCAGGGGAAGCTGGAAACATAAGCGTGGGGTTCAGTGGAGAACGGGAACAGGAAGGGCAGGGATATTGAATGCAGGATCTCAGCAGTCCTAGATGTCAGGATACACATAGTGCAGCCCATTGGCAAACATAATCCCAAATATACATAGAAAATGATGGGGTCTAAATTAGTTATTTCCATTGATTTATACAAGAGCAATAAGATATTCTCTGTATTACTGTTTGTCCCTTTTTAAATAATTCCTAACATCCTGTTTGCTTTTTTGACTTCCGCTGCACACTGCTGGATGTCTTCAGAGAACTATCCACAATGACAAAAAGATCTTTTTCCTGATTAGCCTAATTTTGCCCCCATCATATTGTATGTATAGTTGGGGTTATTTTTTCCAATCTGCATCACTTGACATTTATACACATTTGCCATTTTGTTGCCCAGTCACTTAGTTTTGTGAGATCTTTTTGAAGTTCTTCACAGTTTGCTTTGGTCTTAACTATCTTGAGCAGTTTAGTATTGTGACGTTATTGATATAATCTGGGACCATATAGAACATGGTTGCAACCAAGGTCCTGTAGTGGCACCAAATCTTATGTAAAGGGGGTCATATAAGGTGTCCAAGACCAGGTTATGGGTTGCTGGTTATAATTATGGTGTCTATATGTAGATATCATTTTGTAGTTGAAGTTATGAGTATTGGCTCTATCCTGTCTGTATTTCAAACTTAGGCTGTGCTTCTGGGAGACAGCCCAGACAAGCTGGTATTAGCTCTGCCTAGCATGCTTGATGGCCCATTAAGGACCATCAGCTATTCAACTGACCCATTGAGAGAAGGCAGATACGCCTTGTAACTCAGCAAAGTATGCAGGGACTTGCCCATGTGACTCCAGACTCCAATTTTCCACAGTAAGGAACAAAGAGGTTCTTACACCTGGAAAAGCCTATAAAAGGCTGATGCCTCATCTCCATCTCGTTTTCAATCCTGCTTCTTACCTCTGGAGGAACTTTGCTACAAACTGAAGCTCTGAACAAAGGACTGACTGACCCATCCTAGAGGAGGATGTACTCCAGAGACTTGATTTGAACCTGCAGTTTACTCCATCACTGCTACAAGCTTGAACCAAGAACTTTGTCATTACTGCATGTAATTGATTCCATTTAACCAATTCTAGCTCTCATCTCTATCTTTTTCCTTTTATGAATAAACCTTTAGATTCTAAAGGATTGGCAACAGCATGATTTGTGGGTAAGATCTGATGTGTATATTGACCTGGGTCTGGGGCTTGATTCTTTGGGATCGAGAGAACCTTTTACTTTTATTGGGGTGTTGGGTTTCATAACCATTCATCCCTAAGACAAGTGCACTGGTGGTGATACTGGAAGACTGGAGTGTCTAAGGGAATTGCTTGTGTGACGTGGTTAACCAATGGGATGAAACCAAAGTCCTCTTTGTCTGGCTGGTTTGGTTTGCCTTGCAGGTGGAAAAATCCCAGCCTTGGGCTGTAACTGCCCTGTTTTAAGCCATTTGTCACTCTCAGTTGGGTCCCACCAGAACCGCATCACCACAAGTAGCATCTGCAAACTTTGCCACCTCACTGTTTACCCCTTTCTCCAGATCATTTATGAATATGTTGAATAGGATTGGTCCTAGGACTGACCCTTGGGGAACACCACTAGTTACTCCTCTCCATTCTGAAAATTTACCATTTATTCCTACCCTTTGTTCCCTGTCTTTTAACCAGTTCTCAATCCATGAAAAGATCTTCCCTCTTATCCCATGATAACAATTTATGTAAGAGCCTTTGGTGAGGGACCTTGTCAAAGGCTTTCTGGAAATCTAAGTACACTATGTCCACTGCATCATCCCATACTCGGTGGTGGAGAGGGAGTGGCACTGTATGTTAAAGAAAATGTAAACTCAAATGAAGTAAAAATCTTAAATGAAACCACATGTTCCACAGAATCTGTACGGATAGTAATTCCATGCTCTAGTAAGAATATAACAATAGGGATCTGTTATCGACCACCTGTCAAAGACAGTGAGGATGAAATGCGAAGGGAGATTAGAGAGGCTATCAAAATAAAGAACTCCATAATAGTGGGAGATTTCAATTATCCCCATATTGACTGGGTACATGTCACCTCAGGACAAAATGCAGAGACAAAATTTCTGGATACTTTAAATGACTGTTTCTTGGAGCAGCTGGTACAAGAACCCGCAATGAGAGAAGCAACTCTCGATTTAGTCCTGAGTGGAGCGCAGGATCTAGTCCAAGGGCTAACTATAACAGGGTCTGTGGCAGTGTGTGTGTGTGTCACTGGCATATTGGGGTGATGCTGCAACAGGACAGAGTAGAGGTGGCATTGTGGGGCTGGCGTGAACCATCTCCCTTCTTTTCCCCTTCCAAGAATAGAGGGGAGAGTAACCCTTACCCAGCGAGGTCACATTCTCATAGTTCTCCTGCATGACATCCCTGTAGAGGGCTCTCTGAGCAGGGTCCAGCAGAGCCCCCTCTCCCCTGGTGAAATACACAGCCACCTCCTCGAAGGTCACCGGCCCCTGAAAGAGCAAGAGTCCAACACTCAGTACCTGCTGCCCCACTCACAGCCCCCCTATACATGGGAGACAGGAGCCAAACAGAAATTCTGGGTGGATTGCAGTCAGAGTCCCACCCCCACCCTGCTCAGAGCATCCAGGAAACACCAGGGGGAGGGGACAAAGCGAGAGCCCCTCCTCTCTCCCAGCAGATCCATCCCCCCCCTACTAGCCACAGACCGATACAGGAGACGGAGCCCCCAGCAGGGTCCAGGGACAGCTCCCTGGTAGGAAGCCCAACACCCTCCCCATTCTGAAGAGCTGGATGTGAAGGGAGGGGAATCTCCGCTAAGCCTCACTGGTGGGTGCCTCCTTCATATCTCACAGCAGCCACTGGTTAGTCAGGTCGGGCTCCAGCACTACGAGTCTGGTCAGTTTTCCCAGCCCCATGCAGCGGGGTTATTTTCTGCTCCACAAACTAGAGCATTTCCACCGCCGAACCTCCTGGGTCTGTTCCTAGAATCTAGGCCACATATTAAATAACTCCCAGCAGGTTTAGCACACCCCTGTCCTCCTCCCTTTCTCTACCCTGTGCATTTCCTGCAAACCAGCCTGTGCAAACCTTCCCATCTCCCACGTATTTGCTGTCCCCTCCCCCGGAGGAACCCACCAGCAACCCCCTGATAATACCTACCTGAACTGGCTCCTCTGCAGCCATTTCTCTCCCCTGTCCAACGAGAGGACGGGATGAACTGGAGCGAAACATGGACGTTATTCTGCAGCCTGGCAGGGCGAGAAGGGCAGTTGTGAAGGTTTCAGAACAGGCTTTAATTCATTTCACAGCATGATTCCCCCAGGCCCTTTCCCTGCAGACAGGCACCCTAGAGTCTGCCATGCTGAGAAAGGCTTCATCTCTTTGTACAGTGTAGACCTGGCCTCTCCTGCCAGGCAAAGCCCACAGAGACATTTTTAACCGCCCTTCTCCCTCCCCTCACCCCGTAACAGTCTCTGAACACAAGGCTAGAAAAAAGCAGAACGAAAGGAGTCACTGTGGGGGATCCCCTCAGACACTGACCCCATGGCAGCCACACCCCAGCAGGAGGGATATGGAGTCAGGAACTGGATTTTCCTCTGTCTGTTTCTCATCTTTTCCACAGGAAAGTGATTCTACCCAGGGTGCAGCAATACATCTGTCTAGGCAGATTAGAGATCTGGAAATCTCTCTCCAAACTCTTCTCTCCCACAGCCCCTTTCAGTCTCTTTCTCCTTCTATCTCCTTTTCCCCTCTCCCTGCCCATCTGGTAGGTAAGTCCCATTCCTGGGTAGTTTGCTCCCCCATGGCTGGATTTGCTCCTGCAATTGTTAATTGGATGAGAAATGAGGGGGGGGTCTGTTTGTGTAGAGTCATTTTAAGGCCAGACCCCAGCATTTTCCCTTCGTTTCTTTCAGTTACTTGAAATGTCTGGATCAGAATTTAGTATTAACAGGGCCCAGGGCTGCCCTAGGGGGCTAGGACCAGCTGGAGAAAGTCATCCCCTGGGCCGGGCAGAGAAGCAGCTTTAATTCAGGTCACTTCCCAGCACAGAACCCCGCTGGGGGAGCAGCAGCTGCTAAGCCTGGTCTCCCAGATCACAATGGAGGCTGCAGCCTCTGACCCAGGAAGCTGAACCCCAATATCCTGAGCAGAGAGGGACAGAGCGTTTGAGCAGCTTCCCTCCTTTAGCTCTCTGGGGAGAGCAGCTAAGGAGAGCCCCTCCTCACAGGGAGAATTGCTGATCTCATTTGCCCCACTGTCCATCCGGAGTCACTCCTTGTCTTTCCATACAGTGACTCTGGATTAACAATGGTCTTAGTGAAACCAGAGTTCAGAAATAATGAGTCCAGAACGCTGTGGAAGAGACCATTGTGCAGCAGTGCTGACCCCCTTCCCACCTCCCTCACCCCCCAGATCGAGGACAAGGACTGGGGGGCACAAATTTTCCAAACAGAACCGAAAGTTCCTGCAGTTTTCAAAAGAGGAGAAAAGCAAAATCTGTGATTTTACACGAACAGTGACTGATAAGTGGATAGAAAGTTATCACAGTGACAGGGCCTGTGACTGGGGAATGCCGGGCAGTGCTTGGAGCCAGGACTCTGGCACAAGTTGATCAGAGAGAAGGATCATGGTTAGCAGAAGTTCCCAGAGCCCACAGCCCTGAGAGTCCCCAGCCAGGGACCCCAGATACCCCTCAAAGCCCCACCGGCTAGGGAAGTCCCACCAGACCATGAGTGTCAGGTTGGGAATCCCAGAGGGTTCCCCCCACCATGAGCCCCCAGCAGCCAGGGACCCGCCCACTGGGAACTCAGTCCCTCACTGCCTGCCTAGGACTCCCCCCCAGCAGGATCTGCCATTTGTCTGGGATCCCCTCCCCCACCCAGCGGGACCCCCTGATGCTTTTCAGTGGGACCCCTCACTCTGCTTCCCTGGCATCCCCTGACCTAGTGCCAGGGATCCCCTCCCCCAGCTCTGTGCACTGGGCAGGGCAGCGATCCCAGGAGCCAGCCGGGGAAGCCCAGACGGAGCCCCTGGCACAGCACCAGGCTCCCTCTAACCCCCTGTCCCGCCTCCCCAAGAGACGCCCACCCCGGCTGTTCTGCAGCCAACAGGCCCCCAGCGATACTCACCTCCAGGACCCAAAGCCTCAGGGCTGGGCACATCCACCCTTGAGATGTGCAGAGAAAACGTGTCACGACCTGCAACTGGAGGTGGAAAATCAGACTCCTGGAGAGACCAGGGGGAAATGGGGGAGACGGGAGAGCGGCTCGTTGGCGGGGAAAGGGGCGAATCTCCCCGGATTTTACAGCCCGGGTGAGACACTGAGCGAGAAAAGGGGCAGAACTGGAGAGAATTTGTATCGGGGGCGAGAGGCAAGTGGCACCAACAGGGACAGGAGCCAATTAACCCCCTCCCCTTCGCCCCCGCGTCCCACTGACCTTCCCCAGCTCCAGGTTCTCCCCCACCCCCAGGGACCCCCATCCCAGCGGGGGGCGGATCCTGCTGCGGCTCCGCTGGGGCCGAGGCGGCTCGAGGCTTCTCCCGGGTTCCCGGGGCAGAGTCACGTGCCCGCCCCCAGCGCCCCAGCGTCTCTCACTCCCGGGGGCTCCGGGCGGGGCTGGGGCGGGCAGAGCCCGGGGCTGCCCGGGGGGCGGGGCCCAGCTGGAGAAACCCCCCCCGGCCGGGCCCCCCCGCACAGACCCGCCCCCCCCGGGGAGCAGCAGCGGCTCAGCCCGGGCCCGGCTCACACGGAGGCAGCAGCAGCTTTGTTCTCCCGCCCCCAGCGGGGCTCGCACGGAGCATGCGCAGTAACAGCTACTGAAACCCTCCCTTCCCTGGGCCGGAGAGGGCGGAAGCGGCCCGGGGCAGGCTGGGAGATGTAGTTCCTGACTCTCCCCGGAGCGGAAGTGACGTCGGCACAGGAGCCGGAGCCGGGCTGGAAAGGAGCATTGGGCGCTGGGGCTCTGCCTGGCTCGCGCGGGGCCGTTGGAGCCTCTCCCGGGCCGGAGAAGGGTTGGTGCCGTTGGAGCTCTGGGCATGCGCAGATCGCGGCGGGAGAGCCCTTCATTAACCGTGGCCGGGGAGCAGGTGACACCCGAGGAGCGGGGAGAGAAAGGGGGGGGGGCTGAGATCCCCTCGGATTTACCGCTGCCCCCTCCCGTGGGGACCCCCCTCCTCCCCCGTCCTGCCCCCTTTCTCCCTAGAGAGCCACGAGCAGCGCCCAGGGTGACCCCCCCTCTCCCAACCCCTGAGAAGTTCCCTGTCCCCCCCCACGATTGTGCCCCATTTTCTCTCCCCTTCGCCAGTGGCCAGTTCAGGTCTCAGGTTTGGGGGTTTCCCCCATTCCCACCTGCAGGGATTTGTCCTTGTGCGGGTGGGAAATGGTTCCCCCGAGTGATTCCTGAGCTGGGCAGAGGGTGAATGGGCAGAGGCTGGGGGGGCCCTGAGACAGGGACACCTCTGGGCTGGGCTGGGGGGCCACTCTCTGCTGGCAACGGGGCCTGGGAAGGGCCAGGAAGGGGAGGGAGGAGCAAGTGTCCCCCATGGAGACGGCCCAGCCCCCGGTTTCCCAGTCCCCGCTACTTCCCCTCCCCCACCCTGCCCAACCCAGCAGCCCCCCCCCCCACCTGCTAGTCACATTCCCAGACCCCACTGCCAGCCCCTCCCCACTGATAGTGACTTTGTGACTCCAGCCCCCTCCTGTCCCTTGTGAAAAGACATCACCCAGGACTCCCTGCCGGCCATGTGAGTGTGGGGCAAGAAGAATCCATCCCATTCTGTTGTTGATTCAATATCCTTGTATAATCCCCTCCAATTTCCCATCTTTTCTCTTGAACCGTTAAATGGTGACACAAAATCTCCCAGACGTTGGTGCTTCTCTCTTATATTGGCAAATATTTAGTTTGTGCCCCATTTTCTCCTCAGTTCTGAAATACTGATATTGAATTCTCAAAAATCTTCCCGCTTTTCTCCCCAGGTGTGTGACTGAGATCAGGGCTCCTATCTTACTGCCAGGCGCTGCAGAGACCCCAGCTGAGATCTGGGCCCTGTTCTGCCAGGCACTGAAGAGACCCCATGTGAGATCAGACCCCACTGTTGTGCCAGGTAAAACTGAGACCTGGACTGAGATCATGCCCCCTTGGGCCAGGCAGCGCACAACTGTGACCCAAACCACTGCCTCCATTGTGCTGGGCACTTCAGAGACCTCGACTGAGATCTGTGTCCCCGTTGGGTCTGGCATTGCACTGACCCTAATGAAGATCACACCTCACCACTGTACTGGGCACTGCACAGACCCTGACAGAGATCCTGGCCCCACATTTTGCCAGATGCTGCAGGGGCCCTAAACAAAATCCGGGATCCTGTAATGCCGGGAGTAGCAGAGTCCCCGACTGAGGTCAGGTCCCTGTTGTGCAGGGCTCTGCACAGACACCGAGATCAGGGTCCCCATTGTGACAGGTGCTGAACAGACACCAAGGGTATCTCTACCCTGCCGTTAAAACCCCCCAGCTGGCCCATGCCAGGTGACTCAGGCTCACAGGGCTCAGGCGAAGGGGCTGTTTAATTGCAGTGTAGGTGTCTGGGCTCGGGCTGGAGCCAGGCTGTAGGACCCTGCGAGGTGGGAGGGTGCCAGACCTTGGGCTGCAGCGCCAGCCGGAACATGGACACCACAATTAAACAGCCCCACAGCCTGAGCCGTGTGAGCCCAAGTCAGCGGGCACGGGCCAGCCGCCGGTGTCGAACAAGTTTGCATGGAGAATTTGGGGCAAAACTGGGAACTGAACCCAGATTGTTTGAATTCTTGCCTCTCCCCTTAACCACAAGCCCAGCGTGTGTGTGTGCAGCGTTGTTTTGGTCAGTGTTTGCCTTGCATTGGCTTCCAAGGGAGGCTGTGGAATTTCCTTCACTGGAGGTTTTTAAGACCAGGTTAGAGAGACACCAGTCTGGGAATGTCTAGGGATACTTGGTCCTGCCTCAGCACAGGGGGCTGGAGTAGACGCCCTCTCAAGATCCCTTCCAGGCCTACACTGAAATAATTCTCTTTTGTGCTGTGTCCTGTTCTACGCTGAGCTGTTTTGCATGGAGCCATTTGGAACTGTGATCGCACCATGCTGTGTAGCAGTTTTGTGGTGCATTGTTTTGCCTCAGCTTGTTTGGTGCCTGTGTTGTGTTGGTTTGAGTTGAGCTATTTTCCGCTGTGTACTTTTGTCCTAGGATGTCGTCGTTTGCATCGTGTTGCTTTCTTCTCCTTTGTATTTGTCATTCTATGCTGTGGAGTGCAGGTTATGTTTTTTTTCCCCCTGAATTGCCTGACATTATGTTGTGATGGGTTTTATTCTGTATGTTGTGTTTTTATATGTATATATTGAATCACATCCTAGACATGTAGGGCTAGATAGGACCTCAAGATGTCATCAAGTCCAGCTCTCTCTGCCGAGGCAGGACCAAGTATCTGTAGATTATCTCTGACAGAGCTTTGTCCTGCCTGTTCTTAAAAACGTCCAGGGACAGAGACTCCCCAGCCCCCTTGTAAGACTATTCCAGAGCTGACCTGCCTTAGCTCTGGGGACACCCACACAGACTGTAGTGGTGAGCAGCTCTGGAGAGAGAGGAGACCCCAGTGAGTGGCAGCTGGGTAAAGAGACTGAAGTTGGGAGGAGAAACATTGACGTGTCCAAGGTCACCCAGGCTGTCTGTGACCGAGCTAGAAATAGGTTCTAGTGCCACCGTACTGCTGTTTCTGAAGGTCTCTGCCGCACTGGTGTTTTAGGCACTGGTGCAAACCCTTAGTGTAGACAGAGTTTACACTAGTGCACTATGATTTGTACTGGTGCACCATGTCCCTGTTTGAAGGTTTGAGGTGGGGGCTGGGGGAAGTGACCTCACAGAGGTCTGGGACTGGCTGAACAGTGCAGCTGGTAAGGGAGGGGCAGCAGTGAGTTCTGGAGGTATGAGCCAGGAGCACAGCCCCACAGGACTGGACACTGACTTCTCCTGACCCAGGGGACACCCCCCAGCGAGGTGGTTTGTCCAGGGATGCACAGGCTGTCTTGGCAGGGCAGCTCAGCTGCAGTCCCTGCACACCTCTTCCTGCAGCCTAATACAGTGTGCTCGGGGGACCTTTCCATGCTGCGGGTGACGGGGCTCTGGCATTAACAGGGTCTGTTCCTGGCTCTGTCACGGACCTGTTCAGTGACCGTGGGGAAGTCACAGCCCCTCTCTCTGTAACGTTGTCTTCAGTGACTTGAGAGCACGAGCACCAGCCTCAGGCAGACTGGTAAGAATCAGGGAACAAACCCCAAATTGGGTGTGAGGTCTGTATGGAGATTTCACCAACCAAGTATCCAGTGTAAACGCTTCAGGCACTGTAACAGCATTAACATGGAATCACAGACAGTCCCCTTGGGTGATCCCATATATCTCACCACGCAGGTGAGCTCACCTTCGTGACAGATGATCCCTTACTCCAGGGGTTCTCAACCTTTTTCTTTCTGAATCCCCAGTGATGGAGATTCCACAACCTCTCTAGGCAATTTATTCCAGTGCTTAACCACCCTGACAGTGAGGAGTTTTCCTAATGTCCAACCTAAACCTTCCTTGCTGCAATTTAAGCCCATTGTTTTTTATCCTGTCTGCAGAAGTTAAGAACAATTTTTCTCCCTCCTCCTTGAAATGACCTTTTATGTACTTGAAAGCTGATCATGTCCCCTCTCAGTCTTCTCTTCTCCAGACTAAACAAACACAATTTTTTCATTCTTCCCTCATAGGTCATGTTCTCTAGACCTTTAATCATTTTTGTTGCTCTTCTCTGGACTTTCTCCAATTTGTCCACATCTTTCCTGAAATGTGGCACCCAGAACTGGACACACCATTCCAGTTGAGGCCTAATCAGTGTGAAGTAGAGCGGAAGAATTACTTCCTGTGTCTTACTTACAATACTCCTGCTAATACATCTCAGAATTATACTTGCTTTTCTTGCAACAGTGTAACATTGTTGACTCATGTTTAGCTTGTGATCCACTGTGACTCCCAGATCCGTTTCTGCAGTGCTTCTTCCTGGGCAGTCATTTCCTGTCTTGCATGTGTGCAAGTGATTGTTCCTTCCTAAGTGGAGTACTTTGCATTTGTCCTTATTGAATTTCATCCTGTTTACTTCAGACCATTTCTCCAGTTTGTCCAGATCATTTTGAATTTTAATTCTGTCCTCCAAAGCACTTGCAACCCCTCCCAGCTTGGTATCGTCCACAAACTTGATAAGTGTAACACAGAGACTCTGTTACTGGGAGGGTTTCACCATGTCTCAGAGGGTTACAGCCTGGTGGGAGGGGGCTAGGCCTGTACTGGGATAAGGTCACTCTGTGCTTCACAGTGTGGCAGAACCTGGAATGTCCATTACCAGGGAAAAATGCTTGGGGGAATCGACATATGGAAAGGACAGAAACCCTGTCTGAATTCTCTCACATTGCCCTTCTCGTCCTGGCAGGCTACAGAATAATGTCCACATTTCGCCCCAAATCATCCCCTCTCCCAGCGGGAAGGAAATGGCTGCAATGGAGCTGGCTCAGGTAAGGGATTCTCAGGGAGCTGGTGGTGGGTTCTGGTTGGAGGGAGAGGAGCAGTAAAGGTATAGGAGGGTGGGAGGCAGGAAGTATCTTGGGTGGAGAAAGGGAGGGGACAGGATGAGACAAACCTGCTGAGACTTGTATACTCTAGGGTGTGATGGGTTGTCACCCCGGGGTGCAGTCTGGGGGGCTTCTGGGAACCGCTGTGCCCTCTAACCCTCAAGCTGGCCCGGCCCTTCTGTCACGGAGTGTGGGGGAGTCCGGTCCTGCACCCCTCTGCCTGGGACTCAGTGACTCTCAGCCAGCCAGTAAAACAGAAGGTTTATTGGACAACAGGAATGCAGGTTACAGCAGAGCTTGGAGGCACAGCCATGACCCTCAATCAAGCCCTCTGGGGTCCAGGAAGCTTAATCCCTTAAATTCCAACCACCCAGCCCAAAACTTAACTCCCTCCCTCCAGCTGGACCCTTCCTTTGTCCACCTTCCCAGGCAAAGGTGTTGACACCCCTGCCTGCTCCCTGGCTCAGGTTACAGGCTGAGCACTTGTCTCTCACCTAAAGTAATCCCCGGCTCTCCCATCTCCCACACGGATAGCCCCTACTCCATCACAGCTCTTCCCCCTTCGAGACTGAACTGAGCGGGGTCACTCTGCCCAGTGACCTGAGGAAGTTCAGGGCCCCCTCTCCGGGACAACGCTTCCGCTATCAGGTTGGCACTTCCCTTCACATGGACCACGTCCATGTCATAGTCCTGCAGGAGCAGGCTCCACCTCAGGAGCTTGGCATTGGCTCCTTTCATCTGGTGCAGCCAGGTCAGGGGAGAGTGGTCGGTGTACACGGTGAAGTGTCGCCCAGAGAGATATGGCTCTAGTTTCTTAAGGGCCCACACCATGGTCAGGCATTCCTTCTCGATGGCCGCGTAGTTCTGCTCCCGGGGTAGCAACTTCCTGCTCAGGAACACGATAGGGTGTGTCTCCCCCTTTTCATTCTCCTGCATTAACACCACCCCCAGTCCCGTGTCTGAGGCGTCGGTGAACACCATAAAGGGTTTGTCAAAATCTGGGTTTGCCAGAACTGGGCCACTAACCAGAGCCTCCTTCAGCGCCTGGAGAGCCTGCTGGCACTGCTCGGTCCAGACCACCTTGTCTGGCTTCCCCTTCTTGCACAGCTCAGTGATAGGGGCGGCTATGGCCCTAAAGTGGGGCACGAACCTACGATGGTACCCCGCCATCCCAATAAAGGCCTGGACCTGCTTTTTGGTTTGGGGAGCGGGCCAGTCTCTGATTACCTCCACCTTGGCTGGTTCTGGCTTTAGGCAGCCTCTCCGCACCTGATGGCCCAGGTAAGCTACTTCAGCCATCCCCACCTTGCACTTCTCAGCCTTTATGGTTAGCCCAGCCTTCTGGAGTCGGTCCAGCACTTGTTTAACCTGGGACACATGGTTCTCCCAGGTCCGGCTAAAGACGCAGATATCGTCAATATATGCCATGGCAAAACTCTCCATCCGCTGCAGGAACTGATCCACCAGGCGCTGGAAGGTGGCCGGCGCTCCCTTGAGGCCGAAGGGCAGGGTCAGAAACTCGTAGAGCCCCAGAGGGGTGATAAAGGCCGATTTCAGCCTAGCATCTGTGTCCAGCGGCACTTGCCAGTAGCCCTTGGTAAGATCCATGGTTGTGAGGTACCGAGTGCCTCCCAGCTTGTCTAGGAGCTTGTCAGGCCTGGGCATGGGGTAGGCATCAGATACGGTGATGGCATTGAGCTTTCAATAGTCCACACAGAACCGGATCAACCCATCCCTTTTGGGGACCAGCACCACCGGCGAGGCCCAAGGGCTGGAAGACGGCTGGATCACCCCCAAAGCCAGCATGTCCCTGACCTCTCTTTGTAGGTCCTGGGCAGTTTTCCCGGTGACCCGAAAAGGGGAACATCTTATAGGGGGATGTGACCCAGTCTCTACCCGTTGGACAGTCAAATTAATGCGTCCAGGCTGGTTGGAAAACAGCTGTCGGTATAGCTGCAGCACCCCTGTGATCTCAGCATGCTGGGCCAGGGTCAGCTGATCAGAGAGGGGAATTGCTTCCAGGGGGAACCAGCTTTTGTCCCAGGGAATAGATCCACTAAAGGGTCATCTCCCTGCTCCTCCCAATGTCCACACATGGCCAACACCACATTCCACCTGTCATAGTATGGCTTCATCATATTCACATGGTGCACCCGGCAGTGATCAGCCCGGTTCGACAGCTCCACCACATAGTTTACCTCATTTAGTTGCTTGACAACCTTGAAGGGCCCTTCCCAGGTAGCCTGGAGTTTGTTTTTCCTCATGGGGATGAGAACCATCACTTGATCCCCGGTGGCGAAGGTGCAGGCCCGTGCCGTGCGGTCATACCAGACCTTCTGCTTCCTCTGGGCTCTGGCCAGATTCTCCCTGGCCAGGCCCATGAGCTCGGCCAGTCTTTCCCGGAAGGTCAGGACATACTCCACCACTGACTCTCCATCGGGAGCGACCTTCCCTTCCCATTCGTCTCTCATCAGGTCCAGGGGCCCCCTTACCCGCCCTTCCATATAACAGTTTGAAAGGCAAAAACCCAGTAGATTCCTGGGGTACCTCCCTGTACGCGAACAGCAGGTGAGGTAAGTACTTGTCCCAGTCCTGCGGGTGCTGATTCATAAATGTTTTTAGCATCATCTTTAGCGTCCCATTGAACCTTTCCACCAGCCCGTTGGTCTGGGGGTGATACGCTGAGGCCCAGTTGTGCCGGACCCCACATTTCTCCCACAAGCACCGGAGCAAGGCCGACATGAAGTTGGACCCCTGGTCCGTTAAGACTTCCTTGGGGAACCCCACCCGGCTGAAAATGGTCAGCGGCGCATCTGCCACGGTGTCTGCTTCGATAGAGGACAAGGTCACCGCCTCAGGATAGCGAGTGGCGAAGTCTACTACCACCAGAATGTATTTCTTCCCCGACCAGGTCGCCTTGCTGAGAGGTCCCACTATGTCCATGGCCACCTTCTGGAAAGGTTCTTCTATAATGGGTAAAGGCCTCAAAGCTGCTTTCCCCTTGACTCGGGCCTTCCCCACCCGCTGGCAGGGGTCACAGGATCGGCAGTACTGTCAAACATGGGTAAAGACCCCAGGCCAGTAAAAGTTCTGTAGCAGCCTCTGCCTGGTGCGTCGGATTCCCTGGTGCCCTGCAAGAGGGATGTCATGGGCCAGATACAGCAGCTTGTGGCGAAACTTCTGGGGAACCACCAGCTGCCTCCTGATCCCCCATGACTCCACCTCCCCGGGGGGAGCCCATTCTCGGTACAGGAACCCCTTCTCCCACAGGAACCTCTCCTTGCAACCTCTCCTCATGGTCTGTACCGCACTGAGGTTAGCCCGTTCCCTGGGCTTCCGCAAGGAGGGATCCTTCTGCAACTCGGCCTGAAACTCAGCAGCTGGGACAGGGATGGGGACCTGTTCTCTCTCGCTGGCTGGGTCTGAGGCCGCAGCCCCTCTGAGCCGTGTCCCTAGTCGGTCCCTCCCCACCAGGTTAGGGTCCTGCGCCTCGGGCAGAGTACCTTCCCCATTGTCAGGGTGCAGTGCCCTGCACCGACTCTGACTACAGGTCACGACCAGGGCATCCCGGGCATTGCTGGGCCAGACCTCCAGGTCCCCCACCATTAACACCTCCGTGGGCAAATATGGGTGTACCCCCACGTCCTTGGGGCCCTCCTTGGCCCCCCACTTCAGATGTACCCTCGCCACAGGCACCTTGAATGGGGTCCCGCCCACGCCCATCAGGGTCAGGTAGGTGTAAGGCAACATCCGATCTGAGGCCACCACCTCGGGTCGGGCCAGCGTCACCTCTGCGCCCGTGTCCCAGTACCCAGTGACCTTTCTCCCATTTACCTCCAGGGAAACAAGGCACTCGCTCCGCAGGGGCAGCCCCGCCCCCACCCTGTAAACCAAAAACTCAGAGCCTGGAGCATCCAGCCCCCCAGAGGAGCTGACCTGGGGCCCTCCTCCCTCCTTCGACGGTGGTACGCGGCCAGCCTCCCTTTCCTGGGAACACTGCCCCTCGTCCAGCTGGGTCTCTACCAAGTTAATCTGGTGTGAGGTCGGTCTGCTCAGTCTGTCCTTGAGCCTGGGGCACTGGGATCGTATGTGGCCCCTCTGGCCACATTGATAGCAGCTCATGTCCCCTTGGTCCCCTCGAATCGGGCGGTTGTCCCTGACGCTGGGCGTTCCCCTTGGGAGGGGGTTCTCCCGATTCCCCCTTTGGGTGGTCCCAGGATGACTCTCTCTGCATCGCAGCGGGCCTCTTCCTTTGGGGCTCCTCCCTGCCACCCCCCGACCGGCTCTTCACAAAGTCATCGGCCAGCCGCCCTGCATGTTGCGGGTTCTCCGGCTTTTGGTCCCTCAACCACAGCCTCAGGTCGGATGGGCACCGCTCATACAGTTGCTCCAGTAGCAGCAGTTTAATCACGTCCCCCTTCGTCTGGGCCCCATCTGCCCACTTGCTGACGTATCCCTCCATGCGGACGGCTAGTTGCAGATAGGAGACCTCAGGGGTTTTATACTGACTCCGGAACCTCTCCCAGTACATCTCAGGAGTCAGCCCAAACTCGCGCAGCAGGGCCTGCTTGAATAGTTCGTAGTTCCCTTTCTCCGTCTCTTCCAGCTGGCCGTACAATGCCACGGCCTTGGGGTCCAGTAAGGGGGTGAGAACTCGGAGCCTGTCCACAGGATCTAGCTGGTGCAGCTTGTAGGCCATCTCAAAGGCATCCAGGAAGTCATCCATGTCCTTCCCCTCCTTACGCTGGGGCAGGATGCACTTATCAAAGCTCTGCGCAGTCCTGGGCCCCCCCTCACTCACCGCAGCCGGGGGCTCACTGCCCCTCAGCCTCACCAGTTCCAGCTCATGATGATGCTGTCTCTCTTTCTCCTCCCAGTCATGGTCTCTCTGTCTCTCCTCATGGTCTCTCTGTCTCTCTTTCTCCTCCCGGTCATGTTCTCTCTGTTTCTCACGATCCTCCAGATCTCTCAGTTTTAGCTCCTTCTCCCATTCCAGCCGCTTCCGCTCCACGGATGCCGAGCGTCGCCGGGACGATCCCCTGCTGGGGGGTGAGCTTCGCCGGGAGGATCCCCTGCTGGCCGGAGGAGTCACAGTGCCCTCGGTATTCACTGGGCTCCTCCCCGCCCTTCCCCTAGGCATAGGGATGGGGGGTCTCGGGAAGGCCTCAGCTGCCGGCTGACCACTCCCAGCTGGGACAGACACTGGGGCCTGCGCTGCATCTGCCAGGCTGCTTCCCTCAGACACAGGGATCAGTTCATTCAAGTGGTCTCCCTCCTCCAGCTGGGCAATCAGCTGGTCCTTGGTAAGCCTCCCTCTGCGCAGCCCCCTCTGCTTGCACAGCTCCACCAGGTCGCACTTACGCCGCTTGGCATACATCTTCCTGCTGGCCACTCGCAGGCCGGGGTGCTCACCGCTCCCCACGGTTTCCAGGGAGACCCCTAGTGCACCAGCCCTTCTTGAGGTCACCACCTCTCTGCCAGGGTCGAGCCGCAGACTTCTCTGCCCCTGGGACCGCTCGCTGCAATCCCCTGGGGGACCCTGTTACTGCAAATTCTTTCTCTCTGGTCACACACTCCCAGGGGTTAATTACCCCTAAAATTGTCCCTTTCTTTTACTGCTCCCCAGTCACTTACTGCAGGAAGCGCCGTCCATGGGGGTGCAGTAAATCCCACCGCTGCCACCAGTTGTCACGGAGTGTGGGAGAGTCTGGTCCTGCACCCCTCTTCCTAGGACTCACAGTGACTCTCAGCCAGCCAGTAAAACAGGTTTATTGGACAACAGGAATGCAGGTTACAGCAGAGCTTGGAGGCACAGCCAGCACCCCTCAGTCAAGCCCCTCTGGGGTCCAGGAAGCTTAATCCCCTAAATTCTAACCACCCAGCCCAAAACCAAAACTAAACTCCCCTCCCTCCAGCCGGCCCCTTCCTTTGTCCACCTTCCCGGGCAAAGGCGTTGACACCGCTCCCTGGCTCAGGTTACAGGCTGAGCACTTGTCTCTCACCTAAAGTAATCCCCGGCTCTCCCATCCCCCACACACACAGCCCCTACTCCATCACACCTTCTCACACTGCTTTGCTGGAGATTCAGCCAGCCTCTTCAGGCCCTGTTATCACCCAACACGACAGCAGGTGGCGCCATACACCCAACTAAGCTACCTGAGTGCTTTACCAAAGAAGCAGTCCCCCAAGTTTCCATACACAAGCTAGAAATCCCTTTACCCTGGGACCAGCACATCCCCCAGTTCAGTCTTTGTTCCTCAAGTGTTTCCAGGAGTTCTCTTGTGTGGGGAATGAGGCCAAGAGATGCCATCACACCCCACCTTATGTAGCTTTTCCATATGGCAGGAACCCTTTGTTCTAAACTCAGTTCCCAGTCCAGTTTGTGGAAAAATACAGGTACCAAAATGGAGTTTAGTGTCAAATGGTCTGGTCACATGCTCTAGCATGTCCTGCTGAGTCATAGTAGCCATGACTCATAGGCTGGCTGAAACATTCACAGGAAGGCTAAGCTCTTCCATGGTCCATTGTCTTTGTTGATGAGCCATGAACACTGTCTGGCTTCTTTGTTGTATCTGAAAGGCTCGTTGTGGCTGTTACCCAGAGTAAGCACAGTTGAAATACAGATACAGAGTCAATATCCATAACTTTAGATACAAACATGATACATGCACACATATAGGACAATCATATTCAGCAAATCATAACTTTTCCAATGAACTGAACATGACGCATCTTGCACAAAATGCCTCATAATTATGTCCTAATCATTTGATAATCATACCACTAGGCTGCATGTGGGGTGTAGTGTCAGGGCCTAATTTCAAGGCACAGGTGTTGGGAATGGAAATTCCCCTCTTTGTGGAACAGGAAATAACCCTCTAGCCAGGACTGGGAAAACTACCCAGACTCCCAGTGCTGAAGCCTGAACCTACTGACACTTGATTAGTTACCACCAACCCCGATCTTTGTGGCAACTGCAAACGTTATCAGTGATGATTTTATATTCTCTTCCAGGTCATTGATAAGAATGTTAAATAACACAGGGCCAAGAACCAATCCCTGTGGGAACCCCCTAGAAAGAAATCTACTCAAGCATGGTTCCCCATTTACAATCATAGTTTTTAATCTATTTAATGTATGTTGTGTTTATTTTTATCTTTCTAGTTTTCTAGTCAAAATGTTGTGCTGAACCAAGTCATATGCCTTACAGAAATTTAGGTATATTACATCAATACTATTAGTTGCAACCAAACTTTTTGATCTCATCCAATAAGGATATCCAGTTAGTTTGATTGGATCTGTTGTCTCTGAACCTTTGTTAATTGGTACTAATTATATTACCCTCCTTTCATTCTTTATTAATTAAATCCATATTCGCTGCTCCATTATCTTGCCCAGTATCAGACTAACACTCTCATAATTAGCTGGGTCATCTCTTTTACACTTTTAAAATATTGGCACGGCATTAGCTTTAGTCCAGTCTTCTGGAATTTCCCCAGTGTTCCAAGTCCTAATTATAATCACCATTAAAAGTCCACCACACTCCTCCACCAGGTGTTTGAAAACTCTTGGGATACAAGTTATCTGGACCTGCTTATTTAAACATGTCTAACTGTAATAGCTGCTGTTCAACATCCTCGTGAGTTATTGTTGGAATGGAAAGACTGTCGTCGTCAACGTCTTATATGACTTATATCATCCGTTTTTCTCCAAATCCAGGAGAGAAATATTTATTGAACACTTTTACCTCTTCTACATTATTTTTGATAATTCTGCCATTTCCATCTAGTAATTTGCCACTTCCATTGTTAGGATTAATTTTGTACTTAATATACTTTTTAAAAACTTCCTTCTTATTTTCATTAATTGGTCATTGATTTCTGATAGCTTCCCTTACCAACTTTCTACAATTCTGACCTTCTATTCTTTACTATTGACTTCCCCTTTTTTCCATATATTTTATTTGGAGAGTGGTGGGATTCCTACCAGGGAGCCACCAGCAGCGTCCAGAGACAGCCCCATCTCCTATATTAAGCTCTGGCTAGTAGGTATGTGATAAACGTGAAGATCCTGCCTCCGTCTGTCAGCTGGGGGAGACAGAAGTTCTCTCTTTCCACCCTCTGATGCCTCCTGGCTGCTCTAAGCAAGGTGGGGTGGGACTCTGTTAACATGTGCCTCCCGGAGCTTCCATTTCCCTGGTGCTGCTGTTCCGTGAATAGTGGGGTAGTGAGTGGGGCAGCAGGTATTGAGTGTTGGATTCTTGCTCTTTCAGGGGCCGGTGACCTTCGAGGAGGTGGCTGTGTATTTCACCAGGGAAGAGGGGGCTCTGCTGGACCCCGCTCAGAGAGCCCTCTACAGGGATGTCATGCAGGAGAACTATGAGAATGTGACCTCGCTGGGTAAGGAGTCCTGTCCCCTGGGGTATTAGAAGCTGTGGGGTCTCTGAAGAACCTGAGTAGTAATAACTTTATACCTTTATTTGTCATACAAGTTTCCTTGCTCCCCCTTTTTTTGCCTTATCTCCCACCCACTAGTATCATTTTTGGACATGTGCCTTTTTGGTGCCGTCAGTCATTTTAAAATTGCATTTAATGTATCCTTATTGGATACATTAATAACTGTAGCTTTCATGCCTATTCCTCATTTTAAGAGGAAAATATACCTCCTATAGAATTCTAAATTGAGTAAATAGGTGTATGACTCATGCATGGCTTGTGTGACAGTCAGATGAGCTCCTATTTTGATAGGAGAGCGTATAATGTTGCCATTCAGGACCCCACGGATGAAGGGAGAACAGAGCTGTGGAAAGGGAGGAGAAGAGGGGAGTAGATAATTCTGGGGTGTCAGGACATGGGGAGGGTGTGTGCAGGGTTAGAGCTAAGAAGCAGCAGGGAGGGACAAGGTTGTGAGAGACGAGGAGGGAACACAAGAAGCTCCCAAGGTGCCGGCAGGTGGTGCTGGCTGAGAGTATTGGGAAGAAGTGGAGAGGAGTGTGCAGGAAGGGCACCGAGGAAGTGGCTCAGTCTCAGGTGCTGAAGCTAAGTGGCCTGTCCTTGTGGAAGAGTGGGAGCCCTTGGAGGTCTAGTGCACTCAAGGGGCACTTCCCAAGGACTGTTAAAGCCAGGGCATTGCACAGATCCTATGGATCCATGACAGTGCCAGAGGTTCAGCCTTATGGGAAAAATATATAAAACAAGAAAAGGATCTAAATGCGTGTTTACCATCGCTCCCTCTCAGTCCTCATGGGAATCCCTTATCTCTTCCAAAGTGTATTAAAACCATCCTTAAAGGCTTACCTCTTGGTTATCAGGTCATGTCCATTTGTTAGAGGGTTTTCCCTTCACCCTCCCACTTCCCTGGTTCTTGTCACGCAGACAGCAAGCAGCAAATGACCAGAAGTCTGAAGCACAGATAATGCGATGTTTATTGGGGTTATTTCCAAGCAAGCATATTCCACTGCCCTAATGAACTTACACCTAGAAAAAATAATTATGCAGCAGACAGAAACAATTAGAGAACCAGACTGATTAACAAGGTTAAAGTGGTGGCCATAAAGATAAAACAGTACAGAAATGAGGGTTTCACAACCATTGATAAGTGATTTCTTTCCAGACAGGCTGCTGTCAAACTAAGTTTTCTTTATCCATCTTAAGATCTGTATCTTTATCTGGTGGCGATGGGCACTATCAGGACAGGATCATCTTCCTAACAGCCCAATAGCACCTTATTTCAGTGTGACTGGTTAGGGATGTGAGGATGTGACCCTTCGCTTCCCAGCTTATGGCTGCCCCTGCTGCTTAGCCAAAGGCCTTAGCCTAAGAACAAGGCCTCAGCCTATCCTAGTGAGAGAAGGCCCTTACACAGGCAGACTGAGATTTTGATAATTAGCTAGTTACAGGGGTATAAAGACAAAGTGATACAAATACACCTACGTTCTTAAAGTCTAGGCTTTACAGGCAGGCCTGAATATCTCTATTCTAACAGTGAGTTCTACCCCTTCCCCCATTCTGTGTCTGTCCTGTCTATTTAGATCGGGGTCGGCAACCTTTCAGCAGTGCTGTGCTGAGTCTTCATTTATTCACTCTAATTTAAGGTTCCGTGTGCCAGTAACACATATTAATGTTTTTAGAAGGTCTCTTTCTATAAGTCTATAATATAGAACTAAACTATTGTTGTATGTAAAGTAAATAAGGTTTTTAAAATATTTAAGAAGCTTAATTTAAAATGCAGAGCCCCCCCGACCAGGGGTCAGGACCCAGGCAGTGTGAGTGCCACTGAAAATCAGCTTGTGTGCCGCAGGTTGCCTACCCCTGATTTAGATTGTAAATTCTTCAGGGCATGGGCCATCTACTATTCTTTGTTTGCACTTTGCCTAGCACAATGGGGACCCACTGTTAGTTGGTCCTTAGGCACTAAGGTAATGAATATGATTTGTTATAATAGTAACTCTCCTGCCCCTTTGAGCCAAGGAAGATGGCCTTGGGATGCGTAGCCTTATTTGGGGTGTGTTAGTAATGTTGATTTGATTTATCAACTTAATTTAATTTGTATTGTAATTATTTTAATTAATTAATAATACTTAATCATTTATATTAATTAATATGGGTTTAGGCTTGCCAATTTGTTTAATCAGAAGATAAAAGTTCGTGTTTCGAATCGGGTTCCACATAATTGATAAAGGGACCTTCGGGGGTATGACAGGAAGCTCACAGGGAGACAGATATAGTCATAAAGACTTTATTAAACTCAATGAAATAGTAAGTAAATTGTAAAACAGGTAGAATTACAGAGTTACAATTGTATTACTGTTATTCAGGAGATACATATGATGATACAATATTATGTGCTGCAAGCTTTGGTTAATATTCACACCCTGTTTTGATAAACTGCTGTTGGCCTCGCCTCTGTCGGTTCTGGTTTCACAGCTCTTGCAAGGGAAACTAATGTAAAGAGCTGTCAAATCTACTTTGGAATTTACTTTTTAGGTCAACTAAATAATCTGATACACAAATTAAAATAAAGTTTAGAGAGACCAAGCTTAGCCGAGTCCCTTTTGAACTGAAGGTTTGAAAAGAAAATAAGTGCAGCGTATTACTGGTTAATAGCTGTCGTAGATGGATAGCATGAATACGTAGTTGAAGATGGTGAAGTGTAGAGAAGAAGGAGGAGGTCGAGGTGGGGGTGGGGATACCATAGTGAGGTAGGTTACCTCTTTTTATAGAAATAAATGCTGGAAATCCTTCCTCTTATGCCCAAATTTCAGTCTTCCCCCATAGAAATGTTAGGGTACGCTTACTCCATAGGCTAGTATGTATGTGCGTATGGATGACAGGTATCTGCGCACTTGTGGGGTACTTGTTCAGTCTGTGAGTGCAACTTTGAAAAATCCCCTTTGCTATTCTTCATTGTCTGTTGGTCTAGGTAAAGGGTCTTAGACCTAAGCGTAGGCACTTTGTTTGGGTATAGGAAAAACAGTTCCTTTTCTGGGTAAAAGGGCACAGGATGTAGCTATGCTAACTTTGCTTTAGCTTAAAATGCAGGTTTTTGGCCTGTAGGTTTCTTGCATTACAGCCAAATATTTTTTTAATATGAATTAATAAACCTATCACAATACTGTACTTATAAGAAAAAAGATATTGATGCAGACAAGCAGATGAATCCTGAGAGCTACAGATGTTACTGTCTAAAAATGAGATGGGGTTAAAACTATGGAATATTCTTTGTGACAAGTATCCCACAAATTCCACTGACCTCCCTTGTTTTCTTTGCCTGCAGTAGGGTTTCCAGTTTCCAAACCTGATGTGATCTCGCAGCTGGAACGAGGGGAAGAGCCGTGGGTCCCGGACCTCCAGGGCTCTGAGAAAGAAGTGGTCCCGAGAGCTTCCTTTGCAGGTGAGGAATTGGTTCAACAACTCAACAACTGCTTAGGAATGCAGGAAACATTTGGGATGCCCTACAAAGACCCCATGAGCTCTTCAAGTTCAGGATTCTTCCCTGCAGATGTGGAATCATTATGGCAGATGTCACTCATGGCTTCCCTCCTATTCTGACTGACAACTGGCAGCAGGTCCCTCCCTGATCTCACTTTCCCCGAGAGTTATGGTGCAATGAGGACCCAGAACTGATCCCTTCCTCTCTTCTCTGTGGAAGGGTTTGGGGAAAATCAGCACCTGATAGGTTTGATCTCTCCCAGATATATTTTGGTTTCCATTCCTCTCTCTGACATTTCCTTTTTCTCAGGCACAGGGAGTGACCTATGTCTGGATTCTCTCTGTCTCCCATCCGGCGATGGGCTGGTGAGTGAGAACGAGGAGGAGAAACCCCAGCAGGAAGACACTGTGCAAGTAGATCCACATTGGATGTTATCAGGAAGATCCAAAGGGAATGTTTCCAGGAGTTGTACACTCCCAGAAAACACAAAAGCCTGTGAGACTCAGCAGAGGCCAGAGGAAAACTACAGTAGCCACTTAGCCCTTATTCCACGCAACAGAATCAACTTGGAAGAGAGACGCTACATGTGCCATGAGTGCGGGAAAAGCTTCGCGCGGAGCTCTCACCTTATCAGACATCAGAGAATCCACACAGGGGAGATGCCCTACACGTGCTCTGAGTGCGGGAAAAGCTTCAATCAGCGCTCTACCCTTATCGCACATCAGAGAATCCACACAGGGGAGACGCCCTACACGTGCTCTGAGTGCGGGAAAAGCTTCAATCAGCGCTCTACCCTTATCGCACATCAGAGAATCCACACAGGGGAGACGCCCTACACATGCTCTGAGTGCGGGAAAAGCTTCAATCAGCGCTCTACCCTTATCGCACATCAGAGAATCCACACAGGGGAGACGCCCTACACATGCTCTGAGTGCGGGAAAAGCTTCGCGCGGAGCTCTCACCGTATCAGACATCAGAGAATCCACACAGGGGAGATGCCCTACACGTGCTCTGAGTGCGGGAAAAGCTTCAATCAGCGCTCTCACCTTATCGTACATCAGAGAAACCACACAGGGGAGAAGCCCTACACGTGCCCTGAGTGTGGGAAAAGCTTCAAACAGAGCTCAAACCTTATTACACATCAGAGAATCCACACTGGGGAGACGCCCTACACGTGCTCTGAGTGCGGGAAAAGCTTTGGGGAGAGCGCTCACCTTATCAGACATGAGAGAATCCACACTGGGGAGACGCCCTACACGTGCTCTGACTGCGGGAAAAGCTTCGCGCGGAGCTCTCACCTTATCAGACATCAGAGAATCCACACAGGGGAGAAGCCCTACACGTGCTCTGAGTGCGGGAAAAGCTTTGGGCAGAGCTCTACCCTTATCGCACATCAGAGAATCCACACAGGGGAGACGCCCTACACATGCTCTGAGTGCGGGAAAAGCTTCGGGCGGAGCTCTCACCTTATCGTACATCAGAGAAACCACACAGGGGAGAAGCCCTACACGTGCCCTGAGTGTGGGAAAAGCTTCAAACAGAGCTCAAACCTTATTACACATCAGAAAATCCACATGAGAGAGAACTGTTTTAAATCCCTTGACTAGGGCTGGAGAAAGGTTTTTTGGTTTTGTTTTTTAAATCACATTTGCTAATTCCCATACAGTGATTTTTGTACCATCTTCACCGTGGTGTCTCAGCTCCACCAGATCAGTTGCCTGCTTCTGCCTTTTGCAGCTCATCCTTCTTTGGTGTCAGTCCTATGATCTTTTCTATCAACTCCTTTCCTTTGAGTCAAATGAGTGTGTTTCCCTCCTGCCAGGAATGTTCGTCAGCTCCAGGTGGGAGAGAGGTTTGATCCCAACAAGCTATACTGAGGCTAAAGCTACCTGTGCCTTCCATCCACTAGGACTGTATATGGTGTTGGCTGCTCAAGTTAGTGATCTTGGTGTAACAAGACAATTATAGTTGTTGTGCAGATGCAGCCCAGGTGTAGGGGTTGCCATTAGCTTCCCCCTTGACCTGACCTAAACTCCATCACTTTCCCTAGTCTAAACAAACCCTGAGCATCACGGTTATACTGTTCCCCCATTTCAAAGCCATTGTTAGTCATCGAGTTCACTCTTGGGGAAGAAGTTGTTTCACTCCCAGTTGCTCTGATGTTGGTTCAGGTTGTGCTGCAGAGCAGATATTTTTACTACCATTTTTCTCACTTAAAATATATTGAACTATAACAAAGAGCAGGAACAGGGCAGGGACAGGAGAAAATGTCATTTCACCCTCTGGAACAACAGAAGAAGATGGGGTAAATAAGAGGGATTCCCTTATTCCCCATCACCATCCCAATCCCCCCCTGTTGTGCAGTTGGTTAGGTCAGTATTTTTTCTGAAGGGCTGGGAAGAGGATTCCCTCGTAAATAACTTATAACTAAACAAAGTGCCCATGCATTGGGCTCCCAAAGCCGTTGTGGCCCAGGCCCTGCAGGAAGTGGCTCCTGAAGAGATCTCCTTATTAGCTGCATGTTGCCTATTATTTGGGAAATACAATCCCTATCTAGACAGAGATGGGAAAAATGGAAGTGACTTTTCTCTTCAGCTCACCCCTGGGAGATGCTGCAACTGTGTAGAAAATGAAATCCGTGTTGAATGTGCTATAGCTGCAGAAAGATACCTATTTTTAATAGAGACCTGACATTTGGTGTCTTACAGGGATTCTAAATCGCACCTGAATTTAGTCCCTAATTTTAATCTGTGCCACCAGATTAAATAAATAAAAGGGCATATTTGGGGGAGTTGTACCTCACTGTCGCTACTGATCTGTTGTGCGGTTGGTGAAGAATTCTACGCCAGAGAAGTGTCAAATTAATCCAAGGAAAGTCAAAGATTTGACAAGAGCTCAGGTAGAAATTGCAGCTACTAGTGGTTGATTTTCACCCCAGAGATGGAAGCTATGGTGACCTGTGGCCCAGGTAAACTATTTTTAGAACTTGCTCCCTAGTTAAGTGGCATTGATCACACTCCTAAAGGACGCCATAATTAAATTGGGCACAACTGTCTTTTACCATTTGGATCCAAAGCACAGAGAGAAACAGCTGATTCCTTCAGATTCATTCCGTGCCTACGGGTCCCATTCTGGCTGCCTTGTTGGACAAGAAGCACTTCCCTGCTGGCCAAACAATGGCAGCCAATGAGGGAATGTATCAGATGTGAAGTTCAGACTGCAGGATACTTGAAGGCTGTGGTTTAGTCCAGACCTGCACAACTCGTAAAGCGGCGAGGGCAAAATTACTCCAAAGAAAACACCTGAGGGATGAAGCCCCGGCCTCACCGAACACCACCCCAGCACCGCTGAGCCCCTCCCCAAAACAATCCCCCACCAAGTTCCGCCCGCCCCGTGGAAACAAACCCTCCTTCCCTAGCACCGTCCTGCCAAAACGGTGGCATTGAACCTTGGTAATATGTTATAGCGGGCCTCTAAGGTAGTATAATTAAGGTAAAAGGAAAATGTCTTTTTGCTAGAAGTAGAATAAGATCTTCCCCCCACTTTGTAATCAGTTGCCCTGTGGAGTGAATGAGGTGGGACTGAGGAAGGCAGGACCCCCAGACAGCTGCAACCCTTGGAGAGGGGCTGGGAGCCAGACCAGATCAGCAGACCAGGTCAGCCACTGACTCATAGCTCGTCTCCTCAGTCCCCTGCTGCCGGCTCACCAGCCCCTCCCACTCGCCTCCTCAGCCCCCCCCTTCAATGCCGCCGGCTCACCCGCCCCTTCGCCACTGCCCACCACTTGCCTCCTCAGACCCCCTCCCTCACCTGCTATTGTGTCATACAGGAGGCCTGTGATATGCAGGGGGTTAGATTAGATGCTCTAATGGTCTCTTCTGGCCGTAAAGTCGACTAATTTCTGAAAAACTGAGTGTAGCATTGGGAGCAGCATCTGATGTTTCCCTGTCTAGCCGGCTTGCTGCGTAGAACGAACGCTCCTTGAGTGGGGTGACCACAGGGAGTAGCTCAAACCTCCAAAGGGCCTGGCCTGGGGCAGGACATTAGCCCAGCAAGGGAGGGGTGTGGCAGTGACATCACAAAGGCCTTTTGCAGGACCTCAGACTATTGGTCCAAGGCGGTGGGGAGGTGGTGACCTCACAGAGAGATGCTGACATCAGCCTGGCAGGTCAGGGGCGAGGGGCCAGGGAAACCTCAGAGACCCCTGTGACTTTGCTTCAGCAAGTCTCCTTCTCCAGGTCTCTCTTTGAGGACTGAGAAAGTATTCGGGTTCACGGACGTGAGTGCCAGCAGGAACCTCTTTCGAGTTTTCTCCTTCCCTTTCGGTGATTTTACTAGAAAACAGCCATCCCTGTTTAGAAGGTAAGAGCCTCCTGGAGGTTTGAAACCTGTTCAGTCTGATCCATCTGCTGACAGTCGAATTCTAGGCATGGAAAACACGAGCTTAAGGAGGCAGAAGTTTATTGCGCATCTGGGATTTTGTCCCTTAGAATCACTGGGGACATTAGGGTTTGTCCTTTTTGTTTCACCTTTTCCTCCATCTCTCCCTCCCTCCTTTCTCTTCGTCTCTTGCTTCTTTTGTCCTTTCTCCTGTGCCCCTCCCAACATTAGGGGAGGTAGGTGTGTGTGTGTGTGTGTATAGAGCAATCTCTGTATTAACTATCTCTATAAATCTTTATGACATTGCATCTTGCATGATGTTATTTTGTATTTTATATGACTTGGCATTGTGCCTCTCTTATTTTCATACAACTTTGTATTAGATCCCTATATAGAAAATTGTTAGAAAACTTTGTATCAAATGTTATAGCCCCTAAGGATAGTACAGTTAAAGTAAAAGAAACATGTGCCTGTTTGCTAGAAGTAGAATAAGATCTTCCACCCACTCTGTAATCAATTGCCCTATTGACTGAATGAGGTGTAAATGAGTGAGGCTTGGAAGACACCCACCTCCAGACAGCTACAACAGTTGCAGAGGGAATGGGAGGCAGAGCAAAGGACAATACAATTTGTCAAGTGGGCCCAACAAAGAAGGGCAGACATATTGACGGCCTCAGGGATTAGAAGCAAGCACCTTCTTTAGAAAACACCCTCTTTGAGCAGCATTGGGACAACACCCAGAGAAAAGCAGCACAAAGACCAACGGACACAGACCCAGATTTTGAATCTGGTCTAGATTTGCATAAGAGGGAAGCTGCTATAAATGTGAGGTGTCTTGCAGAAGGACCCCGGGTCTCGTCTTGTCACCATCGGAGCATTGCTCTGGATCGGCAGAAGCCCGGCTCCATCCCTCCCCCATCTAACTCACCTGGCCAGTGCAGTTAAGGGGAGCAACTAGTTGGTAACAACAGCAAGACGGAGTGTGTTTGTGTCTGTGTGTGTGTGTGAATGCATGACTGTGATATATCTCATATGCATATCATAGAGTATTAATTGATACCTGTATTACTAATAAATGTGGCGTTTTGCCTTAATCTCCCTGAAAAGATCCTGTATAGTACTTTGAGTACAACATTTTGGTGGAGAATTGCGAAAGGGGGAAAGGTTCCACGAGCATTTATTGAGTAAAGAAAAACTTTGATATTGAGTATTAAAAGTATTGAAAAGTGATTGATCCAGGGCCGCCCAGAGGGGGGGGGCAAAGGGGGCAATTTGCCCGGGGCTCCGCAGGGGCCCCCAAGAGAAGAGCGGAGGCTCCTGCCTCTGCCCCTCTCTTGGAGCCTCGGCGCATCAAGCGCCGAGTCTCCGGCCGAGCCCCTGAGCCCCGCGGTGAGGGGACGGGGCTGGGAGCTCCAATGGGGCCTGAGCCCCGCCCCGCTCAGAGCGGCGTGGGGAGGGGGCGGGGCAGCTGCCTCCGCTGGGCGTGGAGCTCCCAGCTCCGCCCCCTCACCACGCGGCTCTGAGCGGGACAGAGCTCAGGCCCCGCCGGAGATGCGCTCGGGTAAGGGGCGGGGGGCTAAGAGGCCGGGGCGGGGGGGGAAGTGGGACCTGCCGCTGCCACAGCGCAGCCCGGTCTTCGGCGGCGGGGGGCCCCTACGGTCCCGGGACCCGCCGCCGAAGTGCCCCGAAGGCCCGCGGCAGGGACACCCCCCCCCGCCGCCGAATTACCACGAAGACCGGCTGCGCCGCAGCGGGTCCCGCTTCGGCGGTAATTCAGCGGCGGGGGGCTCCCGCCACGGGTCTTCGGGGCACTTTGGCGGCGGGTCCCGGAACGGAAGGGCCCCCCACCGCCGAAGACCCCGGGCCCCCGGAATCCTCTGGGCGGCCCTGGATTGATCATTAAGGTGTGCACACCCCCGGTGGTAGGAGGCAGGGTATAGAGAGGAGGAGAAGTAGCTTTCTCGCTCCCCCGGTCGTAGAGTGCCGGCAGTAGAAAAGAAGGGAGAAGAATTAAATTTCTTGCTCCAGGCGAAGAGGATAAGCATCACTGTTGTAATCCCAATAGGAGGTTGGGCATACTAGAAAATGTTTAAAGGTAAGCAGTCTTTTAAGAAGGCTCCCAGAGAGGGGACTGAAAAATTGGCGTTTGTAAAAGATGTTACCCTCTTTGAACAAATTTTGCAAAAATTTGGACACAGCCCTTGGTCTGATCAAGTGTTAGCTGATGTCCATACAATTTCAGACCTAGAGGATAGATTGGCCCAATATATCCTCATATGTAAACCCCCAAATGCAGCAGACAGAGATGCTGCAGGGATCTGGCTGCTGTGGGAGGCTTGTAATGACAGCTACCTCCGCCTAGCAGCCTGTAAAGAGGAGAAAATATCTCTAAAAGAAAAACTATCCCAACTGGAAAAAGGGGTAGAAAATTGGAAAGTAATGGCACATTGGGAAAAAGAGGCTTGGGACCCCCGGGAAACATGGGAAGAAAATATGTGAAACAACCATTGTAAGCTGCTCTTTCAGGAATTAGGGGTTATAGTGCTTAATATTTATCAGGTATCAGAGGGGTAGCCGTGTTAGTCTGGATCTGTAAAAGCAACAAAGAATCCTGTGGCACCTTATAGACTAACAGATGTTTTGCAGCATGAGCTTTCGTGGGTGAATACCCACTTCTTCGGATGCAATATTTATCAGGTTTTTTTGTTGTTGTGGTTGGTTGTTCACAACTGTTGGGAAAATGTAAAAACAAAAAACTGCATCAAGATTTACAAGCCTCTGCTGCAAAAGCAGAGAAATAAAAATGTATGTAGTACCCAAACCCAGTTAAGTGCCCTTAAGGTTGGGTACAGAGAGTTAAAACAGCACTCTCATATCTTACAGCAGCAGTAACATCAGAAAACCCAAAACATTTAAGACCCCAGAAGGGGCAGATTTTTGGGACCCCTCTGGAGAGCAGGAAGGGGAATATTTGTGTAGATTCCTCCTCCCAGGGCCAGAATGCCATGGCAAAGTGGCTGGGAATTTTAAAATGATTTTTTTTTGCACCACTTAATTAGCATTTGTGCAGCCCCAAGTACCATACACACAGTGGCAGAGACTAAGCAGGGTCTACCATGTGGAAGCACTGTACTAATTTATTTCTAAGCTGCTATCTTTCAGGCTCTAAAACCAGAACATCAGAAGAGCTGGTACCAGCTGAAAAGTTATAAAATACCATGGTTATAGTGGTGCAACAAAGTCTGTGTTCAGTTTTCTGTGTTGCATGTTCTCTCTGTTGCATGTTCTGTGTCTGTCTCTAGTGGTGTCTTGTACTAGCATTGGGTCCAGAAAAAAATTATATATATATATATATATATATATATATATATATATATATATATATATATATATATATATATATATATATACACACACACACACACTATACTAGACAGAGCAAATGTTTTTTCCTCTCTCTACTTCCCCCATGTCCATCCAACTTATCAATCACCAGTTGTGTCCAAAAGACTTTGGTCCCCAGTGCACCAGGTTTATTTTTTGTTAGGTTCTCTAGTAGTCATTTTGTTGTTAATTTTTGTTATTAATACATTTGTATTGTTAATTCCACACTTTCCTCTATGCACTCTGGTTCTACTTCCCCAAGTCCTAAAGGGTAGTTCTTGGGCCCCCATAACCTGTAAAGCCTTGGCCCATAATTGTAGGGCCCCATCTTTCAGGTCCCCAAAAACCACTTAAGTCTTAAGGAGGTCCTGACCTCAGTAACTTTTATTGTTTGATGGCTATTGCAGCATCAAACTTGGGCCTTATCTTATGTGTCAATGTACCCAATTATTGTAATGGTTATAGTTTTATTGTATTCCCAATTATTATAACTATAATTGTTTGGGTTTGTGTTTAGGTTCTATCTGGTGTTTAGTCAATTGTAATGGTTTTAGTTATAGTCACCTAGTTATCATTGTTTGGTTTCTTTACAACAGATCACCTGTGCCCTAGCATAACAAACAAATTAGTGAACTAACAAAATCCACTTGAGAAAAAAATCCAAACCAGAAGTTTGGCTATCCTCCATGAGGGAGGAGAAATACTCAGGGTGGCTAAAAAGGCAAAACAATTCAGTATCCACCACTGGTACGATGTGTTTAAAGGTTGGTCACCCACCTGGTCAGCAGTCCTAAATATAATTTTCCATCCCATCATTATTCTATTAGTAATCCTAATTGTCCATGTAGAGAAATCTCTGTATTAACTATCTCTATAAATCTTTATGACCTTGCATTGTGTTATTTTGTATTAAGTGTCTTTCTATATTAAGTATCTTTATGACATTGCATCTTGCATGATGTTATTTTGTATTTCATATGACTTGGCATTGTGCCTCTCTATTTTCGTACAACTTTGTATTAGATCCCTATATAGAAAATTGGTAGAAAACTTTGTATCAAATATTATAGCCCCTAAGGATAGTATAGTTAAAGTAAAATAAACATGTGCCTTTTTGCTAAAAGTAGAATAAGATCTCCCCCCACTCTGTAATCAATTGCCCTATTGACTGAATGACGTGTGAATGAGTGAGGCTTGGAAGACACCCACCTCCAGACAGCTACAACAGTTGGAGAGGGAATGGGAGCCAGAGCAAAGGACAATACAACTTCTCAAGTGGGCCCAATAAAGAAGAGCAGACATAGTGACAGCCTCAGGGATTAGAAGCAAGCACCTTCCTTAGAAAACACCCTCTTTGAGCAGCATTGGGACAACACCCAGAGAAAAGCAGCACAAAGACCAACGGACACAGACCAATGGACACAGACCCAGATTTTGAATCTGGTCTAGATTTGCATAAGGGGGAAGCTGCTATAAATGTGAGGTGTCTTGCAGAAGGACCCCGGGTCTCGTCTTGTCACCATCGGAGCATCGATCCGGATCGGCAGAAGCCCGGCTCCACCCCTCCCCATCTAACTCACCTGGCCAGTGCAGTTAAGGGGAGCAACTAGTTGGTAACAACAGCAAGACGGCGTGTGTTTATGAATGCATGACTGTGATATATATCTCATATGCATATCAGAGTATTAATTGATACCTGTATTACTAATAAATGTGGCGTTTTGCCTTAATCCCCCTGAAAAGATCCTGTATAGTACTTTGAGTACAACATTCCGCACTTAAAATATATTGAACTATAACAAAGAGCAGGAACACGGCAGGGATAGGGAAAAACGTCATTTCACCCGCTGTAACTACAGACATAGTTAGGGTAAGTCAGAGGGATTCCCTTATTCCCCATCACCATCCTCCTTCAATCCATGCTAGAACTTAAGAATCCTTTTCCTTTCCCCCGTTGTGGGATGGGAGACTTCCCAAAGTGCTCCCTGTGCTATAGCACATGGCTAAGCTCAGAGAATAAACCCCAAATATCCCCTGAGCTTTGCTTTTTGAATTCTGTGTTTCCGATTACTTCAAGCCTGGGCACTGTGATTATTTACCAGTTTCTCTAGCACTGTTCCTACCACTGTTTCTGTAACATATTTTGTTTGTTATGGGACAGGGTTGTTATTCCTTTGCCTAACCCCAACCTAGAAGGCCAGGGTGTCTGTTTTCTCTGGCCCTTCCCCACAGACAAATCTGACAGGGTTGCACCTGCCAGGAGCAAACAAAAAGCCCTATCGCTCACACACACACAAAGCAGATAGACACACAGAAGAAACTGCACTATTTGAGCTATCAACATTTCCACTTTCCCACAGCATGTTAGTTCTGAAGGTTGTTTTAATTTGTTTATTTTCTTGGAGCCAGAACTGGGGAAAGAGAACACTGGAGTCAGTGGAATTACAGCAGGAAGGGATAAGTCTCATGATTCGTCACTAACCAAAGGCTTTGTAGACAGAGCGATAATGTTACTGAATGGTCTGGCTAACCCTGCAGTTAGAAACAATCAGCTCTACGGGTGGTAAATTGACAGAGGCTTTGCTGCTGATCATGAAATTGCAGCTTGTACACAAGTTCACGGGGGCTCAACCCTCTCTCTGGGGTGGAGGGGAGCCACACCAGGTCACTGCACACTGATGAGTCCAGGGAAATAGTCCAGCCGGGGTCTCCCTTGGCAGCCCTTGTGGCAGTCAGCTGCCCTGTGGGGCAAGAGGCTCAGGCCCTTCGGCAGGGCTGAGCCGTAACAACAGTTAAGGCCTGGCCCTAGGTCAGGGCGGGGCAGCAAACAGTGAGTCAGGAGGCTCAGGCCCTGCAGCAGGGCTGAGCAACAGTCACAGGCTTCGGTCTCCTCAGGCCAGGGAGAGGGGGAGTCTGCCCCCCAGGAATGGGGTGGCAGGGGGGACGCAGGCCCTCCCACTCCACTGCGTCCCAGCCCGGGGCCCTAGCAGCGGCTGACGATCCGTTGCTTAGTCAGTGGGGATCCTGGCCGCAACACACCGACATAGGCTCCGGTACTGCTGCAGCCAGACTGGGGTCGGCTGCCCCCCGGGCTACTTCTGTACGCCCTCTTGGGAGCTACCTGGATCCAGACGTCGGCCTCTGCAGGGCCCAGGAGCATGGGCTCGTCGCGGCCGGGGCTGGGCGGCAGGTCCGGCAACTCCTCCGGGTAGCAGGGGAGCTCTGGCCAGTCTGGGCGGCTGCCTGGGGCAGCTGGAGCCTCCCAGTCTCGAGCTCCCCTGGGGACGTCTGCTCTCTCCGGCCACTGGGGCCTGACTGAGCTCTGAGGGCCGGCCTTTATAGTTCCAGGTTGCCGCCTGATGCTTTGGGGGCGGGTTCAGAGCTCCCTAGCTCCGCCCACTCTGGCCTCCGGCTGGGCTCTTCCTCTGGGGTGGAGGGGAGCCACACCACCTCACTACACAGCTGTTTAAAGGCAATGTGCTTCTATTTCAATGCCTCTGAAAGTACAGAAAACAATGGTCTGTGTTAAAGGAAAGTTGCCATTTCTCAGAGCACCAATTTCTGTTGTGTGTGTACAGGAAGGTTTGAATGTGTAGCAGTAGTTTAGTAAAACTTAACTATTTTATGTGTGTAACAGGCTCCTGCCCACCTCCAGCAGAGGTTTCAATCACATACGATGGCAACTTACCGAATATCACACAATTAGTCCATCCCTCCCCATAGTCAGTCTCTGACCGGAATGTTCGAATGAGGCAGAGAACTGGGAAAGTATCGCAGTAGGAATACATTAACAAGTGGGATTAATCAGAGCTGGGATGCAGACAGAGCCTGTTCTACAGCTGGTGAAGTGACAGGGACACATTCCCAGTAGTGCTGGCTCTGAAGTAACAGCAGAAGCAGATCAAAGAGAATGAGCTCATGGGCAGCTGCCCTGTCAGTGCATCACTCACCTGGCAGGTGTTACACAAAACACAGCACTTCCCCTCTGGAAGAGAAACACTTCCCCCCACTGCCACCACTTCATTATACTGTCCATGGGGCTGTTTGTCCTGCAGGACTTTGATCTCTCCGGGTGGTCCATGGTGATTCATAAAAGAGCCATTAGGGGAGCAGGAGTCATCCCAATGGAAATCTCTCCACTTCTTTCTCAGTGTTACCTTCTTAGCCCTGGCTTTGGAGATGACATTAGCCTTATCCTGTCTTGATTTTAGGTAGGATTTTGATCACCTTGTAGCCTTGAGGATTAATTTGTTGGTCTGTATAAAATGTCTTTTTGATAAATTTAAGTATGTAATAGGCTTATAGATTTATAGATTTGCAATAGCTGAAATGCAAGATACCTCCAGACATCCAGGTCAGACATCCTGTGACGTTGAAGGCAACCTTTAAGACCCTTACTCAGAAAAGTAATAATAAGACAAATTACCTATGTAGACGTCTGAAGACCTTTAACTGAACCAATAAGAGTAAAGGGTGGAAATAGGGATTTTTGCCCACAAATCTAACAAGTACACCACAAATGCGTACATATCTGTCACTCATACGCACACACATTAGCCTATAAGGCAGGTGTACCCTAACATTTCCGTGGGGGGAAAACAAAATTTGAGCATAGGAGGAAAGATTTCCAAATAATGCTCTATAAAAGGTAAAACAAATTACCATTAGGCAGGCGATACACCCATCTATCTGTTCCTGTTTACCCATCGCCTCAACCCCATCTACGCATCAATGCTACCCATCTATGAAGGCTGTTAACTATTGATAGGCCGTGGTATTATTTCTTTTCAAAGCTGTAAGTATAAAGGAATCTAGTTTCTGCTTTACCTTTTAAAAAGCACCTAGTTTATATAGGGTTAAAGTTAACTTCCTTTATCAAAAGTGTGAACAACACCCAAAGTGCTACTGCACAAAGTGAGTTTATAACAGTGTATTATCATAAATATATCTCTTCAAAAACTGTAATATTTTGTAACTTTGTAATCTCAAACTGTTTGAACATTTTTACATTTACTTATTGTTTCATTGATTTTAATAAAAGGTCTTGATGACTATTTCTGGCTCAGTGTAAGTTCCTGTCATATACCCCAAAGCTCCTTTTATAAACTCTGTAAAGCCTAATTCAGAACAAACTTTATCTTCTAATCATACACATTGGCAAGCCATACCCATATTATTAATATCCATTAATTATTATTATTACTAATTAATTTAAAAATAATTATCAAATTAAATGGATAAATTCCACCGACCCTACTAACCCACCACAAATCAGGCTACAACCTGGGGCTTGGCAGCTTAGAACTTTTGAGGGCTTTTCTCTGCCTTTTTGGTCCCCGCTGCAGTCAGTACATTCTAGACATGGGCATGGTGACCTCCCTGGGGATCTTGACAGCTTTAGCCAGCTTCTTGGGGGCTATTTTCCTGCTCAGAGCCACTGTCGTCTTCTCATGCCTTGTCCTGGGGGCCCAGCTGCTGGTTGAATGGGAAGGAGCCAAAGTGCTGGTGACTTTAGCCCGCACCAAGTGGCCTTTGCTCGTCAGACTCCTGAACCCCAACTGGATGTGGTTCTTGTTCTTCTGCACAGCACAGCCCTGGAGAGGAGGGATCTGCAAATGTACATTCATATGATCCCTTTGTTTAATTGACGAAAACATAAACTAGACACTTAGAGGATTGGAACTGATTTCAGCTGATGGGCAGGTTTGCTAGGTTTTTATGCATTTGGACAGTGAAATGTTGAGTGTTTACATTAATTTCAAGCATCCCCGTATAGTGGAGCTCCTGAACATAATGGAGAATAGTATCAGAGGGGTAGCCGTGTTAGTCTGGATCTGTAAAAGCAGCAAAGACTCCTGTGGCACCTTATAGACTATCAGACATTTTGGAGCATGAGCTTTTGTGGGTGAATCCCCACTTCGTCGGATGCAAGTAGTAATCCTGGAAATTTCCACTACTTGCATCTGACGAAGTGGGTATTCACCCACGAAAGCTCATGCTCCAAAACGTCTGTTAGTCTATAAGGTGCCACAGGATTCTTTGCTATAATGGAGAATGGAAATCAAAATGTTTTCCCTTTTTTTAAAAAAATAAAAGGATAAGGAGAGGCTTATTAGAGGGCACTTGGATTTGAAGCAAGGACCACTTGATCTGCAGTCAAACACTCTACCACTGAGCTATACCCCCATGAGAGCAGATGCTTTCCCCATTGTAGCTGAAGCACATCAGTGATTCCAATAGCAGGGGCAGGTTCTCTCTGGGGCACAGAGATTTTTCAGGGAGTTGGTGGCTCCTTTCTTTCCTCACCCTGGAGTAAATGCAGCTTTTTATTCCATGGTACATGTTTTATGGACTAACAACAGCAGCTTGAAGAAAGAGGAGAGTGAATATCTCACTCTCAGGGCTGAAGATGGCCATGTCCCCTCTGTCTGACCGTTGCCATTGCAGGAGAGAAGGTTTCAATGGAATTGAATGCCCTGGCTCAGACTAGAGAGACAGAAAGGTTTTTGCTGTTCATTGAACAGCAAAGGAAATTGTGTCTGTATGTGAAACTGAGGAGGGACATGAAATGCCCACAGGGTGGCGCAATGCCCTAAGCTAAGGCAGGAGGGTGAAGGAATGGGGCTGAGGAATGACTGAAGTGGACTCACCTGGGATTGAAATGATATTTGTTTGTACCGGGCAGTGAGAAATGTGACATTAATTCAGATGCAGGGTTGAGGCTTCTTTAGCTGCTTGTAGAACTTGAACTTGATTTCCCAGAAGGGAGAAGGGGAAAGTCTGGGGCGGCCTTTAGTCCCTGGCTGGAGCAGTGTGTGTGAAAGGCTCCAGAGACGCAGCTGGCAATTACAGGCCACTGAGGCTAACGTCAGTACCAGGCACATTGGGTGGAATTGTAGAGCCCAATGATTAGACACATCGGTGAATGGAATTTGCTGGGTGTAGTGGGTGGTTACCTGCTCCTGCCCTGCGGGGCTTGAAGCAGCCCAGGAGAGGGCTGGGGCTGGGGCAAGGAGCCTGGGCTGATTGGGGGAAGCAGGCTCAGCTGTGGCCATGGCCCAGTCAGGCCCAGCTGGCCCCTATAAGAGGCTGTGAGCCAGAAGCCCAGTCAGTCTCCCTCTGCTTGTAGTGAGAGAAGGGCCTGGCTGCAGGGACCCAAGCAAGACACCTAGAGTGGGAGCAGGGCTGGGGAAGGGCCAGAGGAGCTGGGAGCTCTGGCCTGGAAATCCCCAGGCTGCAGGCCTGACTCTAGGCTGAATAGGTGCAGGGCTGCAATGGGGCAGCCCAGGGGGAAGCAGAGGTGACAGATCCAAACCCCTTTGCCTGTGATGAGTGGCTCATACTGCAGTCTGCCCCAGTGAATGGGGGCTGGATGGAGACTGGGCAGTAGCCAAGACTGAGGTGATGTGGGGATAGTGGGTGGGGGTTCCCCTGGGAGGGGGAGACCCAGAACTGGGGGGGTACTGCCAGGGGGCACTGCCAGGGTAAAAGGGGCACCAGGGTCCTGGGAGGGACAGGGGGCCAGCTGCGGTAAGGCAGATCACCAGCCTGCAGAGTGTGCTCTGACGGCTGGAGAGCTAATTCCCAAGATGACCAGCAGGAGGCGCCGGCGGGTGAGTCTGCCCCTGCTTACATTGGGGAAGAATGAACATGGTTTTTGTAAAGGAAAATCATGCCTCATGAAACTACTATAATTCTTTGAGGGAGTCAACAAGCATGTGGATAAAGGTGATCCCGTGGATATAGCATACTTAGATTTTCAGAAAACCTTTGACAAGGTCTCTTCCCCAAAGGCTCTGAAGCAAAATGGGATAAGATGGAAGGTCCTCTCTGGGATAGGTAACTGGTTCAAAGGCAAGAAACAAAGAGTCTGACTAAGTGGTCAGTTTTCAGAATGGAGAGAGGTAAATAGTGGTGTCCCCCTGGGGTCTGTACTGGGACCAGCACTGTTCAACATACTCCTAAGTGATCTGGAAAAAGGGGTAAACAGTGAGGTGGCAACATTTGCAGATGATACAAACCAACCCAAGTTAATTACGTCCAAAAGAGAGTGCAAAGTGTGACAAAGGGATCTCACCAAACGGAGTGACTGGGCAGCGAAAAGGCAGATGAAATTCAATGTGGATCAATGCAAAGTAATGCACATGGGAAAACATGATCCCAGCTCTACATCTAAACTGATGGGGTCTAAATTAGCTCTTACATCTTAAGAAGGAGATCTTGGAGTCACTGTGGATAGTTCTCTGAAAACATCCACTCAATGTGCATTGGCAGTCAAAAAAGTGAACAAAATGTTGGGAAGTCATTAGGAAAGGGATGGCTAGCAAGACTGAAATATAATATTGCCTGTCTATAAAATCTGTGGTAGGCCCACATCTTGAATACTGGAGCTGGTCCCCCATCTCAAAAAGATATATCGGAATTGGAAAAGGTACAGAAAAGGGCAACCAAAATGATTAGGGGTGTGGAACAGCTTCCATGTGAGGTGAGATTAATAAGACAGAGGGGAGTTTTCAGCTTGGAAAAGAGGTGACTAAGGGGGGGCTAGGATAGAGGTCTATAAAATGATGACGGGTTTGGAGAAAGTATCAGAGGGGTAGCCGTGTTAGTCTGGATCTGTAAGGAAGTGCTATTTACTCCTCATAACACAAGAACTAGGGGTCACCCGATGAAATGAATAGGCAGCAGGTTTAAAACAAACCAAAGGAAGTATTTCTTCACCCAACACACAGTCAACCTGGGGAAACGTTGCCAGAGGATGTTGTGAGGGCCAAGACTATAACAGGGTCCACCAAAGAACTAGATAAGTTGATGGAGGACGGGTCCATCATTGGCTATTAGCCAGGATGGGCAGGGATAAAGAAACATGCCCTTGAAGTGTCCCCAGCCTCTGTTTGCCAGAATCTGGGAATGGGGATGGATCGCTTGATGATTCCCTGTTCTGTCAATTCCCTCGCGGGCACCTGGCATTGGCCACTGTGGGAGGACAGGATTCTGAGCTGGCTGGACCATTGGTCTGATCCAGTATGGCCGTTCTTGTGACCAATAGAGGGCAGTCCCCACCAGCAATACTTATATTTGGTGCGCTGAAAGGGCTAACTTTCCAAAGCTGACCCAAAGGTTTAGTAAAAGTGTTTTGGAGAAAAACACTAAACAGAACAATGTGAATGAAAACTGGGAGCTATTGTTTAAGGAGCTTGTTAGATGGGGCATAAGCCACATTGCCTAATTAGCTGAGCTTGCAATGACCTTCCACTCAACTCCCTGACATTTCTCCATCTGCAAATGTGGTACCCATTTTAAAACCTAGATCCAATCAATTACAACATGTCCGGGAAGATTCTAGGCATCAGTGATCTGATCATTGGGTTGATGGTAAACATGATATTCCCATAAGGCTCCCTCTTCCCAAGAGCCACCCTCATCCTCTCTCCCCTTTCTGCTCCCGCATCCTCTGCAAACTTTCAAAGACAGATGCCTCGTGATGGCCTTTGCTCATGGGAATGTTGCCTCTTGGTCAGGGTTTTGGCCCTTTTGGGGGGAAGGATGCAGCAGATGGCATGGGGGGGGAAGCCCAAGATCTCCCATGGGCTCTGACCCAGGCCACTCTGAGGGCAACAGTTCTCACCATCCCACTATTGTCCTAAGTTCACAGTTTATCACAGGAAGCTCTGAAGGGTGTCAACTCGCTGCTTGGTACCTCTTCTCAGCCGGGTGTGGCATGGCAGCTCTCTCCTTGGGGTGGCAGCTGCCTCTGTTATTCTGACGGATCCAGGTTGGTGACACGGTGGTGGGCGGGATTGAACCGGGGACCTCTGGAGCTTAGTGTGTGGGCCTCTCCAGCATGAACTAAAAGCCACCCGGCTGTTAGAGAAGGCTGTATAGAAGACATGTTTTATTGCTCTCTCTAAGTGATCTTGGTGCCACTAGCTGGGACACCCCACCACACCCTGGAGGTGTGTGGGTTACGTACTTCCCCTAGCTGAGGAAGCGCATCCTGAGCTGGAGAGTTCCCAGTTGTAATCCCGGATGACCCCTGTAACAATGCGGCCTCTGGTGGGACACTGCTGAGAGTATCAATTCAGGACAAATTGCTTGGAGCAGGGCAGTCACAGCCCGAGGCTGGGTGCGCTTTACTATTAAAGCACGTCACAGCAGCCATGCAGAGAGGACTTTGGTTTTACCCCACTGGCCAATCGGACATCATAGAACCAATTCCCTCAGCTATTCCAGTTCCCTTGTATCACCACTAGCACCACTCCTTATGGGGATGAATGGTTATGAAAACCTATACCCCAGTAAAAGAAAAAACGTTCTCTCAATGGACCCCAAAGGACCAAGCCGCAGATGCAGGTCAATAGACGAGTCAGATTTTACCCACAAATCACGCTCTTGCAAATCCTTTAGCATCTAAAATCTAAAGGTTTATTCATAAAAAGTAAGAAATATGGATGAGAGTTAAAATTGTTAAAGGCATCAGTTACATCCAGTAATGGCAAAGTTCTTGGTTCAGGCTTGTAGCAGTGATGGAATAAACTGCAGGTTCAAATCAAGTCTCTGGAGTCCATCCACAGCTGGGATGGGTCATTCAGTCCTTTGTACAGAGCTTCAGTTTGTAGCAAAGTCCCTCCAGAGGTATGAAGCAGTAATGGAGACAAGATGGAGATGAGGAATCAGCCTTTTATAGTCTCTTGCCATGTGGTCTTTGCTTTCTTTGTCCCAAGGACACTCTGTCCAGCACATGGCATAGAAAAACCTTAGAGTTCTGTCCATAGGCAGGTCCCTGCAGACCTTGCTGAGTCACAAGGCGTTTCTGCCTTCTCTCAATGGGTCGATTGTATAGCTGATGGTCCTTAGTGGGCCATCAAGCAGGCGAGGCAGATCTGACACCAACTTGTCTGGCTGGGGTGTTCCTGGAAGCAGAGCACAAGTTTGAAATAGGGACAGAACAGATATTGGAATACTGCCTCCAGTTTTGGTGTCCTCGTTTGAAAAGATGTTGTGAAATTGGAGCTGAGGCAGCAAAAGCCACCAAATGTTCTGAGGGCTGGAGAAAAATGCCTTCTAGTGAGCTATTGAAAGAGCTCAACCTGTTTAGCTTATCAAAAGATAGAAAGGTGACTTCATTGAAGTGTTGAAGTGCCTTAATGGAGAGAAAAGATTGGGTATTAAAGGGCTCTTTAATCTAGCAGAGAAAGGCATAACAAGACCCAATGGCTGGAAGGTGAAAAGAGACAAATTCATATTACAACATAGTCAACAGCGAGGATGATTCACCACAGGAACAAGCTACCAAGGAAAGTGGTGGATTCTCCATCTCTTGATGTCATTTCATGAAGACTAGATGCCTTTCTGGAATGTCTTTGCCCCCAAAGTACCTCTTGTGTCCTACAGGAGGCCTGTGATATGCAGGGGGTCAGATTAGATGCTCTAATGGTCTCTTCTGGCCATAAAGTCGACTGATTTCTGAAAAACTGAGTGTAGCATTGGGAGCAGCATCTGATGTTTCCCTGTCTAGCCGGCTTGCTGCCTAGAACGAACGCTCCTTGAGTGGGGTGATCCACAGGGAGTAGCTCAAACCTCCAAAGTGCCTGGCCGGGGCAGGACATTGGCACAGCAAGGGAGGGGTGCGGCAGTGACATCACAAAGGCGTTTTGCAGGACCTCAGACTATTGGTCCAAGGTGGTGGGGAGGTGGTGACCTCACAGAGAGATGCTGACATCAGCCAGGCAGGACAGGGGTGAGGGGCCAGGGAAACCTCAGAGACCCCTGTGGCTTTGCTTCATCAAGTCTCCTTCTCCAGGTCTCTCTTTGAGGACTGAGAGAGTATTCGGGTTCACGGACGTGAGCGCCAGCAGGAACCTCTTTCGAGTTTTCTCCTTCCCTTGTAGTGATTTTACTAGAAAACAGCCGTCCCTGTTTAGAAGGTAAGAGCCTCCTCGAGGGAAGGGGTGTCATAGGGTGTCACAGTTCGGATGCCGGTAGCCCCCCCATGTATGGAAGTTCCCGCCCCCTGCTCTGTGTTCGCAGGGCCGGAGAGCAGCATTCCACGGCAGTGATTTGCTCCTGGCTGCCGGAGCAGAGCAGCAGGCTCAGCTGCCAGAACTTCCTGGAGCTAGGAAAGGGGAGGGGCCCAGCCTCTTTAGCAGGAATGCAGGGCAGGTGAGTTCACGGCGGGCATTGTGGGATACTGGCGGAGGCCAGTTATGGTGATTTAATGACCAGCAGCATCTACACTGGCACTCTGTCACTGTAAGTTTGCTGCAAAAAGCTCTAGGCCTCTCATTGAAGTGGTTTTATTTTGTCACCAAAACAGGGCAGGTTTGTCGCCAGACGTGGCATTGCAGTGTGTACACCAGCCACACCAAGCTGCCGACCGAGGGAGCGTTGTGTGTTCTTCACACACCTGAGCAATATATTTCTGCTGAAACAACTTTGTAGTGCAGACCTGGCCAAAGATTCACTCACACACACAGCTTGCAAGGTAAACGTCACCTGCTCCTCTGCTTTGCAGAATCCAAACACAAGGAAAGCTTGTCAGGGCCTGGTGGAGATGGCAGGGAGTCAGGTGTGGGCAGACACTATGTCTTACACCCAGGCAGGGACCATGGCTTAGCTGGCTAAAGCACCTGCCTTGTAAACAGGTGATCCTGGGTTCAACTCCCAGTGGTGGCTTTGGGGGCACCTGCTATTGGCTACTGTCAGAGGACAAGATTCAGAGCTAGATGGGCCTTTGGTCTAGCCTAGTGTGGTTTTTCTCATGGTTTAAATTACACTCACGGGCACTGACGATAGAGTTACTGAAAGTTTGGGAGTTAGGCGCTGATAGATCAGTGGTCCAAGCTTCTTGTAGACACCCTGCCTCCCTCTGGGACGGGCCAGGTCTGAGCTCTTGCACCAAATGCTCATTGTGGCTGCCAGAACCTGTGAGTGGCTCATTTCGTTTGCACACTGGGTTGAGTCCTGCTTTGTGCACCGTGTCTGAGAATGAAAATCCTAAACCGCCCTTTGAAATGACGAATGCAGCAGGATGTGTCATTGTCCCTGCCCCAAAGCAGACAGACCAATGGAGAAATGCCGTCGAGTCCAAGGTAATACTTCACTGCGGTTTTACCATTTCCACTTGCTAAACTCCCTCCTATCTGCCCAGCCCAGGTGTCCTCTGCCTCAGCTGCTGCTCCCGGCCTGCTCTAGCGTCAAACATGCAGGGCCCCCAGGGGAACAGAGGCTGGGACAGGGCAGCAGCCTGGGCTGGGCAGATGCTAAGAGTTTTCGTTCCCTGAGAACTGGCCTGGCTCCCTTCTCAACAGCAAACAAATCAATTCCACGCCCCCTCCCCAGAAAAATCAGCCTGGAGCCAAGGGCAGCAGGGGATGATTCCCTCTAGGTCCCACCGAGGCAGGAGAGAACCCAGGGCCTTTCTAGCAGAGCTTATGGAACCGATGTGGGGAAACCAGCCTTTAATAACAGGCAGTTCAAGTTTAAGCTCAGTGTTTTTAACAATTTTTACAACCTTAAATCACCCTTCAATCGCAGTGTCACTATCCATAACATTGCTTCAGCCTTATAGGTTCCCAAGTGCAAAACTAAACATCTCTTCAAACACAAGAGAGTGCAGATCAGTCAGTGTTCAGAGTCATCCCACATAAAAGAATCATGTTGTGGTACATATTGGCCTCATCATGTGGCCGTTGCCTTTCCCTCTGCTCTGTTAAAAGTTTTGGTATTTTGCACAGAAACTTTCTTCCCTCAGGAGAGACCTGGGAACCAAGGCTGCCAGACAAACACCTTTAAGAGGAGGCGTAACCTGTCAAAAAATGATCTCCCTCCTTCAGTTCAGTGACCGCCTGAAATGTTACTTATCTCCGGCAGAGCCGGAGGATTGAAAGCAGCTACATCAAATCCCCATGTAGCTAGCAGGAATGAACACAAACACCCTGGTATCTGAAGAGATGTTTAGTTTTACTCTTGGTAAACTAGAAGTCTAAAGGGAAGGAAGGTGGTGCCATATATAAAGAGTGAAACACAAAACAATTATCATAGTTATGCCCATAGTGACTGCAAAATATTTCTATATTCTTCTTATCATCATCAGTGTATTATTTTCTCTGGCGTCTATACATTGACTATACCTTGACCAAGAAATTTGAATCCTGATAAAATAATCGACTATCCCTGGTTACGGCAATGGACTTAATACCCACTCGGGTGTCCTAGGAGCGCTTAAAGACGATAAAGTCGTTGCGGAGAAAATAAATGGATTCTTTGTTTCAGTCTTCACGGCTGAGGATTTTAGGGAGATTCCCAAACCTGAGCTGGCTTTTGTAGGTGACAAATCTGAGGAACTGTCACAGATTGAAGTGTCACTAGAGGAGGTTTTGGAATTAATTGATAAACTCAACATTAACAAGTCACCGGGACCAGATGGCATTCACCCAAGAGTTCTGAAAGAACTCAAATGTGAAGTTGCGGAACTATTAACTAAGGTTTGTAACCTGTCCTTTAAATCGGCTTCGGTACCCAATGACTGGAAGTTAGCTAATGTAACGCCAATATTTAAAAAGGGCTCTAGGGGTGATCCCGGCAATTACAGACCGGTAAGTCTAACGTCGGTACCGGGCAAATTAGTTGAAACAATAGTAAAGAATAAAATTGTCAGACACATAGAAAAACATAAACTCTTGAGCACTAGTCAACATGGTTTCTGTAAAGGGAAATCGTGTCTTACTAATCTATTAGAGTTCTTTGAAGGGGTCAACAAACATGTGGACACGGGGATCCGTGGACATAGTGTACTTAGATTTCCAGAAAGCCTTTGACAAGGTCCCTCACCAAAGGCTCTTACGTAAATTAAGCTGTCATGGGATAAAAGGAAAGGTCCTTTCATGGATTGAGAACTGGTTAAAGGACAGGGAACAAAGGGTAGGAATTAATGGTAAATTCTCAGAATGGAGAGGGGTAACTAGTGGTGTTCCCCAAGGGTCAGTCCTAGGACCAATCCTATTCAATTTATTCATAAATGATCTGGAGAAAGGGGTAAACAGTGAGGTGGCAAAGTTTGCAGATGATACTAAACTACTCAAGATAGTTAAGACCAAAGCAGATTGTGAAGAACTTCAAAAAGATCTCACAAAACTAAGTGATTGGGCAACAAAATGGCAAATGAAATTTAATGTGGATAAATGTAAAGTAATGCACATTGGAAAAAATAACCCCAACTATACATACAACATGATGGGGGCTAATTTAGCTACAACGAGTCAGGGAAAAGATCTTGGAGTTATCGTGGATAGTTCTCTGAAGATGTCCACGCAGTGTGCAGAGGCGGTCAAAAAAGCAAACAGGCTGTTAGGAATCATTAAAAAGGGGATAGAGAATAAGACTGAGAATATATTATTGCCCTTATATACCGGTAAATCCATGGTACGCCCACATCTCGAATACTGTGTACAGATGTGGTCTCCTCACCTCAAAAAAGATATTCTAGCACTAGAAAAGGTTCAGAAAAGAGCAACTAAAATGATTAGGGGTTTAGAGAGGGTCCCATATGAGGAAAGATTAAAGAGGCTAGGACTCTTCAGTTTGGAAAAGAGAAGACTAAGGGGGGACATGATAGAGGTATATAAAATCATGAGTGATGTTGAGAAAGTGGATAAGGAAAAGTTATTTACTTATTCCCATAATACAAGAACTAGGGGTCACCAAATGAAATTAATAGGCAGCAGGTTTAAAACAAATAAAAGGAAGTTCTTCTTCACGCAGCGCACAGTCAACTTGTGGAACTCCTTACCTGAGGAGGTTGTGAAGGCTAGGACTATAACAAGGTTTAAAAGGGGACTGGATAAATTCATGGTGGCAAAGTCCATAAATGGCTATTAGCCAGGATGGATAAGAATGGTGTCCCTAGCCTCTGTTCGTCAGAGGATGGAGATGGATGGCAGGAGAGAGATCACTTGATCATTGCCTGTTAGATTCACTCCCTCAGGGGCACCTGGCATTGGCCACTGTTGGTAGACAGATACTGGGCTAGATGGACCTTTGGTCTGACCCGGTACGGCCTTTCTTATGTTCCTATGTTCTTATGTTCCCTACACAGGTTCAGGTACTAACAACAGTGGCTGCCTTTTAGCCACAGCTTTTAATCACGGCAATACACTGATCCTGTGAAATCATTTCCCAGCCGGAGTCCACCGCCCACATTCCTTAGGGCATTGGGCCACCATGTGGACGTTTCATTTCCCTCCTCGATTTCACACAGAGACACAATTTCCTTTGCACAGATCTATGAACAGCAAAACCTCCCTGTGTCTCTTGTCTGAGCCAGGGCATTCGATTCCATTGACACCTTCTCTCCTGCAATGGCAATGGTCATGCAGACGGGACGAGGCCACCTTCACCTCTGACAGTGAGATATTGGATCAGCTCTTTCTTTATGCTGCTGCTGTTAGTCCATGAAACATCAGCGATGGATGCAAGGCTGAGTTCATGCACCAACCCCCTGAAACATTTCAGTGCCCCAGAGAAATCCTGACTCCGGCTATTGGCATGATCTGGTGGAGATTCGAATAGGAACGGGACGGTCTGAATTGTCAGTGTGGGGAATGAACAACAATCTATAGCAATGTTGTTAACCACAAACACACTCTAATCATGCTCCAGCCGGAAGGGAAATGGGCAGGAACTCTTGTTGTTCAGCCATGGACACACCTACACTAATGCACAGCCAGGAGTGTGCTGGGGGAGCTGGTCTGAGCAATGGGAAGTGACAATTCAGTGAGAACAGAATCATTGTGTAGTGAAGCACCTATACACCAAGTAGTTGTGGCTGAGTGGTTAAGGCGATGGACTAGAAATCCATTGGGGTCTCCCCAGGCAAGTTTGAATCCTGCCAACTACGGAAGCATCAGTGTATTGTCACTGCTCTTCTTGTAGTGCCTGAGCATCCACAGAGCCAGACCTGGTCTCACTCTGAGGCTGTCTACACTTAAAATGCTGCTGTGACACTGCTCTAGCACTGTGGAGTAGACAGTTGCTACAGTGAGTGGAGGGGTTCTCCATCCCTGTAATAGCTACATTGACAGAACAATCTGTCCTTTCATTTAGCACTATCTAACCATGGCTTAGGGCAGCTTAATTATACTGATTCCAAGGTTTTTCACACCCTGAAAGACGTACTTCTTAGAGGGGTTATCCCATCACCCTCCCATTCCCTGGTCCTTCTCGCATGACCTGAGAGCAGCAATACACGCAGTTCAAGAGGTGCAAACAATTCAATGTTTATTGGGGTAAACTTCCAGCAAGCAATGATGCCACTTTCCTTCCTCAGTATCGCCCTTCCCAGCTCTGACACCACAGAGGCTTCTCTGTGTCCCTGTTCCCATTCCCTCTTCCTATTCCCCTCTTAGCAAAATATAACTCCAATTCCCCTACCCCCATTCCCATTCCCCCCCTTACTTCCTGATTGACTGCAGACTATATAGTAAAACTGGAGTTCTGCTTCGCTATACCTTAACCAATCATTTTACTGAAATGTAACTAACCAATCCTAACATATTGTAACATGATTATCTAACCAGTTATACCCCACCACCTTAATTGCTTTACACCCAACAAATTAATTATACAGCAGACAAACAATCACAGAACCAGACAGAGATTATACAGACAAGCAATAGGAAAGTGGAGACTACAGTGATAGAACAACAAAGAAATGAGGATTTCAGACCCCAGCTATTGATAAGTGAGTTGTTGCCAGACAGGATGCTATGATGGTAGACGTTGTGGATGCTGGTTGGTTAACTGTCTGGCCCCCAGGGCAGGATTTTGAGGGTCTCAGAATGCCAGCACCCATCTTTTGTTTGCTTAAAACGTGAGCAGGGAGATTCCAACACTGCAGAACTCATGGAACTCCAGGAAACGTGTAACTTTAGGTCCGGGTGAGTGTGCCTAAAAATCAGCTGTGCTGGAGAAGGTCTCTAGGAGTTGAAAGAGATGTGCCATCTTGGCCTCCCTAAAGAGTGTCATCAAATATTAATGAAAACTAGGGTTGATAAGTCACATTCTTTGTAGCGTTAGGATTTGGGACTGGTCCAAAGTGCCAGTTTTAAGACTCTCTTTTCCTCTCTCTTGGGTGTTCTGGTTTCTGCATAGAGACGAGGTTTCAAATCCCACTCCTGACATGACCATTTTCTTTTATCTGGAGAAAATGGCCTCACTTCAATCTCCTTTACAACAATCGGATACCATTTGTTTAGCTTTTCTATTCCAGTAGTTGTGAGAGAAGTTCCAAACTAGGGGGAAACAGGGCCTTTTCTCTCGACCGATCAATTTTTGTCTTCCTTCATTCCAAGCCATTTTCTCAGATACAGCCGTATTTCCCACACTTTTTTGTTCAGCGTTCTTTGCTTTTATGAAATTTTAGGGTCATCATTTAATTGCCCACAACTGTACTTATGACGTGAAGTGAAACCCAATATTTTTTGGATATTCTTGCAGGAGAGTTTTGCTTTCTGACCTGGAATTGAACAGGGGCTACCCAAGGGGGATAATGCTACTCCCTTTTCTTGCCTCATCCGAAAAAACATACATTCCTGATGCCCTTTGTTTCCTTGCCCTTTTTAGGGTAAATTTACACTTCTCAGAAGTAGAATCCTTTACAAAACCACTCAAAAGCTCAGCAGTGTCGTAAGCAATGGTTTCCGGAAACATGCCCAGCTTTTCTTTAATTTGGTGACACAGGGCCAGGCAAGGGACTGGATACAGGCCTGGATCAGAATCTTTGTTACCAGAGCTAGAATTTCTATTTAAAAAGAGCTATTTTTCTGCTGCTATTAGATTTCCAACATTGATTTCATTTTATACACATTTTCAGCATCTATTAAGGATAAATTGAACAAAAATACCACTTCTCTTTCCTCAACATCTGCATCATGAAGGGGAGCATTCCGAATAGGAAAGATCTTCTGTGGGGCATGGGTTACAAAAATGCTTTGGGAACCAAATACATGCGCATTTTGCCAAGTTAAAAATCACTTAATGTGGAATTCTCTCCCCAAATCATCTGAGAAAATACTGACTTAAATAATTGAACTCCACTGTGATCGTATGCACTTCCCTCAGTTAGTTGGGGTTCTGCTGTTGTTCACCATTTCCGAATGGAGATTTTAAATCACTGCTGTTTCTTTGTTAGCACGTGCAGTAAATTGGAGAGTTCTCCACTGTTGACAGAACTGCACTTGAACTTTCTCCGTGTCACCATGGAGGGGTGGGGAAAAAGCAAAGCTGAAGTGACAAATGAGGACTTTAGGAAATGGTCATTTGTCTTCAATTCTCCAAGAAATCTGAGCTACGTCCTATCGAACTGAACTAATATCCAATTGGGTGAGCAAACAGCCTTCAGGAAAGAGAGAAACCCACATCACAGAGAGACAGAATACATGACAATGAAAGTATCAAGAGAAATTCCAGAGCAGGTTACATCTGATTATTTAGAATCAGGACAAGAGATTCTCCCATCACTTTCTCCTCTGATCCATTCAAAGCAGCTTCACTCAGCACTCTCTCAATAGTCAGTTATGTTATTTACAAAATTGTAAGTATCCCAGCATCCCCATAATGGGAGACGAAATAATCCTCTTGCCAGAAGTGGCTTTACCAATAGATGAAACCTGGAATTTAAACGCCAAATAATCACACTGTGTTTGGGATCCATTTAAATTCCCCTTCCAGGTCTTTGACACTTTCAGCTCCAGTCATAGCAACTCTGATATAGGAGGAAAGAAATCAAAGCATCACCTCCAAGCACAGACAGCTGAGAACTCTTCCTCATATGACATTTTGAGAAGTGGAGGGATAGAATGTGATGAAAATAAACTCTGCACAGAGAAGCCAAAATGTAACAGTTCTGGAGTGATGGGGAAGGAGGGAATCTCTGAACCACCCCATCTCCTTCCAGTGTCACAGAGGCTGAAATGACACTTTTTTCCCTGCTCCTCTTTATTTAACTATAATATGAAAAATTCCCAATGTAACTGCTCTTCAGCACAACCCAGAGCAACGTGAGAACAACTGGCAAGGATACAATCTGTATCACTGGTGACTAACAATAACTTTGCAATAGGAGGAATGGTATAAATGTGACGCTCCCTGGTTCCTCATAGGAAAGGCACACTCCAGTTACTTGTGGGATAATTGAGTTGATAGAAAGGACAAATGGGCCCACCTCAAAAGAAGGCAAACTACAAAAGGCATAAATGGGCCACTCATCTGGCCAAGCTGAGGGATAACAGTGCTGCAAACAGTTCAAACAGATTTAAAAAGTTACTATGTGGGAATCAGGAAAAGTATTAAAGACAAAAAATTGATAGCCCTAGAGGGTTTTATGGTGTTCATTGCCATTGCAGATTCTCTGATGGCGAATATGGGCTGAGTGCCAAGAGAAGTTTTTCCCACACTCACGGCATTCGTAGGGCCTCTCCCCTGTGTGGATTCTCTGATGAACAGAAAGAGCTGAGCTGCTAGTGAAGCTTTTCCCACACTCACAGCATTCATAGGGCCTTTCCCCCGTGTGGATTCTCTGATGAACAGAAAGAGCTGAGCTGCTAGTGAAGCTTTTCCCACACTCACAGCATTCATAGGGCCTTTCCCCCGTGTGGATTCTCTGATGTTTAGAAAGGGCTGAGCTGCTAGTGAATTTTTTCCCACACTCACGGCATTCGTAGGGCCTCTCCCCCGTGTGGATTCTCTGATGTTTAGAAAGGTCTGATCTTTGAGTGAAGCTTTTCCCACACTCACGGCATTCATAGGGCCTCTTCCCTGTGTGAATTCTCTGATGTTTAGAAAAGTCTGAGCTGCTGGTGAAGTTTTTCCCACACTCACTGCATTCGTAGGGCCTCTCCCCTGTGTGGATTCTCTGATGAACAGAAAGGGTTGATATTTGAGTGAAGGTTTTCCCACACTCACTGCATTTGTAGGGCCTGTCCCCTGTGTGGATTCTCTGATGTAAGATGAGACCTGAACGATTAAAGAAACATTTCCCACACTTAGAGCATCCATAAGGTTTCTCACCCATGTGGATTTTCCTATGTTTGATAAGCTGTGAGCTCTGATTGAAGCTTTTCCCACACTCACAGCATTCATAGGGCCTGTCCCCTGTGTGGATTCTCTGATGAACAGAAAGGGTTGATATTTGAGTGAAGGTTTTCCCACACTCACGGCATTCGTAGGGCCTGTCCCCTGTGTGGATTCTCTGATGATCAAGAAGGGCTGAGTAGTCACATAAGTTTTTTCCACACTCTGTGCATGTATTTTTTCTCTTTCCAATGATGATTTCCTGCTTTGTTGTGGTTTCCTTGAGGTCCTTCTGAGTTCCCTGAGAGGAAATACGTTTACCCATTTTCACCCCCGGCTGGTTTCCTTGTTCTCTCTCTGGTCTGTGCTGAATCTCACAGGATTTTTCCTCCTCATGACTCCTGGACGCATTGCTTTTTGATCTTTGCAATAATGCTCTGTGTTTATCCACTTGCTGAACATTTTTCTGCTGAGAATTCTGCTCCTCTTTCTCACATGCCATTGCATCACCTGCTGTGAAAAAGACAGAAGCATCAAACAGGGATGAAAAGTGAAAAGCCAAAACAAACTAAGTGCTGGAGGGAGGTCAAATAAAAATCACAAACTGAACTCCCCCGTACTCTTCCCCAAAACAGGAGAGAGGAGGGGATCAATTTGGCTTTCAAATCCCATCCAAATTCTCAGGGGGAAGGGAGGAAGCTACTGCCTGGTGTCTGCTAGAATCTACGGAAGCCATGAGCTATAGTTACCCTGAGGATATGACCCCTGCTGGCAACAATAATGAACTGAGAGACCTCTCAAGGGCTTGGTAGGGCATCCCAGATGTTTCCTTCAGGCACTTTCACACTCAGAGTTGGTTTAATGTTTCCTCACCTCTGCAGGGAGATCTCAGGGTCTGTTTTCCTCTGAACCCTGCAGGTCTGAGACCCATGGCTCTTCCCTTGTTCCAGCTGGGAGATCACATCAGGTTTGGAAAATGGAAACCCTGCTCAGATGAAAGAAAACAAAGGAGTTCTGTTGATTTCATAAAACTTTCTCATAAAAAACATTCTATTAATTTAACTTTAATACTTCGTGTGACCCGGTGTGCCTGGGCTAGTCCTCACTGAAAATGCCAAGACCAGGGCAGGCTGAAAAAGGGAGAGCACAGGCTCCCCAAACTGGTGGTTAACACGAAAGTTAAACTCACCAACCAGTCACCAACTGTGCTTCTGATCCCCCACACTGGTTATCGAGAAACTGAAAAAAAGAAATCACACGGCCCCCTTTATTCCATCCCAGTTCTCTGACTCCCAATCAGCACCTAGGTCCAGCACAGTGAGAGTTATTTAAAAACTCTGCTCACATAAACAAAGTGTTCTTCTGACCCCAGAGTCAGTCACATTACTAGGTCAGTATAGGTTTGGATCTTACTCAAAATACTACGATGCCAGCCAATCATTGGCATCTAAACTAAAGGTTTATTATAAAAGAAAAAGAAATAGGGAGTTGTTAAATGGGAAAGCAGTCAGACACATTCAGAAATCTATACATCTGGTTCTTAGCAGTATTGGTGAGTTACTGGCTTGAAAGGCTCTCTGGTAAACATCCACATTATTCAGTCCTTTGTTCAAGCCTTCAGTTTGTAGAGAAGTTGCTCCAGAGGTAGGAAGAGGGATTGAAGACAAAATGGAGATGATGCAGCTGCCCTTTATATTCCTTTTGCCAAGTGGCTTCTACTTCCTGTGTCCCAAACACAAGCTTCACAGCACATGGCATGGAAAAGCCTTGGAGTTCTCAGTACACAGTGTGATACAGCGTGGCCAGAGGCAGCAGGAGAGGGTTAGAAGGGAGCCTTATTCCCTGTAGAGGGAAGAAAGTTTGCTATAGATTAACTAGAGCACCTGAAGCCAATTAGAGCACCTGCAGTCAGTCACCTGATAAAGACCCTTGCTCCAATCAGACAGGAAAGGAGTTGGAGCAGAGAACAGTTTGAAGGGAAGCAGAAGAAAGTTTGGAGAAGTGCTACAGTGGGCTAAGAAGTCCAAGACCCCAGGTAAGGGGCACCTGGCTTGTACAGAGGGAGGGCAGGTGTCGGGTTACATCATCCCTATGCTGCCTTGGTGGAAAGTTACAGCAGCAGGACAACAAGAATAGAGGAGTTAGATAAAGTTGTTATGAGAAAGTAGGGAACTGCCAGAGCGAGGCAAATGCCAGGTGGCCTAACTGGGATCAGATAAGTTGCATGGGAAATGGGAAACCAGTAAGCAAAGGGCCATGCATGTGAAAAGTGTGTGTATCAGACAAAGAACCAATCAGCAGCAATGTAATGTTGGTGTGTCTGACGTTTGCTAATATGGAGAAGCCTATATAATATGATGCATTGTAAATAATAAATGATTCAGCTTGCAATCATATTGGTTGTTGTGCTTTATCCGGCCCGCATGCAACGCAACAAATGGTGACCCCGATTTTTTAGAGTTTGATTGTAATTTGTTTTTAAAGTTTGAGAAACCTCGGCCAAAAGGTTTGTTGAGTATTCTCAAAGGGGGGGGAGTTTATGGTGTTATTAGGCATAAATTTAGGTAATTTGGGAGAATGGCTTTGAATTTATGTGACCCAGAGTACCTTTATGTAAAGTGCTTTTGTTAGCCTTATTAGATTTTGTTAATTTTGTGTTATGTGCTGATTATTGGTTGTTGTAGATTGCTTGATACTAGATGTAGCCTATATTTAAAATAGATAGGCTGAAAGCAGATGTTGTAATTAAAGTTATGCATGAAAATGTAGCCCCCACGGTGGGAAAGTATAGATAATTGCTTGCAGTAGAGATTAGAAGGGTGGGGGCTAGTTAAGAAGTACACCCTTCTAGCTAAATTGATAGTGAAATAAGTTGGTGTTCATGTAAGGAACGGTTTAGGAAGAGGAAAAAAGGATCGGGCCCAGGCGGCGGGCAACAGACAACAAGCTTGGAAAACTGGTTGATAACCTTGAGGGTGTAGTTGATAGACAAGGTAATTAACTACAAGCAAGTAATGTTAGGCAGAGTAAAAGTTAACTCTGTGATTGCTAGAGGGAACAGCAGTTGAATTTTGTAAAGATGCTAAAGAGAACAGTTTTTGGTGTTTTGAAATTTTTGTAAATACATGTAGGCAAAGAAATTAGTTTGTAATTGTTTGGTTATGAATAATTTTGTTGTATTAGCTGAAGAATGTATATAGTGCTATGTAATTGTAATTGTATTAGGCTAAGGGCATATAAGTGGTGATGTTTTTTTTTTTAGTGTTTAATAGCAGAAGTTAATAGTAAGAATTCTTAAACTGTGGATAGCTTTGAATTTAGAAGTAAGCCAGGATGCAATTGTATTATTGTAAATGATTTAATTGATGAAGTGATTTTCCTGTTTTGTACGCCTTTTGCTATGAAGTTTGGAGAGGTTTATTGGATGTTTTTTTTTTTTAAGAAAAGAGGGGGAGATGTCAGGTTACATCATCCCTATGCTGCCTTGGTGGAAAGTTACAGCAGCAGGACAACAAGAATAGAGGAGTTAGATAAAGTTGTTATGAGAAAGTAGGGAACTGCCAGAGCGAGGCAAATGCCAGGTGGCCTAACTGGGATCAGATAAGTTGCATGGGAAATGGGAAACCAGTAAGCAAAGGGCCATGCATGTGAAAAGTGTGTGTATCAGACAAAGAACCAATCAGCAGCAATGTAATGTTGGTGTGTCTGACGTTTGCTAATATGGAGAAGCCTATATAATATGATGCATTGTAAATAATAAATGATTCAGCTTGCAATCATATTGGTTGTTGTGCTTTATCCGGCCCGCATGCAACGCAACAGGCAGGAAGCCCCCACAAGCTGAAGGGTAGGAGCAGGAAGTAGCCCAGGGGAAGGAACCATCAGTTCAAGTGGTTTACCACTATCCTCAGGGCCCCTGGGTTGGGACCTGGAGAAGAGGGCGGGCCCAGGTCCCTCCCTCTCCACTCCCCTCCTCAAGGACACTAGTGGGGTAATTAAAATACCGATTCAGAGGCAAGCAATGGCGCCCTGAACCTTCCCCAAAGAAGAGAGAGTGCGAGACCCAGCATAACAGTACCGGCAATTTGCCACACGTGGTGTCAGGAGTGGGATCTGCGCGCTGGGGACTTAGACCACGGTTAGGCAAAACCCTCCCATCCTTAAGATGGACGACGTGGTCAAGGCTCTTATACAAGCCACCGCGGCCCAGCAGGAGGCTACCCGGGTCCAAGCAACCGCCCAACAGGAGGCGACTAGAATGCAGCAAGAGACCAATCATCTCTTGATGAGTCAGGCTGCTCAAGACCGAGCCCTGCTGAAAGACCTGGTGAACCAGATGAAGGCCCTTATGGAGCAGAATCGCAACTGTGAAGGGACCCGGACCGTATGGGCTAGCCACTGCCTACAGAAAATGACACGGGAGAATGATGTGGAGGCATACCTCCTGGCTTTTGAAAGAGCAGCCCTGCGGGAAGCCTGACCCCAAGATCAATGGTCTGGTATCCTTGCCCCATTCCTGTGTGGGGAAGCCCAGAAGGTCAACTACGATATGGCTGCAGAGGCTGCAGCAGATTATTCCCAGCTGAAGGCAGAGATCCTGGCCAGGTTCGGCGTAACGACGGCATTGCGAGCCCAGAGGTTCCATGAGTGGCCGTTTATGGAGGACAAGACACCCCGATCACAATTGTTTGACCTGATACACCTGACCCAGAAATGGCTGCGCCCTGAGGCCCTTAGCTCTGAGAAGATGATGGCGATACTGGTATTGGAACGGTATATGAGGGGGCTACCACCAGGTCTCAGGTCTTGGGTTGCCCAGAAAGATCCCTCTACCTATGATGAGTTGGTCTCCCTCGTGGAAAGACAGCTGGCAGCGCGCGAACTGTTCCAGACACCAGGCGGGGAGACACGCCAATCCAGGAAGCCAACCCCAAACCCAAGGCCCCGGGCTGTCGAGAACTATAGGAGAACTGTAACTGGGAGGAAAGACACCGAGGAATGGCTCGAGGCCAGGAAGAGAGGTGGGGGGCCGGCCAAATAGCCCCAGGCAGAGGGTGACAACCGGAATGAGGGGCAGTGTTATGAGTGTGGAGAATTGGGGCATATACCAGCCCAATGCCCCAACAAGGAAGAACCTATGCAGTGTAATCTGGGGAATTACGGGGAGCAATGTGGCCTAATCGGCCTGGTAGGGGTCACAATGACCTCATATGGATATACCAGACCAGTAAAAATGAATGGTATAAAGACCATAGCATTAATAGATTCCGGGAGTGCTGTCATGCTGGTCTCGGGGAAGTTGGTGGGAGCAGACCAACTAACCCGGGCCAAAAACACAGGGGTAACCTGCGTACATGGCACCGTGAATTTTTACCCTACAATTCCGGTACGGATTGAGATCCAGGGGAATACTACCAGGGTTTCTGCAGGGGTGGTCCCCAAGCTCCCCTACCCTGTTTTAATTGGTAGAGACTTCCCCGGGTTTGAGAGCTTACTTACCCCAATAGAGCCAGGGGAGGGTAGCAACCCCCAGGCTGAGACGGAGGCACCTACAGATAGCATCAGCCCAATGTTTGCTGAATTTGCTCCAGGGTTATTCTCATCCCCTGGGAAACCCCAAAAGTCTAGGTGAGAACAAAGGGCAGATAAAAGATTAGGGACCAGGATTCTAGCAGAGAATCAAAAAACTTCCCTTGTGGGTAAGCGAACCTGCTCAGGAGACCAGGAGATAATTCAGGCCAAGGAAGACTCGGAGGCGGTTCCTAGCCCAAGTGGGAGCACCCCAGGGGGAAGAGTAGAAATAGGCCCCCTAGAATTAGGTCAGTTGGGTGCTGCACGTGAGACTTTTGGACAGGATCAGGCCGATGATCCGTTATATGCAAACGTGGAGGAGGTAGTGGAAGTGAATGGTGTGCCTGTGGAAGGAAAGATCAAAGGCCCAAGGCCATATTATGTGCTCAAACGCGATCTTTTGTACAGGATAGAGCAAATACGAGGGGAAGAAGTAGAGCAACTCTTAGTCCCACGGAAACACATAAGGGCAGTACTAGAGTTAGCTCACAGCCATCTATTTGGGGGACATCTAGGGGTAGACAAGACACTGGATAGAATCCTAAGAAGGTTTTATTGGCCAGGGATACGAGCAGAAGTCCAGCGTTATTGTGCCTCCAGCCCTGAATGCCAGTTGCATAGCCCCCGACCTCACTTGCGGGCCCCATTAGTACCTTTGCCTATTATTGACGTCCCTTTCGAGAGGATAGCCATGGACATAGTGGGCCCATTAGAAAAATCGGCATGGGGCCACTGAAACGTACTAGTCATCCTTGACTATGCCATGCGGTATCCAGAGGCCATTCCTTTAAGAAACCCCACATCCAAGGCAATAGCAAAGGAACTACTACGGGGGGAGGGGGGGGGAGGGAGGGATAGCTCAGTGGTTTGAGCATTGGCCTGCTAAACCCAGGGTTGTGAGTTCAATCCTTGAGGAGGCCATCTGGGGCAAAAATTGGTCCTGCTAGTGAAGGCAGGGGGCTGGACTAGATGACCTTTCAAGGTCCCTTCCAGTTCTAGGAGATTGGTATATCTCCAATTATTACCTTTTATTATTACCTATTCACCAGAGTGGGCATCCCTAAGGAGATCCTGACAGACCAAGGAACCCCATTCATGTCAAAACTAATGAAAGACTTATGTGCCCTGCTCCGCATCCAGGCCATACAGACCTCAGTCTACCATCCACAAACAGATGGACTGGTCGAGCGATTTAATCGTACCCTTAAAAGTATGATCCGGAAGGTGGTAGCACAGGATGGAAAAGACTGGGATACCCTTCTACCGTATCTAATGTTCGCTATACGGGAAGTCCCCCAGGCGTCCACGGGTTTTTCTCCCTTTGAACTATTATATGGACACCACCCATGCGGGACATTAGATATCGCAAGGAAGACTGGGAGGAACAACCCAACCCAGGAAAGAATGTCATTGAGCACATGACACAGATGAGAGAGCGAATAACTCGAGTAACTCCGATAGTACGGGAACATTTGGAAAAAGCACAAGAGGCCCAGCGGACATATTACAACTGTCGGGCGAAAGAACGGAGATTTCAGCCAGGGGAACGGGTGATGCTGTTAGTGCCGACAGCAGAAAGCAAACTTCTAGCCAGCTGGCACGGACCATATGAGATAGTGGAAGCCATTGGGGAAGTTAACTATAAGGTTAGACAACCAGACCACCGAAAGCCAGAGCAAATCTACCACGTCAACTTACTGAAGCCCTGGCATGAACGAGAGACGTGTCTGGTCATTCGAGGAGCTCCACCCTCAGACAGACGACCCACGGAGACAGGTAAATATATCTCCAGAATTAACCCCAGAACAACGAACAGAGGTCATTGAAATGATCCACCGGAACCAGGACGTATTCTGTACATAACCGGGATGAACGACACTAGTCCAACATCATATTGTCACCAGCCCCAGAGTAAGGGTGACGATAAGACCATACCGAATACTGGAAGCTAAAAGGGAAGAAATTAGGATGGAAGTGAAGAAGATGCTGGAACTCGGGGTCATTGAAGAATCCCACAGTCAGTGGTCCAGTCCAATCGTCCTAGTCCCCAAGCCTGATGGCACCCTGAGGTTTTGTAATGACTTCCGGAAATTGAATGAAGTATCCCACTTCAATGCCTACCCGATACCACGCATTGACGAGCTAGTTGATCAGTTAGGCAAGGCCTGATACCTAATCACTCTGGATCTGACCAAAGGTCATTGGCAAATTCCCCTGGCCAAGGATGCCAAGGAAAAGACTGCCTTCTCTACACCCGATGGCCTGTTTCAATACACTGTCCTCCCTTTTGGACTCCATGGGGCCCCTGCAACATTCCAACGACTTATGGATAAGTTACTACGACCCCGTGCCAAGTATGCCGCCGCCTAGCTAGACGACATAGTCATCCATAGCCCTGACTGGGAAATGCACCTAGGAAAAGTAGAAGCAGTGCTGGACGCCCTGCGAAAGGCCGGTCTCACTGCTAACCCTCTCAAGTGCGTGATAGGACTAGCTGAGGCCAGATACCTCGGGCATGTAGTAGGGACAGGTTTGGTAAAACCCCAATGGAACAAAGTGGAGGCAATACAAGGTTGGCCTCGACCAATCCACAAACAGCAGGTCAGAACGTTTTTAGGGATAGTAGGATTCTATCGGAGATTCATCCCTCATTTTGCCACAAGAGCAGGGCCATTGATGGATCTGATAAAAGCTCGAGGCCCCGAGATAGTTAAGTGGACTGATGCAACTGAAGAAGCATTTGTAGATTTACGGACAGCCCTATGCTGCCATCCAGTACTCATAGCCCCAGACTTCGAGAAGGAATTCATCCTACAAACGGATGCCTCGGAGGTGGGGCTCGGTGCCATCCTTTCCCAGATGGTAGGGGAGGAGGAGCACCCCATCTTGTACTTCAGCCGGAAGCTCCTCCCCAGGGAACAAAAGTACGCTGTTGTCGAAAAGGAATGTCTGGCGATAAAATGGGCTATGGAGACTCTCCGCTACTATCTCCTGGGGCGGCGGTTTACCCTCGTGACAGACCATGCTCCCCTCCAGTGGATGCACAGGAACAAGGAGAGGAACACTAGAGTGACGAGGTGGTTCCTCTCTCTGCAGCCTTTCCATTTTCGGGTCCAGCATAGGGCTGGAAGCCAACATGGCAACGCTGATGGCCTATCGCGACGGCACTGCCTCTTGTCCCAAGTAGCCCAACCCCTTGGTGTTGAGCTGGGGGGGGGGATATGTGATACAGCATGGCCAGAGGGCAGCAGGAGAGTGTTAGCAGGGAGCCTTATTCCCTGCAAGGGGAGGAAGGTTTGCTACAGATTAACTAGAGCACCTGAAGCCAATTAGAGCACCTGCAGTCAGTCAGGTGATAAAAACCCCTGCTTCAGTCAGACAGTGTGGGAGTTGGAGCAGGAAGGTTTGGTTGGAGCAGAGAACAGTTTTGAAGAGAGACAAAAGGAAAGTTTGGAGGAGTGCTGCGGTGGGCTGAGAAATCCAAAGACCCTAGGTAAGGGGCACCTGGCTTGTGTAGAAGGAGGGCAAGAAGCCCCTCCACAAGCTGAAGGGCAGGAGAGGGAAGTAGCCCAGGGGAAGGAACCGCCAGTTCAAGTGGTTCACCACTAACCTCAGGGCCCCTGGGTTGGGACCTGGAGAAGAGGGCGGGCCCAGGTCCCTCCCTCTCAACTCCCCTCCTCAAGGACACTAGTGGGGTAATTAAAATACCGATTCAGAGGCAAGCAATGGCGCCCTGAACCTTCCCCAAAGAAGAGAAAGCACGAGACCCAGCATAACAGTACCGACAATTTGCCACAGTATTTATAATAATATAAAGTGTCTCTCAATTCCATACAGTGTCACTTAATAAACCAGTAAATTCCCAGGACCGGTTCCTCAGGTGTTTGAAGATGCCGAACACCTTGTTTGTGAGGGAGTATAACACCCACATATATGTTGGGAACACACAGACACTGTGCTAGTCTGTTCCCCTATGTTCACTCTTCTAGAAAATTATGATCAATTTTGTTCATAGTATGTGTCAGGGCTGAATCCCCACTCTGTCACTCCGAGTGCAGAAAGTGGGGGCCCGACAGGATTCTACAAATTAATTTTTGCCAGTCTAGGCTTGTATTAAACCCCCAAAGTTACAGCTTTTCTCTGACCTTGGCTTGGTAAATGCTGCCACCACCCAATTGCAAAAAAACCCCAAACCCTTGGACCCAGGAAGGAGCACTTGAGAATTCTTCCCTATGGGGCACCCTCGAGCCCTTTCACCTCCCCTCCAGGAAAGAGCTGAGAAAGAAAACAAAGGAAATTAGCTGTGGCTACCAGCTAATCAAACACACATAAACCTCTTAGGACACCAAAAATCCAATCCTGTTCTTAAGAGGTCAATTTTATTAAAATTGAAAAGTAAAACAATACATCTGGAACTTAGGCTTTTGCTAGATCTTAAAAGAAAATTTTTGTAAGCACCCAAAATAGCTTTCTTGGGGGTTCAGCTTAAAGCTTACAAGCAAACACACACATCTGGGAGAGCACAAAGGAGATCCAAAAGCCAAAATAAAAAATAAACCTGATTGTGTCTGTCTAAACATTCCCTGGCCAAATCATTTCTTCTAGGTATGGAAGATGAATTTTCATACCTGCTTCAAGCCATACACAGCATTGCTACTCCGTGTCGCCTTCTCTGAAGAACAAGAGACAAAGGGAAAGTTACTTTCCCATTTAAAAAAGTTCTAGCCTTTCCATTGGCTCTTTTGGTCAGGTGCCCAATACTTTTTTTTTTTTTAAACCCTGTTGGCTTGTTAACCCTTTAGAGGTAAAGCAAGCAGAGAACTCGCACCAACAGGGATTTTACAGCCCACTGGCTGGCTGGGTGTTTATAAAAGGGAGATCCCTCCCCTCCCCTTCATTTATCACTGTAGGGCTTGTGAGGTACCATTTGAAAAGACATAATCTACTGAATATCCTCCTGTTAAACTGTGTAGCAACATTGTATGGAAAGTGATGAGATTTTATGGTATGATATTACTGAAAAAGCTGCAACCCTAACCTTAAGTTCCTCAGAGACAGCAAGGGAAACAGCTGGTCAAATAGCCATTCTCCACCAGGGGGAAGGTGTGAAGATGACGTTTACATTCCATCACAGGGACACTTGAAGCTCGTATCTATGACAGCCTGTCACCATGACTCAGCTGAGAATTGAAGTGGTTTCTAGTACAAAGGACTGAATTATAAAAAGAGGTGAGGAAAATGCATGAGACTCTCTCTCTCTCTCCCCTTTTCCTCTGCTCATGACAACTCCTGAAGAACTGAATGTGGGCGGCAGGGGCAGGTTAGGGGGAGTCCTGGCTGAAAGGAAAACCAGCCTGTCTCAGCAGATGGCGAGAGAAACATTTGTTTTAAATCCCTTTTAGCTTGTTAAGTTAAACATTAGTTTGTGTTTTATCTTTGCATTTCTTTCATAACCAATTCTGGCTTTTATGCCTCATTACTTGTAGTCACTTCAAATCTTTTTTTTCAGTAGTTAATAATTTTGTTTCCTTTTTTTTTAATCAAACTAGTGTGTTTGGATTAAAGTGTGTTGGAAACTCCATTTGGAATAACAAGGCTGGTGCATGTCATTTTCCACTGATGAAACAACAGATTTCGTATGAGCTCCCATTGTTCAGGAGTGTGCTGGACAGTGCAAGATGCACATTTCTGGGGGAAGTCTGGGAGCAGAGAATTTTCTGGGGTTCTCCTGTGGGGCACTGTAATTTGTGAGTCACTGACTAGCAGCACTCAATACTGTGTAGCTGGGAGCGAGTTACACGCTGGAGACTGCGTGTGAACTGCCCAGGAGTGGCTGCTCTCACAGTAGAGCAGTGTAAAAGGCACCCCAGCCTGGGGAACTGAGGGGCCACAGCTGTTAACAGTCCAGATTGTACTGTGCTTAATGTCACAGACACTCAATTTCAAAGAGTCTCCTAAAACACACAGAAAGTAAATCCACGTCCCAGAAATCGAAGTCTCCCTGGCACTGCTTCTTGCTGACAGATGGGTCCAAAGACAAAGACAGAGTCCTGGAGAAGTTGGAAACATAAGCGTGGGGCTCAGTGCAGAACGGGAACAGGAAGGGCAGGGATATTATTGAATGCAGGATCTCAGCAGTACTAGATGTCAGGATAGCATATATTGCAGCCCATTGGCAAACATAATCCCAAATATACATAGAAAATGATGGTTGTCTAAATTAGTTATTTCCATTGATTTATATAAGGGCAAAAAGATATTCTCTGTCTTACTGTCTGTCCCTTTTTAAATAATTCCTAACATCCTGTTTGCTTTTTTGACTTCCGCTGCACACTGCTGGATGTCTTCAGAGAACTATCCACAATGAGAAAAAGATCTTTTTCCTGATTAGCCTAATTTTGCCCCCATCATATTGTATGTATAGTTGGGGTTATTTTTTCCAATTTGCATCACTTGACATTTATACACATTTTCCATTTTGTTGCCCAGTCACTTAGTTTTGTGAGATCTTTTTGAAGTTCTTCACAGTTTGCTTTGGTCTGAACTATCTTGAGCAGTTTAGTATTGTGACGTTATTGATATAATCTGGGACCATATAGAACATGGTTGCAACCAAGGTCCTGTAGTGGCACCAAATCTTATGTACAGGGTGTCATATAAGGTGTCCAAGACCAGGTTATGGGTTGCTGGTTATAATTATGGTGTCTATATGTACGTATCATTTTGTAGTTGAAGTTATGAGTATTGGCTCTATCCTGTCTGTATTTCCAACTTATGCTGTGCTTCTGGGAGACATCCCAGACAAGCTGGTGTTAGCTCTGCCTCACCTGCTTGATGGCCCATTAAGGACCATCAGCTATTCAACTGACCCATTGAGAGACGGCAGATACGCCTTGTAACTCAGCAAAGTATGCAGGGACTTGCCCATGTGACTCCAGACTCCATTTTGCTGTCATTTTCCACAGTAAGAACAAAGAAGTGTTCTTACACCTGGAAAAGCCTATAAAAGGTTGATGCCTCATCTCCATCTTGTTTTCAATCCTGCTTCTTACCTCTGGAGGAACTTTGCTACAAACTGAAGCTCTGAACAAAGGACTGACTGACCCATCCCTGAGGAGGATGTACTCCAGAGACTTGATTTGAACCTGCAGTTTACTCCATCACTGCTACAAGCCTGAACTAAGAATTTGCCATTACTGTATGTAATTGATTCCATTTAACCAGTTCTAGCTCTCATCTCTATCTTTTTCCTTTTCTGAATAAACCTTTAGATTTTAGATTCTAAAGGATTGGCAACAACATGATGTGTGGGTAAGATCTGATGTGTATATTGACCTGGGTCTGGGGCTTGATTCTTTGGGATCGAGAGAACCTTTTTCTTTTATTGGGGTGTTGGTTTTCATAACCATTCATCCCCAGGACGAGTGCACTGGTGGTGATACTGGAAGACTGGAGTGTCTAAGGGAATTGCTTGTGTGACGTGGTTAACCAGTGGGGTGAAACCGAAGTCCTCTTTGTCTGGCTGGTTTGCCTTGCCTTAGAGGTGGAAAAATCCCAGCCTTGGGCTGTAACTGCCCTGTTTTAAGCGATTTGTCACTCTTAGTTGGGTCCCACCAGAACCGCATAATCACAAGTATCATCTGCAAACTTTGCCACCTCACTGTTTACCCCTTTCTCCAGATCATTTATGAATACGATAGGATTGGTCCTAGGACTGGCCCTTGGGGAACACCACTAGTTACTCTTCTCCATTCTGAAAATTTACCATTTAATCCTACCCTTTGTTCCCTGTCTTTTAACCAGTTCTCTATCCATGAAAAGATCTTCCCTCTTATCCCATGATAACATAATTTATGTAAGAGCCTTTGGTGAGGGACCTTGTCAAAGGCTTTCTGGAAATCTAAATACACTATGTCCACTGGATCCCCCTTGTCCACATGTTTGTTGACACCTTCAAAGAACTCTAATAGATTAGTAAGACATGATTTCCCTTTACAGAAACCATATTGACTTTTGCTCAACAATTTTTGTTCTTCTATGTGCCTGACAATTTTATTCCTTTACTATTGTTTCAACTAATTTGCCTGGTACAGACGTTAGACTTACCAGTCTGCAACTGCCAGGATCGCCTCTAGAGCCTTTTTAAATATTGGCGTTACATTAGCAATCTTCCAGTCATTGGATACAGAAGCCGATTTAAAGACAGGTTACAAACCATAGCTAATAGTTCCCCAATTTCACATCTGAGTTCCTTCAGAACTCTTGGTAAATACCATCTGGTCCCGGTGACTTGTTACAATTAAGTTTATCAAGTAGTTCCAAAACCTGCTCTATTGACACTTCAATCTGTGGCAGTTCCTCAGATTTGTCACCCACAAAAGGTTTGGGAATCTCACCAACATCCTCAGCCATGAAGACTGAAGCAAAGAGTCCATTTAGTTTCTCCGCAATGACTTTATCGTCTTTAAGGGCTCCTTTTGTATCTCAATACTCCAGTGGCCCCACGGGTTGTTTAGCAGGCTTCCTGCTTTTGTTATTACCTTTTGAGTTTTTGGCTAGCCCCTTCTTCAAACTCCTCTTTGGCTTGTCTTATTACATTTTTACACTTAATTTGCTAGTGTTTACGCTCCTTTCTATGTACCTCACTAGGATTTGACTTCCACTTTTTAAAAGATGCCTTTTTATCTCTCACTGCTTCTTTTACATGGTCGTTAAGTCACGGTGACTCTTTTTTAGTTCTTTTGCTGTGTGTTTTAATTTGGGGTATATATTTAAGTTGGGCCTCTAATATTGTGTTTTTGAAAAGTGTCCATGCAGCTTGCAGGGATTTCACTCTAGTCACTGTACCTTTTAATTTCTGTTTAACTAACCCCCTCATTTTTGCATAGTTCCCCTTCCTGAAATTAAATGCCAGTGTTGAGCTGTTCTTCCCACCACAGGAATGTTAAATGTTATATTATGGTCACTATTTCCAAGCGGTCCTGTTATAGTTAGCCCTTGGACTAGATCCTGCACTCCACTCAGGACTAAATCGAGAGTTGCTTCTCCCATTGCGGATTCTTGTACCAGCTGCTCCAAGAAACAGTCATTTAAAGTATCCAGAAATTTTGTCTCTGCATTTTGTCCTGAGGTGACATGTACCCAGTCAATATGGGGATAACTGAAATCACCCACTATTATGGAGTTCTTTATTTTGATACCCTCTCTAATCTCCCTTCGCATTTCATCCTCACTATCGCTGTCTTTGACAGGTGGTCGATAACAGATCCCTATTCTAATATTCTTATTAGAGCATGCAATTACTATCCAGAGAGATTCTATGGAACATGTGGTTTCATTTAAGATTTTTACTTCATTTGAGTTTACGTCTTCTTTAACATACTGTGCCAGTCCCCTCCCCACCCCCCGAGTATGGGGGGATCCAGTGGACATAGTATATTAGATTTCCAGAAAGCCTTTGACAAGGTCCCTCACCAAAGGCTCTTACGTAAATTAAGCTGTCATGGGATAAAAGGGAAGGTTCTTTCATGGATTGAGAACTGGTTAAAAGACAGGGAACAAAGGGTAGGAATTAATGGTAAATTCTCAGAATGGAGAGGGGTGTTCCCCAAGGGTCAGTCCTAGGACCAATCCTATTCAATTTATTCATAAATGATCTGGAGAAAGGGGTAAACAGTTAGGTGAAAAAGTTTGCAGATGATACTAAACTGCTCAAGATACTTAAGACCAAAGCAGATTGTGAAGAACTTCAACAAGATCTCACAAAACTAAGTGATTGGGCAACAAAATGGCAAATGAAATTTAATGTGGATAAATGTAAAGTAATGCACATTGGAAAAAATAACCCCAACTATACATACAATATGATGGGGGCAAATTTAGCTACAACGAGTCAGGAAAAAGATCTTGGAGTCATCATGGATAATTCTCTGAAGATGTCCACGCAGTGTGCAGAGGCGGTCAAAAAAGCAAACAGGATGTTAGGAATTATTAAAAAGTGGATAGAGAATAAGACTGAATATATTATTGCCCTTATTTAAATCCATGGTACACCCACATCTCGAATACTGTGTACAGATGTGGTCTCCTCACCTCAAAAAAGATATTCTAGCACTAGAAAAGGTTCAGAAAAGGGCAACTAAAATGATTAGGGGTTTGGAGAGGGTCCCATATGAGGAAAGATGAAAGAGGCTAGGACTCTTCAGCTTGGAAAAGAGGAGACTAAGGGGGGATATGATAGAGGTATATAAAATCATGAGTGATGTTGAGAAAGTGGATAAGGAAAAGTTACTTATTCCCATAATACAAGAACTAGGAGTCACCATATGAAATTAATAGGCAGCAGGTTTAAAACAAATAAAAGGAAGTTCTTCTTCACGCAGCGCACAGTCAACTTGTGGAACTCCTTACCTGAGGAGGTTGTGAAGGCTAGGACTATAACAATGTTTAAAAGGGAATTGGATAAATTCATGGTGGCTAAGTCCATAAATGGCTATTAGCCAGGATGGGTAAAGAATGGTGTCCCTAGCCTCTGTTTGTCAGAGGATGGAGATGGATGGCAGGAGAGGAATCACTTGATCATTGCCTGTTAGGTTCACTCCCTCTGGGGCACCTGGCATTGGCCACTGTCGGTGGAGAGATACTGGGCTGGATGGACCTTTGGTCTGACCCGGTACGCCATTCTTATGACCTGCTCTGTCCTTCCGATATATTTTGTACCCTAGAATGATTGTGTCCCATTGATTGTCCTCACTCCACCAGGTTTCTGTGATGCCTATTATGTCAATATCCTCCTTTAACACGAGGAACTCTAATTCAGCCATCTTATTATTTACACTTCTAGCATTTGTGTACAAGCACTTTAAAAACTTGTCACTGTTTATTTGTCTGCCCTTTTCTGATGTGTCAGATTCTTGTGTGTGTGAATGATCTGGCCCCTACTTTATCCTCTTCCAGCCTCTCTTCCTGACTAGAACTAGAAAATCTCTATCACTAGACTCTCCTCTAAGACAAGTCTCTGTCCGATCCACGAGCTCTGCAGCCATTGGCTTTCCCCCATCTTAGTTTAAAAACTGCTCTGCAACCTTTTTAATGTTAAGTGCCAGCAGTCTGGTTCCACTTTGGTTTAGGTGGAGCCCATCCTTCCTGTATAGGCTCCCCCATCCCCAAAGTTTCCCCAGTTCCTAATCAATCTAAATGCCTCCTCTCTACACCATCATCTCATCCACCCATTGAGACTCTGAAGCTCTGCCTGAATACCTGGCCATGTGCGTGGAACTGGAAGCTTTTCTGAGAATGCCACCATAGAGGTCCCAGATTTCAGTCTCTTTCCTCACAGACTAAATTTGGCCTCCAGGATGTCTCACCTACCGTTCCTTATGTCACTGGTGCCTACACGTACCACGACCACTAGGTCCTCCCCAGCACTACACATAAATCTATCTAGATGCCTTGAGAAATCAGCAACCTTCGCACCAGGCAGACAAGTCACCATACTGTTCTCCCGGTCATCACAAACCCAGCTATCCTTGTTTCTAATGATCAAATCTCCCATTACTAACAGCTGCCTTTTCTTAATGCCTGGGGTTCCCTCCCCGGAGAGGTAACCTCAGTGCAAGAGGTTACCCCAACACCATCCAGACGGCGGGGAAGCGAACTCCGCGGCTCCAGGGTCGACTCCGGCAACTCCGCCTGCCGCGGTGGAGTACCGGAGTTCGAACTAGCGCTTCCGGAGTTCGAACTCCGAGAAGTCGAACTCACCGCGTCGACCGGGAAGGTAAGTATAGACGTGGCCTGAGTCACCCCATCTCCTTCCAGTGTCACAGAAGCTGTAATTATACTTTTTTCCTGCCCCTGCTCCTCTTCATTTACATATAATTTGAAAAATTCCCAATATAACTGCTCTTCAGCACAACCCAGAGCAACATGAGAACAATTGGCAAGGATACAATCTGTATCACTGGTGACTCTAATAATAACTTTGCAATAGGAGGAATGGTATAAACGTGATGCTCCCTGGTTCCTCATAGGAAGGGCACACTCCAGTTACTTGTGGGACAATAGAAAGGACAAATAGGTCCATCTTAAAAGAGGGCGAACTGCAAAAGGCAAAAATGGGCCACTCATCTGGACAAGCTGAGGGATAACGGTGCTGCAAACAGTTCAAAGAGCTTTAAAAGTTACTATGCGGGAATCAGGAAAAGTATTACAAAAACAAAGTATTGATAGCCCTAGAGATTTTTACAATGTTGATCTCTCTTGCAGATTCTCTGATGGCTAACATGGGATGAGTGCCAAGAGAAGGTTTTCCCACACTCACTGCATTCATAGGGCCTCTCTCCTGTGTGGATTCTCTGATGCTGAGAAAGGGCTGAACTCTTCGTGAAGCATTTTCCACACTCACAGCATTTATAGGGCCTCTCCCCTGTGTGGAGTCTCTGATGGGTAATAAGGTGTGAGCGGTGATTGAAGGTTTTCCCACACTCTCTGCATTCATAGGGCCTCTCCCCTGTGTGGATTCTCTGATGAAGAGAAAGGGCTGAACTTTGAGTGAAGGTTTTCCCACACTCACTGCATACATAGGGCCTTTCCTCTGTGGATCCTCTGATGAACAGAAAGGGTTGATCTGTGAGTGAAGGTTTTCCTACACTCTCTGCATTCATAGGGCCTCTCATCTGTGTGGCTTCTCTGATGAACAGAAAGGGCTGAACTTTGAGTGAAAGTTTTCCCACACTCTCTGCATACATAGGGCCTGTCCCTGTGTGGATTGTTTGATGACTAATAAGGTCCGAGCTGCGAGTGAAGGTTTTACAACACTCACGGCATTCGTAGGGCCTGTCCCCTGTGTGGATTCTCCGATGTCTAGAAAGGCCTGATTTGTTAGTGAAGGTTTTCCCACACTCACGGCATTCAAAGGGCCTCTCCCCTGTGTGGATTCTCTGATGTTGAGAAAAGGCTGATATTTGAGTGAAGGTTTTCCCACACTCTCTGCATTCATAGGGCCTGTCCCTGTGTGGATTTTCTGATGTTGAGAAAGGGCTGATATTTGAGTGAAGGTTTTCCCACACTCTCTGCATTCGTAGGGCCTGTCCCCTGTGTGGATGCTCTGATGTCTAGAAAGGCCTGATCTGCGATTGAAGGTTTTCCCACACTCACTGCATTCATAGGGCCTGTCCCCTGTGTGGATTCTCTGATGTCTAGAAAGGCCTGATTTGTAAGTGAAGGTTTTCCCACACTCACGGCATTCGTAGGGCCTCTCCCCTGTGTGGATTCTCTGAGGTTGAGAAAGGTTTGAGCTGCTAGTGAAGCATTTTCCACATTCACTGCATTCGTAGGGCCTGTCCCCTGTGTGGATTGTTTGATGCCTAATAAGGTCCGAACTGCGATTGAAGGTTTTCCCACACTCACTGCATTTGTAGGGCCTCTCCCCTGTGTGGATTCTCTGATGTACAGAAAGGTCTGAACTCTCAGTGAAGCATTTTCCACACTCACAGCATTTATAGGGCCTATCCCCTGTGTGGATTTTCTGATGGGCAATAAGGTGTGAGCTGCGATTGAAGGTTTTCCCACACTCACTGCATTTGTAGGGTCTCTCCCCTGTGTGGATTCTCAGATGAACAGAAAGGTTTGATCCGTGAATGAAGTTTTTCCCACACTCAGGGCATGTATTTTTTCTCTTTCGCCTAAGGATTTCCTGTTGTGTTGTGGTTTCCATGAGGACCTTCTGAGTTCCCCAAGAGAAAATAAATTTATCCAATTTCTCTCCTGGCTGGTTTCCTTGCTCTGTTTCTGGTCTGTGCTGAATCTCCCAGGAGTTTCCCTGCTCATGACTCCTGGACACATTCCTTTTCGATCTTTGCGATAATGCTCTGTTTTTACCCACTGGCTCGACATTTTCAGGCTGAAAATTCTGCTCCTCTTTCTCACATGCCATTGCATCACCTGCTGTGACAGAGACAGAAACCTCAAACAGGGATGGAAAGGGGAAGACCAAACAAAAACAAGTGCTGAAGACAGGTCAAATAAAAATCAGGAGCTGAACTCCCCCAAACTCTTCCCCCAAATAGGAGAGAGGAGGGGGATGAATTCAGCCTTCACATCCCATCCAAATACGCAGGGGGAAGGGAGGAAGCTACTGCCTGGTGTCTGCTAGGATCTATAGGAAGCCATGAGCTATAGTTACCCTGAGGATACGACTCCTGCTAGGGATAATAATGAACTGAGAGATCTCCCCAAGGGCTTTGTTGGGCATCCCAGATGTTTCCTTCAGGCACTTACAGATTCTGGGTGGTTTAATGTTTCCTCACCTGTGCAGGGAGCTCTCAGGATCTCTCTTTCCTCTGAACCCTGGAGGTCTGGGACCCATGGCTCTTCCCCCTGTTCCAGCTGGGAGATCACATCAGGCTGGGTAACAGGAAACCCTGCTCAGATGAAAGAAAACAAAGGAGTTCACTTGATTTCATAAGACTTTGTCATAAAAAACATTCTATTAATTTAACTTCAGTGCTTAGTATGACCTGGTGGGCCAGAGGCAGGTCTCACTGAAAATGCCAAGATCAGGGCAGGCTGAAAAAGGGATCACCCACTCGGGTTATCGAGAAGCTGAAAAAAGAAATCACACGGCCCCCTTTATTGCATCCCAGTTCTCTGACTCCTAATCAGCACTTAGGCCCAGTACAGTGAGAGGTTATTTCAAAACTCTGCTCACAAACAAAATGATCTTCTGACCCCAAAGGTCAGCCACATCACCAGGCCAGTATAGGTTTGGATCTTACCCAAAATACCACACTGCCAGCCAATCCTTAGCATCTAAACTAAAGGTTTAAACGAAAGAAAAGCAGAAAGAAGTTAAATGGGAAAGCAGTCAGATACATTCCAAAATGGATATATTAGGTTCTTAGCAGTATTGGTGAGTTGCTGGCTTGGAAGTCCGTCTGGAACACATCCATAGCTTGGATGGGTCATTCAGTCCTTTGTTCCAGGGTTCAGTTTGTAGAGAAGTTGCTCCAGAGGCACGCAAGGGGATTGAAGACAAAATGGAGATGATGCAGCTGCCCTTTATATTCCTTTTGCTATGTGGCTTGTACTTCCTGTGTCCCAAACACAAGCTTCACAGCATGTGGCATGGAAAAGCCTTGGAGTTCTCATTACACAGGCATACCCCGGCATGTCTTGCTGACGCAATAGGTGTATCCCCTTGGTCCTTTCCATGGGCTCATTGTACAGCTGATGACCCTCAATGGGCCATCAAACAGGCTAGGCAGTGTTGATGCCAATATGTCTGGGGGTGTCACCCAGAAACACTGCACAAGTCTGGAAATACAGATATACCCTACATATCTATAACTCACAATACAAAGGTGATACAGACATAGAAACAAAATGATCATACTTGGAAAATCATAACATTTCCCCTGACACCTTAAATGGCATATCTAGCATGATTCATTGCAATTTGATAAGATTATATTATTTTATTATTAATACCAAAGTGTCTCACAATTCCATACAGTGTCACACTTGGTAAACCAGTGAATTCGCAGGACCAGTTCCCCAGGTCCATGAAGATGCCAAACACTGTGCTTATGAGGGATTGAAATACCCACATATCTGCTGGGAACACACACACAGACACTGTGTCAGTCTACACCCTGTGATGGAGCAAGGCCGGATGGCTACAGGAAAGTATTGAGGAGCAGGTATGTTAGCTCCAGGCTAAGCAAATCCCTAGTACCATAGGAACCAAAATGGCAGTTGCTCCAGGCTAATCAAGGCACCTGGGGCCAATTAAGAACTTTCTAGAAGGCACCGGAGAGAGCTACATTGATTGGAGCACCTGCAGCCAATCAGGACAGGCTAATCAAGGCACCTGGTATAAAAAGGGGAGCTCACTCCAGTCTGGGGAGGAGGAGCCAGAGGAAAGAAGTGTGCATGAGGAGCTGGGAGCAAGAGACACAAGGAACTAAGAACTGAGCGGGGGTACTACTGGAGGATTGAGGAAACACCATACAATCAAGCAGCATCAGACACCAAGAGGATCCTGTGGTGAGGATAAAGAAGGTGTTTGAAGGAGGCTATGGGGAAGTAGTCCAGGGAGCTGTAGCGGTCAAGCAGCGGTTACAAGTAGCACTATAGAGACTGCTGCAATTCACAGGGCCCTGGGCTGGAACCCGGAGTAGAGGGTGGGACCGGGTTCCCCCCAAGTCTCGCTACTCCTAAACAGACATAGGAGGAGTTGATCCAGACTGTGGGTTTCATCCAAGGGGAAGACACTGAGGGGAAGAAATCCGCCAATAAGCGCAGGACCTACTAGAGGAGAGGAGGAACTTTGCCACAACCCCTATGTTCACTCTTCTAGAAAATTATCAATTTTGTACACAGTATGGCTTGTGAGATATCATTTGAAAATGCATAATCTACTGAATATTATCCTCCTGTTAAAATGTGTAGTAACACTATCTGTAAAGTTATGAGATTTTACAGTATGAGATTATGGAAAAAGTTACAATTCTGGGGAACACCCACAGAGCAGTTCCTCAGAGACAGCAAGGCAAACAGCTGGTCAAACAGCCAGTCTCCTGCAGGGGGAAGGTGTGAAGAAGACATTTACATTCCATCATAGGGACCACTTGAAGTTGTTGCGGAAAACAACCACACGATTGATTTTGAATCAGCTCAGCCTGAGGCTCTTTTCTTGGTTAAAAGTGTAGGGGCGACAGCTATTGGAATACTGTCCCCCTGAGCTAAAAATCACACAAGCCTTTTAAAGCTTAAAACCACAATCAATGGCACATACGTTGCACGTTAAGTTCCTTATTTGGAATATATTGCCAAATATGATGCAGGTCAAAAGCAAACTGAACAATCAGTTTTCCATATTCGGCCTTTCCTGTTATTGTTATTCCTAGTCTAGTTTGTGGTTTGACTTTTCTAACACTTCCATTGTGGTTATGTTTCAAAAGTTTGGTTACTGCAAATCAGTGTGTTTGGGGACTTTCCACTTCACCTACTAGGGCCCTTATGCACACAAAGCCATTGTTCCCACATTTGGGGGATTTAAATTAAAATAAATAATTGGAGATATACCAATCTCCTAGAACTGGAAGGGACCTTGAAAGATCATCGAGTCCAGCCCCCTGGCTTCACTTGTTCCCCAATCTGGGGGATTTTCCATTCCACTCTGCCTTTCTATGCCCTTTACACAGAGAAGCAAGATCAGCTAATACTTCAGGCCTACTAGCTTGACCAAAGCTCCAAAGCTCTTTCTGTAGACTTTCCCTCACAATTCTCATATCTCCGACAGACAGCCTGGCACCATGACTCAGCTGAGAAATGAAGTTGTTTCTAGTACAAAGGACAGAATTATAAAAAGAGGTGAGGAAAATGCTTCAGACTCTCTCTCTCTCCCCTTTCCCTCTGCTCATGACAACTCCTGAAGAGCTGAACGTGGGAGGAAGGGGTGGGTTAGGCCGAGTCCTGGCTGAAAGGAAAACCAGCATGTCTCAGCACATGGTGAGAGAAACATTTGCCTTGAATCCGTTTCAGCTGGTTAACTTAGATGTTAATTTGTGTTTTATCTTTGCATTTCTTTTGTAAACAATTCTGAGCTTTATGCCTCATTATCTGTATCTTAAAATATTTTTTTTGATTGTTAACTATCTTGTTTTATTCTTTATCTAACCAGTGTGTTTGTAATAAAGTGTGTTGGAAACTCCATCTGGGATAACAAGGCTGGCGCATGTCATTTTCCACTGATGAAATGACAGACTTCATATGAGCTTGCGTTGTTCAGGAGTGTGGCTGGACAGGGAAAGATGCACATTTCTGGGAGAAGTCTGGGAGCAGAGAATTTTCTGGGGTTCTCCTGTGCTGCACTGTAACTTATAAGTCACTGACTAGCAGCACTCAATACTGTGTAGCTGGGAGTGAGTTACATGCTGGAGACTGTGCGTTACCTGCCCAGGAGTGGCTGTTCTCACAGTAGAGCAGTGTAAAAGGCACCCCAGCTTGGGAACTGAGGGGACACAGCTGTTCAACAGTCCAGGTTGCACTGTGGTTAATATCACAGACACTCAATTTCAAAGAGTCCCTAAAACACAGAGAAAGTAAATCCATGTCCCAGAAATCAAAGACTCCAGAGAGAGGGCAAGTCTCCCTGGCACTGCTTCTTGCTGACAGAGAGGTTCAGAAACAATAAGAGAGTCCTGGGGAAGCTGGGAACAGGAAGCATGGGCTGGTGAGGTTCAGTGGAGAAAGGGAACAGGAAGCGCAGGGATATCACTGAATGCAGGATCTCAGCAGTACTAGATGTCAGGATAACACATATTGCAGCCCATTGGAAAACATAATCCCAGCTATACATACAAAATGATCGGATCTAAATTAGCTGTTTCCACTCAAGAGAGAGATCTTGGAGTCACTGTGGATAGTTCTCTGAAAACATCCACTCAGTGTGCAGCAGCAGTGAAAAAAGCGAACAGAATGTTGGGAATCATTAAGAAATAGATAATAAGACATAAAATATCATATTGCCTCTACACAAATCCATGGTACGCCCACATCTCAAATACTCCGTGCGGATGTGGTTGCCCCATCTCAAAGAAGTTTACTTGAGCAAACAGGAGCTATTTGACACTGCAATACGGCTCCTGTGCGCTGTTCCCAAAGTGTTCTGCAGCAGGGGAGGGTCTCTGGTAGTGTGTGTGTCACTGGCATATTGGGGTGATGCTGAAACAGGACAGAGTAGAGGTGGCATTGTGGGGCTGGCATGAACCTTATCTCTTCATTTCCTATTCCAAGAGGACGGGAATCCTTACCCAGCAAGGTCACATTCTCATAGTTCTCCTGCATGACATCCCTGTAGAGGGCTCTCTGAGTGGGGTCCAGCAGAGCCCACTCTTCCCTGGTGAAATACACAGCCACCTCCTCGAAGGTCACCGGCCCCTGAAAGAGCAAGAATTCAACACTCAGTACCTGCTGCCCCACTATTCACGGAACAGCAGCACCAGGTAAATGGAGGCACATGTTAACAGAGTCCCACCCCACCTTGCCTAGAACAGCCAGGCGGCATCAGAGGGTAGAAAGAGAGAACCTTTGTGTCTCCCAGCTGACAGACGGAGGCAGGGTCATCACATTTATCACATACCCACTAGCCAGAGCTTGATACAGGAGATGGGGCTGTCTCTGGACCCTGCTGGTGGCTCCCTGGTAGGAATCCCAACACTCTCCAAATAAAATATATGGAAGAAAGGGGAAGTCAATAGTAAAGACTATAAGTTAGGAGGTCAGATTTGTAGAAAATTGGTAAGGGAAGCTATCAGAAATCAATGATCAATCAATGAAAAATAAGAAGGAAGTTTTAAAAAGTATATTAAGTACAAAATTAATCCTAACAACGGTAGTGGTCAATTACTAGATAGAAATGGCAGAATTATCAAAAATAATGCAGAAGAGGTAAAAGTGTTCAATAAATATTTCTCTCCTGGATTTGGAGTAAACAAATGATGTAACTCATATCATAAGATGTTGACGACGACACTTTCCATTACAACAACAACTCATGAGTATGTTAAACAGCAGGTATTACAGTTAGATGTGTTTAAATCAGCAGGTCCAGATAACAAGAGTTTTGAGAGACCCGTGGAGAAGAGTGGTGGACTGTTAGTGTTGATTTTCATTAGGACTTGGAACACTGAGGAAATTCCATAAGACTGGAATAAAGCTAATGCTGTGCCAATATTTAAAAAGTGTAGAAGAGATGACCCAGCTAATTACAAGAGTGTTAGTCTAAAATCGATACTGGGCAAGAGAATGGAGCAGCCGATACTGGAGTTCATTAATAACCAATTAAAGGAGGGTAATATAATTAGTACCCATTAACAAAGGTTTAGACACAATAGATTGTCAAACTAACTGGATATCCTTACTGGATGAGATCAAAAGTTTTGTTGCAACTAATAGTATTGATGTAATATACCTAGACTTCTGTAAGGCATGTGACTTGGTTCAGCACAACATTTTGACTAGAAAACTAGAAAGATAAAAAATACACAGGGCATATATTAAATAGATTAAAAACTGGGATTGTAAATGGGGAACTATGGTCGAGTGGATTTCTTTCTAGGGGCTTCCCACAAGGACTGGTTCTTATTAATGACCTGGAAGAGAACATAAAATCATCAGTGATAAAGTTTGCAGTTGCCACAAAGATTGGGGGTGGTGGTAACTAATGAAGTGTCAGTAGATTCCGGCTCCAGCACTGGGAGTCTGGGAAGTTTTCCCAGCCCTGGCTGGGGGGTTATTTCCTGTTCCACAAAGAGGGGAAGTTCCATTCCCAACTCCTGTGCCTTGAAATTAGGCCCTATCTGACACTACACCCCACATTCAGCATAGTGGTAGGAGTATAAAATGATTAGGCCATAATTATTAGGCATTTTGTGCAAGATGCGTCATGTGCAGTGTCATTGGAAAAGTTGTGATTGGCCGAATATGATTATCCTATTTGTGTGCATGGATCATGTTTGTTATCTGAAGTTATGGATATTGACTCTGTATCTCAAGAACAAAACATGTCAAACCAATCTGAGAGCTTTCTTTAATAGGATAACAAGCCTTGTGGATAAGGGAGAAGTGGTGGATGTGGTATACCTAGACTTTAGTAAAGCATTTGATACGGTCTCGCATGATATTCTTATCAATAAACTAGGCAAATACAACTTAGATGGGGCTACTATAAGGTGGGTGCATAACTGGCTCGATAACCGTACTCAGAGTAGTTATTAATGGTTCCCAATCCTGCTGGAAAGGAATAACAAATGGGGTTCCGCAGGGGTCTGTTTGGGGACCAGCTCTGTTCAATATCTTCATCAACCATTTAGATATTGGCATAGAAAGTACACTTATTAAGTCTGCAGATGATACCAAACTGGGAGGGATTGCAACTGGTTTGGAGGACAGGGTCATAATTCAAAATGATCTGGACAAATTGGAGAAATGGTCTGAGGTAAACAGGATGAAGTTTAATAAAGACAAATACAAAGTGCTCCACTTAGAAAGGAACAATCAGTTTCACACATGCAGAATGGGAAGAGACTGTCTAGGAAGGAGTACGGCAGAAAGGGATCTAGGGGTTATAGTGGACAAGCTAAGTATGAGTCAATAGTGTGATGCTGTTGCAAAAAAAGCAAACATGATTCTGGGATGCATTAACAGGTGTGTTGTGAGCAAGACACGAGAAGTCATTCTTCCGCTCTACTCTGTGCTGGTTAGGCCTCGACTGGAGTAGTGTGTCCAGTTCTGGGCACCGCATTTCAAGAAAGATGTGGAGAAATTGGAGACGGTCCAAAGAAGAGCAACAAGAATGATTAAAGGTCTAGAGAACATGACCTATGAACAAAGGCTGAAAGAATTGGGTTTGTTTAGTTTGGAAAGAGAAGACTGAGAGGGGACATGATAGAATCTTTCAGGTAGCTAAAAGGGTGTCATAAGGAGGAGGGAAAAAACATGTTCATCTTCGCCTCTAAGGATAGAAGCAGCAGCAATGGGCTTAAACTGCAGCAAAGGGAGGTTTAGGTTGGACATTAGGAAAAAGTTCCTAACTGTCAGGGTGGTTAAACACTGGAATAAATTGCCTAGGGACGTTGTGGAATCTCCATCTCTGGAGATATTTAAGAGCAGGTTACATAAATGTCTATCAGGGATGGTCTAGACAGTATTTGGTCCTGCCACGAGGGCAGGGGACTGGACTCAATGACCTCTCGAGGTCCCTGCCAGTCCTAGAATCTATCGATCTAGGAATAAGAACGGCCGTACTGGGTCAGACCAAAGGTCCATCCAACCCAGTATTCTGTCTACTGACAGTGACCAATGCCAGGTGCCCCAGAAGGAGTGAACCTAACAGGTAATGATCAAGTGATCTCTCTCCTGCCATCCATCGCCACCCTCTGACAAACAGAGGCTAGGGACACTTACCCATCCTGGCTAATAGCCATTAATGGACTTAACCTCCATGAATTTATCCAGTTCTCTTTTAAATGCTGTTATAGTCCTAGCCTTCAGGATCTCCTCAGGCAAGGAGTTCCACAGGTTGACTGTGTGCTGCGTGAAGAAGAACTTCCTTTTATTTGTTTTAAACCTGCCCATTAATTTCATTTGGTGGCCCTAGTTCTTATATTACATGAACAAGTAAATAACTTTTCCTTATTCACTTTCTCCACCTGAGGAAGCACCTGAGGAACAAAGACTGAACTGGGGGAAGTGTTGGTCCCAGGGTAAAGGGATTTCAAGCTTGCATATGGAAACTTGGTGGACTGCTTCTATCATCAGTAAGGGGGAGAAATTGCTAGTTCAAATTCTATCCATCTAGTATGTTAGCAAATAACCAAAAACTCAAACTAGGCCTAAGTAATCTGCTTTGATCGCTTTGCTATCACTTACCGCTGGGAAATTGGCTGTTGTCTTCTCTGTCCTTGAGTGGCTTAAGTAAAGCACTCAGGTAGCTTAGCTGGCTGCATGGCACCACCTGCTGTCGTGTTGGGTGATAACAGGGCCTGGAGAGGCTGGCTGAATCTCCGGCCAACCACTGTGAGAAGGGCCAGCCCAGCTTCAGGGTTAGAGGGCACAGCGGTTCCCAGAAGCCCCCCACAGTGCACCCCGGGGGTGACAATCCATCACACCCTACATTACACAAGTCTCAGAAGCTTTGTCACATCCTGTCCCCTCCCTTCCTCCACCCTAGATAGTTCCTGCCTCCCACCACCTCGAGCAATTCCCACCCTCCTATGCATTTACTGCTCCTCTCCCTCCAAGCAGAACCCACCACCAGCTCCCTGAGAATCCCTTACCTGAGCCAGCTCCACTGCAGCCATTTCCTTCCCCCTGGGAGGAGGGGATGATCTGGAGCGAAACGTGGACGTTATTCTGTAACCTGCCAGGGCGAGAAGGGCAAGGTGAGAGAATTCAGGTGGGGTTTTTGTCCATTCCACAAGCCGATTCCCCCCCAGGATTTTCCCCTGCTAATGGACATTCTAGGTTCTGCCACACTGTGGAGCACAGAGTGACCGTATTCCAGTACAGGCCTAGCCCCCGCCCACCAGGGTGTAACCCTCTGACACATGGTGAAACCCTCCCAGCAGCAGAGTCTCTGTGTTACACTTATGTTTGTGGACGATACCAAGCTGGGAGGGGTTGCAAGTGCTTTGGAGTATAGGATTAAAATTCAAAATGATCTGGACAAACTGGAGAAATAGTCTGAAGTAAATAAGATGAAATTCAGTAAGGACAAATCCCAAGTACTTCACTTAAGAAGGAACAAGCAGTTGCACACATACAAAATGGGAAATGACTCCCTAGGAAGGAGCACTGCGGAAAGGGAACTAGGGGTCACAGTGCATCATAAGCTAAATATGAGTCAACAGTGTTACACTGTTGCAAAAAAAGCAAGACACGAGAAGTAATTCTTCCGCTCCACTCCGCGCTGATTAGGCCTCAACTGGAATAGTGTGTCCAGTTCTGGGCGCCACATTTCAGGAAAGATGTGGACAAATTGGAGAAAGTCCAGAGAAGAGCAACAAAAATGACTAAAAGTCTAGAGAACATGACATATGAGGGAAGATTGAAAACATTTTGTTTGTTTAGTCTGGAGAAAAGAAGACTGAGAGGGGACATGATCACAGTTTGCAAGTACACAAAAGGTTCTTATTAGACGACCTCTCGAGGTCCCTTCCAGTTCTATGATTCTATCAATCAGAGGCCAGAGAAGAGCAGAATCAAAGGAGTCACTCTGGGGATTCTCCCTGTCACTGTCCCCAAGGCAGCTCTCTCAGGTTTACAAAGCCGTTTGATGCTCCAGCCTTTATCCAGTCTCTCCTGGCAGTGCCCCTTTCATGGGCTGGGCCTAGTTTTAGCCTTTGGGAAGCGTGACCCCGGGGACTCTGAGACAGGGCCTTCTTGCCTCAGCACATCTTGTTCCTTTCTGTGGCTCCCCAGTGAGTCCCAATGAGTAGATACTCCTCATACAGACTGTGAACATAAGAGCTGCCCACTGCATCAGAGCAATGGTCCGTCTAGCTCAGTGGCCAATGCCAGGTGCTTCAGAGGGAACTAACAGAACAGGTAACCATCAAGTGATCCATCCCCTGTCGCCCATTCCCAGCTTCTGGCAAACAGAGGCTAGAGACACCATCCCTGCCCAGCCTGCCTGTGACACTGGCAGATGAGGTGTTAGGTCTTGCAAAAGCTCCCAAGTCTTAACTGAACATGGACAAACGCATCGCTGGGATCAGTCTGACTCACCTGTGTTAGTATTGTTAAAAGAGGTATTAGAATTATAACAATGGGTTTAGACTTTACTAAATGCGTGTGATTTGCTGCCAGGGTTAATATCTGACTAGCTGCATTGTGAGCCTCTGTAAATCACCAGACAGGAGAGAGACTTTACCTAGGTGAAGTGCTGACTGGCAACCGAATGCATTACACCCTGCCTGGCAGGAAAGGTCCATCCACACCAGATAGACTATTATGGGATATTAAAGACGACACAAGACTGTTGTTGTGCTCTTCACTTCCCTCTGGCTGAGTTTGAAGCTCAGAGCACATGGCAGGAAGGGGGTAAAAAACCCCCATACAGAAGGAACTGATGATCTGTATGCTGCTTGGACTCTGGGGGGCAAAGTTTCTAGGCATAAGCAAGAGCTTATGAAGCTTCTTATTCTTTAGGACTAACCCAGGCTATGCAGAACTTGCTTATTATAGAAGCTTCTGTTACCTTTTGAAATTTAAGACTGTAACTCATCTGCATCTGCTTTAACCTGCCTTAACTTTGTAAACAACTCTGGTTTTAAATAAAATTTAATACAGGTTATTACAGGACTGGCTACAAGTGTTGTCTTTGTTGGACGATCTAAGATTCAATTGACCTAAGGAAGTGACTGGTCCTTTGGGACTGGCAGTAACCTGAACATTGCTGTGATTCGTGGGGTAAGGCAGTGGTTCTCAACCAGGGGTCTGGGGCCCCCTGGGGGGCCGTGAGCAGCTTTCAGGGGGGCTGCCAAGCAAGGCCGGCATTAGACTCGCTGAGGCCCAGGGCAGAAAGCTGAAGTCCCAGCGCATGGGGCTGAAATCCAGGGCCCTGAGCCCCACCACTCAGAGCTGAAGCCAATGCCTAAGCAATGTAGCTTTGTGGGGGCCCCTGTGCCCTGCTTGCTGCCCCCTAACGCCAGCCCTGGATTTTATATGCAGAAAACCAGTTATTGTGGGCCACATGGGCAGTGGAGTTTTTATAGCATGTTGGGGGGAGGGCTCAGAAAGAAAAAGGTTGAGAACCCCTGGAGTAAGGGACCATCTGTCACACAGGTTGGCTCACCTGCGTGGTGAGATATATGGGATCACCCAAGGGGACTGTCTGTGATTCCATGTTGATGCTGTTACAGAGCCTGAAGCGTTTACACTGGATACTTGGTTGGTGAAATCTCCATACAGCCCTCACACCCAATTTGGGTTTGTTCCCTGCTTCTCACCAGTCTGCCTGAGGCTGGTGCTCGTGCTCTCGAGTCACTGGGGACAGCGTTACAGAGACTAACGGGCACAACGCCACCAGCAGCAATTGGCAGCAATGCAGAGCAGGCTTTACAGGGACACAGTGTGGGCCAAAGGGTCTGTGGTCTCCACCAAACCCCCGTTCTCCTCCAGGGCATGTTAGCATCCCGGCAACCTTCAAGGGGGGGTCCAGGCTGCCACCCCTCCAGTGATGATGGATCTGCAGCACAGCATCACCCGCACCCCATGACCCACCTTGTCTCCTGAGACAGAGGTGAGTGACGGAGGGGGCAGAACGGATCCAGGGGGCAGGGAGAGGGATAACAAAACACACCTCCTGGGGTCACCCCTCAGGAAGTGACGGTGACAGGCAGTGAAGGGGCAGGGGAGGGAGTGGGAGCAGCACCCTCAAGGGCAATGCTGCCAGTGGGTCTCCCCACCACCTCAGACATGGGGCTGATAGGGGGCCATTCCCTGGGCCTGGGCGCCTGTGAAGGGCTATAGAAACCCCACGCTGGCATAGAAGGGGTTAAACTGCTGCTTTAGTCTGAACTGGCCTGTCAGGACTGGAGCAGGAGCTAACAGGAGAGACCTACTCTACTCGGGGGGGGGGGGCACCCTGGGAAGGGAACAGTCTGTGGAGCATCTCCAGCCCCAAGGAGAGGGCTGGCAGCATTCGGGGCTCTGGCCTTCACTGAGGGAGGGTGGGGATCCCGGAGCTCAAAGGGGGAGCAGGTTAAAACTTGTGCTGGGGACCCACTAAACTCTGAAGGGGACTGAGATGCTCCCAGGGCTCTCAGCAGTAAGAGGGGCCCAGATCCTGATGGGAGCTGTCCACAGGGCTTTCCCCGTTTCTCTTTCATTCCTTTATTTACCCTTGTTTGCCGACAGTCGGCTCTTCTGCTGTTTCACCTGGTGCCCCGAGAAGGACGTGCCCCCGGAGCACCCTGGGGCAGGGGCCAATGGGACTCTCAGAGCTGCACCCCAGAAGGCCTGAGGCCCAGCGGTTGGGCACCAGTTCGATGGGCTGGATGGCCTCTCCCTGGGGGCTGCCAGCAGCCTGGCACATGGAGTAGACACGGGGTCGCCTGGAGAGCAGGAAGCGGGGCAGCGTCCCAGACAGCACAGCGAGAAGGCAAACGGAGAGGGGACATGGGGCACTGCAGTGAACTCAGCACCCGTCCTGAAGGCCATTGGCAGAAAGTCGTCCTCTCCCTGGCCTAGGGGGGTCAGACAGTGACACAGAGATCCCTTGGCAAAGGGTCACTTGGTCTTTGCCAGCTGCTCTCACCTGAGACCTGACAAACCCACCACACCAAACACATCGCTTGGAGGAGGGTCCTGCGAGGTGTCTACAGAAAGCTCATCACTGGTCAAGACTCAGTGACTGAGAGATCAGCGCATGGGTCATATGTACGGAACAAAGCATTGACACTGAACATCTACTTTATAAACTCAACTGTCCAGCCCTGCTCCCTCCCAAACTATCAGTCGAAAACCATCGGGACACCACCAAACAACTGAAACTGGAGTGTGGGGGAGCTGAAGGTGGGGGAGTGTGATGGGGAGTGTGGGGGAAACTGGAGTGTGGGGGAGCTGAAGGTAACAAATTTAATCTTCCCAAATCCAAACTAGGAATAGTTTCAAGGCACATGTTACACGTGTACGGGGTGCAGGGGCAGGCCAGAGTGTATAGGGGAGGAGGCGCAGAGCTAGGGCACTGCTGGACCAGGAGCAGAAGGCCCAGCTGGGGCACAGACCATGTCAGAGATTTCTCTCACTGGCTCTGTTACCACTGCCCACGGCAAACACTTGAAAGAAGGGGAGGCGGAGCTGCAAATGGTGTCAGGAGCAGGAGAGAGACACTTGAAAGCATGACCATTATTCCCATTCCACCGTAACAAAAAGTACAGGAGAGGGGAGCAAAACTTCAGAATCACGCAGCACCTAGGTGGAGAGAGCACTGGACCCAGACTATTCCTGGCTCTGCCACGGGCCTGCTGGGTGACCTTGGGTAAGTCATTGCACTTCCCTGTGCCTCTGATTGCAAACTTGTGTGAGACCCACAACTGCCTATAGCGCTGCTAACTCCTCTTGCCAACATGGCTCTGTGCAAAAAGCTAGGAAATTCACCTATTAAAACTTTATGAAAGCAGGATTTAAGGTTGCCCGAAGCTGTCTGGTGCCCCTCCAGAAGAGAGATCAGCAAAACTCAAACTTGTAATAATCAGGAAATGCAGAGAAAGTACACACCAATGGAATCCTAATTCTGCAATTCACAAAGGCAGCAAAGCCCGGGGAAAGGCAACTTTCAGAAGCAAACAGAAGGGGACAGAGCTTACCTCTGCTAAGACAGAATGTGGTTTTAGGTGAGCTGCGCTGTACAGGAGCTACCGACACCTGTTCTACACTCAGATACTGGGCCTGCTCCCCAGAAACAGCCGCACACTTGGTCAACTGAACAGCCCTTCACCCCTTTTTACAACTCTTTCATCCTTACTCACAGAAGTTCCAGTTAACAGTCTCCATTCACTCACCCATCCCATCTCACTGCTGACCATTCCCATGGCAGACAGTCCCGTTTCCTCCTGACAACATGCACCGCTCAGTGCAGAAACGAGACAGACTGGAAGCTCCAGGTACACATGCACCTCTCTCCTTTCATCGCACAATGGGGGACTCAGACCCAGATCTTCTCATATCACAATCACACCTCCACCAAATTGCTTTAACTAACACCTCTACCAATCAGTGCGGTCCTTGCCCCAAAGAGCTCACAATCCAAGTAGACAATGGGTAGGAGGAAAGCACAGAGGGGCTGTGACTTCCCCCAGGTCACCAAGCAGGTCAGGGACAGAGCCAGGAACAGACCCCGGTAACGCCAGAGCCCCGTCACCCGCAGCTTGGAAAGGTCCCCAGACCCCACTGTATTAGGCTGCACGAAGAGGTGGTTTGTCCATGGATGCACAGGCTGTCTCGGCAGGCAGCTCAGCTGAGGTCCCTGCACACAGCTGGGCGTGTGGGTCATGGGTCAGGAGAAGTCAGTGTCTCCATCCCCCCACAAGCCTTCAAACAGGGACATGGTGCACCAGTGCCAATCAGAGTGCACTAGTGTAAATTCTGTCTGTACTAAGGGTTTGCACCAGTGCGTAAAACACCAGGGTGGCAGAGACCTTCAGAAACAGCTGTACGGTGGCACTAGAACCTATTTCTAGCTCGGTCACAAACAGCCTGGGTGACCTTGGCCACGTCAATGTTTCTCCTCCCAACTTCAGTCTCTTTACCCAGCTGCCACTCACTGGGGTCTCCTCTCTCTCCAGAGCTGCTCACCACTACAGTCTGTGTGGGTGTCCCCAGAGCTAAGGCAGGTCAGCTCGGGAATAGTCTTACAAGGGGGGCTGGGGAGTCTCTGTCCCTGGAAGTTTTTAGGAACAGGCAGGACAGAGATAATCTACATAGACCGGATCCTGCCTCAGCAGGGGGAGCGGGACAGAGACATGGCAGCTGAAGGCACTAGGCTGCCCTACAATAGACACGTATGAAAACAAATCACACAGAATAAAACCCACCACAACATAACGTCAGGCAATTCACGAATAAAACCAACCCCCCCCCCGCCCCCCCCCACACGGGGCAGGTGTTGATCAGGGATAAGAGCTGAGCGGGTCCCACCAGGGTCGGTCGGGGGGGGGGGGGGGGGGGAAGCGGCGCCGTTGGCCCCCAAGGCCCCGTCCCGCGGGACCCGGGCTCAGGGTCGATCCGGGCGGTGGCTCGCGCGGTCCCGTTACCGAGGCGGGGCCCGCGCGCGGCCCGGTCCGGCGGCAGCAGCGAAGGCGGGAGAGCGGGGCGGGGTTGGGATGTTTTATATCCGGGTCTGAGAGTTGGGGAAAACGGGTCACAGACTCCGCCCCGGCAGCGGGGAGACAAACCCCAGCGCGGGGGCGGGTGAGGGCCCCGGGGGATTTTACGGACGCTCCAGCGCACGCGGGCAGTGACGGTTCCCCCCCCTCACACGGGCCGCGGGGAGCCCGGGGGGGGGGGAAAGGGGGCGGCAGTGGGGGAGGGGCAGGTGCTCCCGGCCCGGCCCAGGGCGGGGGTCTCGGGCCCAGGTGTCTGTTCCCCGCGCCCCGCTCGGCTCTTACCGGTTCCGCCGCGCGCCCGGAGCCTCCCCCCGCAGCGGCCGGAAGTGACGCACCCCGCGGGGGACGGGGAGGAGTCACGTGACGGGTCGGGTGTAATGCCAGAAACAGCTCCCACTCAGATTCGCTACTTGGGCTGCACTGAGCATGCGCAGTCGCACGGCGCATGCCCAGTAACCGCCGCTGTGGCCGCTGCCCGCTCTCTGCCCTCACCGCTCCCGGCGCTTCGCTGCCCGCTCCGCGGGGGTGACAAGCCCCGGGGGCAAATCGCAGCGGGGGAGGGCTGCCCGGGGCTGAGCGGGGCAGAAATTCACTGGCCGGGGTCGAGCTGCTGCAGGGGCGGCGGGGAGGGGCCGGGGGAAATGGGGGAGCCGCTGCCAGACCCGGTGCGGGACAAACCCCGTTTGGGGAACAGGGGCCTCGGGCCGAGCCCCCGCTGCGCGCGCAGATCCGGGGGCCGGGCGGGGGCACCGGCTGTCTCGGTTCTGCCGCGTGTCCGCCCGGGCGGGTTCCCGGGCTCCAGGCACCGCCCCGCCTGTCCGAGCCCCGACCCCGCAGCGCCGCTCGGTCTGTGCCAGCGCTGCGGGCGGCCCCTGCTCCGGCCGGGAGCCCGAGTGCGGGACACACCGGCCAGACCCCCGCCCCCGGCTCTGCCTCCCGCCCCGGGACTGTGGGAAAGTGTCTGTGTCCGTGTGAAACCCCGCAGCCCCTTCCCTGGTGCAGCGCCGAGCTGCCAACTCCCAGCCCGCGTGTCCCCTGCCCCCATCCCTGTCCCAGCTCAGAGCCTGCCCCCTCACTCACCCTCCCCATAGCCTGCAACCCCTGCCCCCAACTCCCTCCCAGAGCCCGTGTGTCCGCACCCCTGCCCCAGCTCAGAGCCTGCCCCCTCACTCAACCTCCCCATAGCCTGCAACCCTCCTGCCCCCAACTCCCCCAGCCCGCGTGTCTGCCCCCTGCCCCCATCCCCTGCCCCAGCTCAGAGCCTGCCCCTCCCTCAACCTCCCCATAGCCTGCAACCCCCTGCCCCCAACTCCCAGAGCCCGCGTGTCCCCTGCACCCCATCCCCTGCCCCAGCTCAGAGCCTGCCCCTCACTCAACCTCCCCATAGCCTGCAACCCCCGCCCCAACTCCCCCGAGCCCGCGTGTCCGCCCCTGCACCCCCATCCCTGCCCCAGCTCAGAGCCTGCCCCTCACTCAACCTCCCCATAGCCTGCACCTCCTGCCCCCAACTCCCCCAGCCCGCGTGTCTGCACCCCTGCACCCCCATCCCCTGCCCCAGCTCAGAGCCGGCCCCTCACTCACCCTCCCCATAGCCTGCACCCCTCCCGCCCCAACTCCCAGCCCGCGTGTCCGCACCCCCTGCACCCCCATCCCTGCCCCAGCTCAGTGCCTGCACCCCTCACTCACCCTCCCCATAGCCTGCACCCTCCTGCCCCCAACTCCCCCGAGCCCGCGTGTCTGCACCCCTCTGCCCCCATCCCTGCCCCAGCTCAGAGCCTGCCCCCTCACTCAACCTCCCCATAGCCTGCACCCTCCCGCCCCCAACTCCCCTGAGCCCGCGTGTCTGCACCCCCTGCACCCCATCCCCTGCCCCAGCTCAGAGCCTGCACCCTCACTCAACCTCCCCATAGCCTGCACCGCTCCTGCCCCCAACTCCCCCGAGCCTGCGTGTCCGCACCCCTGCACCCCTGCACCCCATCCCTGCCCCAGTTAGAGCCTGCCCCTCACTCAACCTCCCCATAGCCTGCAACTCTCCCGCCCCAACTCCCTCCCGAGCCCGCGTGTCCGCACCCCTGCACCCCATCCCTGCCCCAGCTCAGAGCCTGCCCCCTCACTCAACCTCCCCATAGCCTGCAACCCTCCTGCCCCAACTCCCCCAGAGCCTGCGTGTCCGCACCCCCTGCACCCCCATCCCTGCCCCAGCTCAGAGCCTGCCCCCTCACTCAACCTCCCCATAGCCTGCAACCCCCGCCCCCAACTCCCGAGCCCGCTTGTCTGCACCCCTGCACCCCATCCCTGCCCCAGCTCAGAGCCTGCACCCTCACTCAACCTCCCCATAGCCTGCAACCTCCCGCCTCCCAATTCCCCAGCCCGCGTGTCCGCCCCTGCACCCCATCCCTGCCCCAGCTCAGAGCCTGCCCCTCACTCAACCTCCCCATAGCCTGCACCCCTCCCGCCCCAACTCCCAGCCCGCGTGTCCGCACCCCTGCACCCCATCCCCTGCCCCAGCTCAGTGCCTGCACCTCACTCACCCTCCCCATAGCCTGCACCCTCCTGCCCCCAACTCCCCGAGCCCGCGTGTCTGCACCCCTGCCCCCATCCCCTGCCCCAGCTCAGAGCCTGCCCCCTCACTCAACCTCCCCATAGCCTGCACCCTCCCGCCCCCAACTCCCCTGAGCCCGCGTGTCTGCACCCCTGCACCCCATCCCTGCCCCAGCTCAGAGCCTGCACCCTCACTCAACCTCCCCATAGCCTGCACCGCTCCTGCCCCCAACTCCCCCGAGCCTGCGTGTCCGCACCCCTGCACCCCTGCACCCCCATCCCTGCCCCAGTTAGAGCCTGCCCCTCACTCAACCTCCCCATAGCCTGCAACCCTCCTGCCCCCAACTCCCCCAGAGCCTGCGTGTCCGCACCCCTGCACCCCATCCCTGCCCCAGCTCAGAGCCTGCCCCCTCACTCAACCTCCCCATAGCCTGCAACCCCCGCCCCCAACTCCCTCCCCGAGCCCGCGTGTCTGCACCCCCTGCACCCCATCCCCTGCCCCAGCTCAGAGCCTGCACCCTCACTCAACCTCCCCATAGCCTGCAACCCTCCTGCCCCCAACTCCCCCAGCCCGTGTGTCTGCACCCCCTGCACCCCATCCCCTGCCCCAGCTCAGAGCCTGCACCTCCTCAACCTCCCCATAGCCTGCAACCCCTGCCCCCAACTCCCCTGAGCCCGTGTGTCCGCACCCCCTGCACCCCATCCCTGCCCCAGCTCAGAGCCTGCCCCTCACTCAACCTCCCCATAGCCTGCAACCCTCCTGCCCCCAACTCCCCACCGAGCCCGTGTGTCTGCACCCCTGCCCCCAACCCCTGCCCCAGCTCAGAGCCTGCCCCCCTCACTCAACCTCCCCATAGCCTGCAACCCCCCCACCCCCCAACTCCCTCCCAGAGCCCGCAAGTCCGCACCCCATCCCCTGCCCCAGCTCAGAGCCTGCACCCCTCACTCAACCTCCCCATAGCCTGCAACTCTCCTGCCCCCAACTCCTCCCGAGCCCGCGGGTCCGCACCCCCTGCACCCCATCCCCTGCCCCAGCTAAGAGCCTGCACCTCACTCAACCTCCCCCTAGCCTGCAACCCTCCCGCCCCCCAACTCCCTCCCAGAGCCCGCGTGTCCGCACTGAGCTACTCCCTGTGGATCACCCCACTCAAGGAGCGTTTGTTCTAGGCAGCAAGCCGGCTAGACAGGGAAACATCAGACGCTGCTGCCAATGCTACACTCAGTTTTTCAGAAATTAGTTGACTTCATGGCCAGAAGAGACCATTAGAGCATCTAATCTGACCCCCTGCATATCACAGGCCTCCTGTAGGACACAAGAGCTACTTTTGAGGCAAACACATTCCAGAAAGGCATCTAGTCTTCATTAAATGACATCAAGAGATGGAGAATCCACCACTTTCCTTGGTAGCTTGTTCCTGTGGTGAATCATCCTCGCTGTTGAATATTTGTGCCTTTGTTGTAATATGAATTTGTCTCTTTTCATCTTCCAGCCATTGGGTCTTGTTAGGCCTTTCTCTGCTCGATTAAAGAGCCCTTTAATACCCAGTCCTTTCTCTCCATTAAGGCACTTCAACACTTCAATGAAGTCACCTTTCAATCTTCTTTTGATCAGCTAAAGAGGTTGAGCTCTTTCAATAGCTCCCTAGAAGGCATTTTTCTCCGGCCCTCAGAACATTTGGTGGCTCTTTGCTGCCCCAGCTCCAATTTCACAACATCTTTTTCACATGAGGACACCAAAACTGGAGGCAGTATTCCAGTATCAGTCTCACTGATGCCATGTCACCTATTGTAATGTTATTGACATAATCTGTAACTGTATAGATCACTGTTGCGACCACTGTTCTATATTTGCAGCCAATATTGTAGAAAGGTTGTCGTGTAAGAGGTCTATGGAGTGGTTCTGATTGGCTGATTATAATGATGCTATCTCTAGATGTGTATCATTTTTGTAGTTGACGTTATGAATATTGGCTCTATGCTGCCTGTATTTCAAACTTGTGCTCTGCTTCCAGGGAACACCCCAGACAAGTTGGTGTCAGTTCTGCCTAGAACGAATGCTCCTTGAGTGGGGTGATCCACAGGGAGTAGCTCAAACCTTCACAGTGCCTGGCCAGGGGCAGGACATTAGCCCAGCGAGGGAGGGGTGTGGCAGTTACATCACAAAGGTATTTTGCAGGACCTCAGCCTATTGGTCCAAAGTGGTGGGGAGGTGGTGACCTCACAGAGAGATGCTGACATCAGCCAGGCAGGACAGGGGCGAAGGGCCAGGGAAACCTCAGAGACCCCTGTGGCTTTGCTTCAGCAAGTCTCCTTCTCCAGGTCTCTCTCTGAGGACTGAGAGAGTATTCGGGTTCACGGACGTGAGCGCCAGGAGGAACCTCTTTTGAGTTTTCTCCTTCCCTTTTAGTGATTTTAATAGAAAACAGCCGTCCCTGTTTAGAAGGTAAGAGCCTCCTCGAGGTTTGAAAGCTGTTCAGTCTGATCCATCTGGTGAGAGTTGAATTCTAGGCATGGAAAACACAAGCTTAAGGAGGCCGAATTTTATTCTGAATTTTATTTGATCCCCACCAGTGACCTGGGCCATCCTTTGGGCTCTCTGGTGAGAACCCTCAGCCTCCCGTCCTCAGTCTCTACCCTGATTGGCTGAGCAGGGGGTTATTGACAGGGAGGAGACTCAGGTCCTTGTTGGTCTCTTTTAAGACCAAGGAAATAAGTCAGAACCAGTTCTGTGTTTTACAAATTTTGCTGCTTCTCTACATTAATGGTCTCTGAGTTGTTCATGATTCTCTCTAACATTGCTGCGCTCCTCAAATACTTGCTGAATAATTCCTGTGCACTGTTGTTGGTCTGGAGCTCATCTGAGAGCACTTTATTCAGGTCATTCAATGTCTGAAATTCAAGGTTAGTTTGAAAATCGGGGCTCTTGGGTCCTATTCCCAACTCTGCCACTGACTGGCCGTGTGACCTAAGACAAGTCAATTCTCCTTTCTCAGCCTCAGCTTCTCCCTCTTTCAAGTAGGGATAATAATGATCCTCTCCTACCTACCTCATGGTGGGTGAAGGATGGGGATCCATTGGAGAGTGTTACTAGGAGTAGTGCATAATATGAGGTGTCCTATCACGTTTACTCAGAGCAGATTATGACATAATAGAATAGCTGAAAGTCTATTTTATTTGTATTTTTTTATTTTTAAATTAAGAGCAGCAACGACTTAGCTCAGATTGAAGCATCTTATCTAATTTTTGAGATCTAAGTGTCTTCTCTTTGTGTGTGACGAGACAATCTAACACACTGTGACAAACAGGAGATGCTTTTGTTTTGCAACAAAATCTTTTTGCAAAGAATTTTCATCCCACTTGTTATGATTCCGAGAAACAAACTGGTTTAGTCTGAATGGGATTTTCTGACAGAAATGGTTTAAATGAAATTTCCCCACCATTTCAATTCCTGGGCTCTATCCCCGCCTCTGGAGTTTTTTGTCTGTTAGAACAGGAGTCGGAACAGGTGGCTTGTCTTTCTGGCTCTGCCACTGCCTTGCTGTGTAGGCCCTTGGGTAGGTCATTTCCCTTCTCTGGACCTCAGTCTCCTCCCCATCTATCCAATGGGAACAGGGACAATTCTCGAGCTCTGGGCAGTCATGAGCCTGAGTGAGATAAGGGGCGATAAAGCCCTCTGTGAAGGAGAAAGGGGAGTTTCACGGTGTTTTAGCACCAAGGAATTCTAAAGTTTGCTAAAATGTCTAGTCTGTGGAAACAAGAAATGGTCGGGGCCAAGCCTTTTAACCACTGCCTTTTCTAAAGCCCATTCAGGGATGTGAGTCTCTGTCTTTTAGGTACCTGGGGTTCTTTGCCAGCAGGAGAGAAGAGGTTCCTGCCTCCATTTTTGTGGCCTTAACAAACCAGGTGTTGTGCCCCAGTTCTCGTCTGAGATCCCTGAAAAAGAACATCTTCCCATCCATGAACAAGACAGGACCTATCTTTGAAAGCGGAACAAAGAGACCCCTGGGACGTGCAGACTAGCCAGCCTCACTTCCATAGCTGGAGAGATACTGCAATACATTCTTAAACACTCAGTTTGTCAGCAGCACCTACAGGATAATTTGGTTCTTAGGACGAGTGAGCATGGATTTGTCAAGAACAAATCATCCCAAACCCAGCCTCTTTCCTTCTTTGGCAGGGTTCCGGGCCTAGTGGAGGTGGGTAAACAGTATGAATGATGATTTGGAAAATGGAGTGGAGAGCATGCTTCTAAAATGTGCAACTGACACCAAGCACTTTGGAGCACAGGACTGGAATCCAAAATGCCCGTAACAAATTGGAGACTTGGTCTCCTTGAGCCAAACCCCATGGCTGGGCCCCTCTCTCTAGACTGGGCTGACGTGAAACCCCAGAGCCAGACACTCCTCCTGGGCCGTGCGCTCCGACCTTGAATGGTCAGATGCTGCTTAGCGCTGTCAGAGCAGCTTTGTCTGGGGGATTCTCCCTGCTCTTTCCAATAGTGGGAAGGTACGAAATCCCCATTTGCCTGCTGGGGACGGAGCCCTAGAGGGGGGAGCAACTTGCCCAGAGTCCCCCAGGAAAAGGAAAACAACCAGCAGTGGAACCAGTAGGAAACCCAGCAATGGAACTCGGGAGTCCTGGGGGTGTGCTAGGGTGACCAGATGTCCCAATTTTGGGGTCTTTTTCTTATCTAGGATCCTATTACCCCCCACTCCCTGTCCCGATTTTTCACACTTGCTGTCTGGTCACCCTCGGGTGTGCACATGTGGGGTCCCAGCTGCTCCCTGCCCCCCTCATTGAAGCAGGTGTGCAGGGTTACTGCCCTGGGAACTGCAGGGCACCAGTGGCCATGGGGCTGGCTGGAGGCAGGGCAGGGGCTGGCTGGAGGTAGGGTCTGGCTGCACGCAAGGGGTGCCGGGCTGGCTGGAGACAGGGGTGTGTGGGGCTGGCTGGCTTCAGGCAGGGACGCGGGGGGGTGCATCAGGGGTTGGCAGGGCTGGAGACAAAGGAGTGCGGGACTGGCTAGCTTCAGGCAGGCGGGTGTGGCAGGAGTTGGCTGGAGACAGGGCAGGGTGTCCACGGCTGGGGGTGTGTGGGGGCTGGCTGGCTTTGGGCGGGGCCCCAGGGGGTGCAGCAGGAGATAGCTGGAGACAGGGCAGGGGGTGAGGGGCTGGCTGTGGGCAGGGGGTGTGGAGCGGGCTGCTGGCAGGGCAGGGAGGACGCTGCTGGTGCGGGCCGGGCATGGGGTGCGGGACTGCCTGCAGACAGGGCCTGGCTGCAGGCAGGGCATGGGGTGCAGGGCTGGCTGCAGAGAGGGGCTGGCAGCTGGCAGGGCATGGGGTGAGGGGCTGGCTGCAGACAGGGGCTGGCTGCAGAGAGGGGCTGGCCGCTGGCAGGGCCTGGGGTGAGGGGCTGGCTGCAGACAGGGGCTGGCTGCGGGCAGGGCAGGGGGTGCGGGGCTGGCTGCAGACAGGGGCTGGCTGCGGGCAGGGCAGGGGGTGCGGGGCTGGCTGCAGACAGGGGCTGGCTGCGGGCAGGGCAGGAGGTGCGGGCAGGGCATGGGGTGCGGGGCTGGCTGCAGACAGGAGCTGGCTGCAGGGAGGGCAGGGGGTGGAGGACTCGCTGAAAATGTCCTGAGAGGTATTTTAAGGTGAAGATAACACCATGGTTACCAGGTGACTGGCACATCCTGGGTTAAAGAAAGGAAGGGACCTGGAGTTAATAGTCTGAAGTATTTGTGTTACCAGCCCTGTCACTGTCTGACCCCCCTTCAGTGCGGAGCAGGTGTGTACGTTGCTGTGTGGAACGCAGAGGCTCCTGCAGAGCAGGGGCAGCTATTTCCATGGCAGAGAGCCTGGCACTTAGGAGACTTTCTACATTTGCTGTTTTGAAGCAATTCAGTAAAATAACGGTGGAGCTACAATGTCCGGTCCAAAATTTCAGCCCCCCTGGTGCAAACACACTATTTTAGGATCTAAACAGGCAGCTTCCAGCGCTAGGACACCTGACCAGAGAGCTCAGTGGGGGCGTAACAGCTGCTGACTCTGAGGGTCCTGGACTAAATCCACTTGCAGGTGGAGGCATTTCGATTTATGTGATCGATAATGAGGAAGGTGAAGATTTAATCCCAGGTATTTTTAGTAAATGTCATGGACAGATCACGGGCAAAACCCAAAAGCTCATTGCCCATGACCCGGCCATGACTTATACCATAAATACCCCTCATTGAGTCTTGGGGAGGGAGGCCCAGGGGGTCCGTGGCACCAGCTGTGGGCGCAGGGAGTCCAGGGGGCCCGTGGCACCATGTACTGGGGGAGAAGCCCCGGGGACCCACTGCCACTCCAGAGGCTGCCAGGTGAGGGGAGCCCCAGAGGCCAGCCCTGCTCCAGCCACCTCGGGACAGGTGTCAGGAGCCACTGAGCTGTGGCTGCTGCTGCCACCCTTGGAACCACTGCTCAGGCTGCCCCCAGGCCAGCTGCTGGGGCAGCCACGGAGTCAGCCACAGTGGCCACTGCAGAAGCCACAGAATCTATGACTTTTGCAGCCTCTGTGACACAGAGGGATCCCTAATAAAGAGACAAACCCCTCCCTGCTGTGACTGCAGTTCCTGGAAGGAAAGAGAAGAACAGAAAGTGAAGAGAGAAGGAAAGAGAGAGACTCCCTGTCACCTCTCTTCCCTGCTCCCTCCCCCTTGTATTCTGTAACCCCATCTCACTGGGTTCCCTGTGCTGGTGCCATGGGGGTGACTCTAGAGTTCTGGGGATTTGGGGGGAGGGGAAGGGGGCTCTTCACTTCTCAGCATTTCACACAAATTTGTCTTTGAGCTGAAATTTCTCCTGTGAGGCCTCTCAGTCAGAGCTGTACCCCACCCCCTTCAGTGGGGGTGTGTGTGTAAATTGCAGAGTAGGCAGAGAAGTCGCCCATAAAGGGTGATATTGTTCTGGTGACTGGTTCTGACCTGGGTTACACGTCCTCTGACACAGGCTCATGTGCAGAACATGGGAGCTCTGGCTTTTCCTAAATGCTGTAGACTGTGAGTTCCTGGAAAGGGCAAAGGAGAGGGAGCAAGAGGAGAGAGGCAGAGACATTGGAGACGAGGAATTGGGGGGAGAAGAAGGAGAGAACAGAGAGACAATAAATGATTGAAGCGGAACAGGTGTCCCAACTCCATCTTGCTCATCATAGGTGTTCAGAGAGACAGGTAGTTGCAGGTTTTCCAGTGTCAAGTCTGAACTTTGATTCTAACAATGTGCGTTGAAATATCAAGGGGATCTCCACATACCTGATCTCTTCCCCCCTCCCCTGTTTTAGTATTAATTTTTATTTTAAAGTGTTTGGCTTAACTGTGATCTTCTCTTTCCCCACCTGTATTGTACTTTGGAGTTTATTTTTATTTTGCCTCCCTTTTGTTCATGTCATTATAACTGTAACAGCAAAGGAATCTGCAGAAGAAAAACTGACTCAAAACTTAATTTCCCCATCATGCCGGAACATCCTACAAAGAGCTCACGCAGCTGGAATCATAACACGCAAGGCCAGGGGATGGGAGATGCAGGTTTCCAAGGGTTCTGTCTTTCTCAGATGACACATTCCAGCCCCTTGTGTGCCTCCATCCTGTATGACCTGCTGGACTTTGACACATTTATTATTTCATTCTATAGATAATGTGTTTGTAACACAATGTGACTGAAATTGTACCACTTCCAGATAAGGAAACAACAGAAGAGAAAAGCCATTATTGCATTGACTGGGAATCAAACCCAGATGAATTTCTTAGAAAGCACCTATGCACACCACTATACCACCAATGCAGCTGGCAGGAATAGCTTTTCTGCAAGCTGTGAGTGCTGGCAGAGGGAGTGACACATGACCACAGAGTTAGTGAGTAGGGTGGATGGGCTGGAAGCTGCCTGACAGCTGGGAGCAGAGTTAGGATCCCAGAGTGACTGAAAGGGGGCAAAGGTGAAAACAGATCTCACTGGGAGCTGGCCCCACACCCGCCCCACCGCTAGGAGAGGGGAACTGAAGCTCAACTTCAATCACAGAAAACTCTTCCCTGAGACGGAAGGGGACAGCTTGTTTTAAAGACCAGGTTTGTGTTTGTTCCTGCTACACACGGAGGGGTTGGGTAGTGCTGATTCCAGCCCCCAGACTCTGGGAGGATAAGGAACAAATTCAGGCTGCCAGTGACCTGCAGGAGGGAGATGATCTTTTGACAGTGACGGACGCCTCGTCCTAAAGGCCTTTGTCTGCCCCCTTCCAGTGACTGTTTGGCACAGGAATGCAGCCCCCACTCCTGGGTCTCTCCTGGGGAAATAATGTTTCTGTGCAAAACACCAAAGCTTTTAACAGAAAGGAAGAAAAGGAAATGGCCACATGATGGGACTAGGACATAAGGAATGAAACACAAGATGCTTCTCCCATGTGCATTGACTTTTAACCTTGTTTGTGGTGGTGGTGTATCCATGTTGGTCCCAGGGGTCCTCTGGGGCGCCGGGCATTGGCCACTTTCGGGAGAGTGGGCTAGATGAACTGGTCTGACTCAGTGTGGCTGTTCTTATGTTCTAACTGCTGGTTATGGAAGAGACGACCTTCCAGGCTACACAGAACTGAAGACGGGTGCTGGGTTATCTCCACAGCTTGTCTCTTTCACCAACAGAGGTTGGTCCTCTGCAGGCTCTTACCCTCACCCGCCTTGTCTCTCTTGGACTCTGAAAAGTGTTTTCTCTCCACTCCCCTTGGAGAGACGTTAAGTTTCCCTTTGGGCAACTATCAGGCTGAAGCAATTGTATTGACTATGACACTAGAATTGAAGATTTAATATTATAAATGAATGAGTCTAAACCTGAGGTTCTGGTTTTCACATTGGTTTTTCTAACTCAGTTCCCAATGCTCTTCTAGAAAGGCCTCCAGGATGCCTGCCCAGCCCAGCAAAAGTGGCAAGGAGAAAGCCCACACTGCTGCTCTTTCAGGTAGTTGAAGGCTGCTATCAAATCCCCCCTCACTCCGTCAGTCCCCAGTCTGTGGCAGTGCATAGGATTCTTCCATCCTAAATGCAGGACTCTGCACTTCTCCTTGTTGAACCTCCTCAGATTTCTTTTGGCCCAATCCTCCAATTTGTCTAGGGCACTCTGGACCCAAAACCTGTCCTCCAGCGCTTGGATTCTTTACATGCTGTCACAGAGCAAAGAGCACATGTTCCATGATTTCATAGGGCAGAGTTTTGAGCTATCGGGAGCTTTCCCTGTGTGAATTTGACAGGTGGATCAACATAGAGACACATTGTGACCCTTCTCAGGGTGCTGAGGACTGTGAGTCTCCTTGTTGCCACCTGCCACAAGGAAGAGGGAGTTTTGCATTTGGCAGCTGGATGTTAGTGACCAAACTCACCAGCCTGCTGGAACTCAAGGACCCTCCTCTGAGTTACAGCAGCCACCTTAACCCTTGAGTTCCTTCAATGTGTCCCCCTCTGGGGTGCAGCCCAGATCACCATATACTCGGTGAAATCCCAGATCCTCTCTTCCCCAAGTATCCCAGGTTACTAGTTTTACTGTGGACCATTGCTACTCTATCTCACACAGCACCTGAGTACAGTTATCGAACAAGCAAAAAATTTATTTAACAATGGATAGAGATTTAAACACACAAACGTGAGTGATGGAAACCAACTGTTACCAACTAAACAAAAGCAGAAAATGATAGAATAGAAAGGCCAGCACAAAAAAACAGAGAGATGAACAATAAGATACTAAAAGGACAATGGTTGGAACTCTCCATTTCTCTCAGTCTTTGGATTGATGGGTACTAGAGCTGTAGCAACAGTTGAGGAACCAGGGTAAATTAAATCTAAGGTTTCAGCTGCTAGTGAAGCATTTTCCACACTCACGGCATTCATAGAGCCTCTCTCCTCCCTGGATTGTTTGATGCCTAATAAGGTGCTAACTGCGATTGAAGGTTTTCCCACACTCAGTGCATTCATAGGGCCTGTCCCCTGTGTGGATTCTCTGATGTCTAGAAAGGTTTGAGCTGCGATTGAAGCTTTTCCCACACTCACAGCATTCAAAGGGCCTGTCCCCTGTGTGGATTCTCTGATGTTTAGAAAGGTCTGATCTTTGAGTGAAGCTTTTCCCACACTCAGGGCATTCAAAGGGCCTCTCCCCTGTGTGAATTCTCTGATGTCGAGAAAGGTCTATTCTTTGAGTGAAGCTTTTCCCACACTCATTGCATTCATAGAGCCTCTCCCCTGTGTGGATTCTCTGATGTTGAGAAAGGTTTGAGCTGATAGTGAAGCATTTCCCACACTCACGGCATTCAAAGGGCCTCTCCCCTGTGTGGATTCTCTGATGTTTAGAAAGGTCTGAGCTGCTAGTGAAGGTTTTCCCACACTCACGGCATTCAAAGGGCCTCTCCCCTGTGTGGATTCTCTGATGTTGAGAAAGGTTTGAGCTGCTAGTGAAGCATTTCCCACACTCACGGCATTCATAGGGCCTCTCTCCTCTGTGGATTGTTTGATGCCTAATAAGGTGCGAACTGCGATTGAAGGTTTTCCCACACTCACGGCATTCATAGGGCCTGTCCCCTGTGTGGATTCTCTGATGTACAGAAAGGGCTGAGCTGCAAGAGAAGGTTTTTCCACAGTCACTGCATCTATTTTTTCTCTTTCGCCTGAGGATATCCTGCTGTGTTGTGGTTTCCATGAGGACCTTCTGAGTTCCCCAACAGGAAATAAATTTATCCACTTTCTTCCCTGGCTGGTTTCCTTGATCTCTTTTTGGTCTGTGCTGAATCTCCCAGGATTTTCCCTGCTCATGACTCCTGGACACATTCCTTTTCGATCTTTGCGATAATGCTCTGTTTTTACCCACTGGCTCAACATTTTCAGGCTGAGAATTCTGCTCCTCTTTCTCACAAGCCATTGCATCACCTGCTGTGACAGAGACAGAAACCTCAGACAGGGATGGAAAGGGGAAGACCAAACAAAAACAAGTGCTGAAGACAGGTCAAATAAAAATCAGGAGCTGAACTCCCCCAAACTCTTCCCCCAAATAGGAGAGAGGAGTGGGATGAATTCAGCCTTCACATCCCATCCAAATACGCAGGGGGAAGGGAGGAAGCTACTGCCTGGTGTCTGCTGGGATCTATAGGAAGCCATGAACTATATTTACCCTGAGGATACGACCCCTGCAAGGGACAATAATGAACTGAGAGACCTCCCCAAGGGCTTTGTTGGGCATTCCAGATGTTTCCTTCAGGCACTTACAAATTCTGAGGTGGTTTAATGTTTCCTCACCTGTGCTGGGAGATCTCAGGATCTCTCTTTCCTCTGAACCCTGGAGGTCTCTGACCCATGGCTCTTCCCCTTGTTCCAGCTGGGAGATCACATCAAGTTGGAAAACTAGAAACCCTGCTCAGATGAAAGAAAACAAAAGAGTTCAGTTGATTACATAAGACTTGGTCATAAAAAAAAACCATTCTATTCATTTAACTTCAGAGCTTAGTGTGACCTGGTGGGCCAGGGGCAGTTCTCACTGAAAATGCCAAGATCAGGACAGGCTGAAAAAGGGAGAGCAGATGCTTCCAAAACTGCTGGTTAACACTGAAGTTAAACTCACCGACCAGTCACCAACTGTGCTTCTGATCCCCCCACCCCAGGGGTTATCGAGAAGCTGAAAAGAGAAATCACACAGCCCCCTTTATTCCATCCCAGTTCTCTGACTCCTAATCAGCAGCGAGGTCCAGTACAGTGAGAGGTTATTTCAAAACTCTGCTCACATAAACAAAGTGTTCCTCTGACCCCAAAGGCTCAGCCATATCACCAGGTCAGTATAGGTTTGGATATTACCCAAAATTCCATCCTTCCAGACAATCCTTTAGCATCTAAACTAAAGGTTTAAACGAAAGAAAGACAGAAAGAAGTTAAATGGGAAAGCAGTCAGATACATTCCAAAATGGATATATCAGGTTCTTAGCAGTATTGGTGAGTTGCTGGATTGAAAGTCTGCCTGGAACACATCCACAGCTTGGATGGGTAATTTAGTCCTTTGTTCCAGGGTTCAGTTTGTAGAGAAGTTGCTCCAGAGGCAGGAAGGGGGATTGAAGACAAAATGGAGATGATGCAGCTGCCCTTTACATTCCTTTTGCCATGTGGCCTGTACTTCCTGTGTCCCAAACACAAGATTCACAGCACATGGCATGGAAAACCTTGGAGTTCTCAGTAGACAGGCATACCCCGGCATGTCTTGCTGACTCAATAGGTGTATCCCCTTGGTCCTTTCCATGGGCTCATTGTACAGATGATGACCCTGAATGAGCCAAACAGGCTAGGCAGTGTTGATGCCAATATGTCTGGGGATGTCACCCAGAAACACTGCACAAATCTGGAAATACAGATATACCCTACATATCTATAACTCACAATACAAAGGTGATACAAACATTGAAACAAAATTATCATACTTGGCAAATCATAACATTTTCACTGATACCTTACATGGCATATCTAGCACGATTCATTGCAATTTTATCAGATTATATTATTATTTTATTATTAATATCAAAGTGTCACACCTGGTAAACCAGTGAATTCCCAGGACCAGTTCCCCAGGTCCTTGAAGATGCCAAACACTGTGCTTATGAGGGATTGAAATACCCACATATCTGCTGGGAACACACCCACAGACACTGTGTAAGTCTATACCCCTGTGTTCACTCTTCTAGAAAATTATGATCAATTTTGTACGCAGTATGGCTTGTGAGGTATCATTTAAAAACGCATAATCTACTGAATATTATCCTCCTGTTAAAATGTGTAGTAACACTGTATGTAAAGTTATGAGATTTTACAGTATGAGATTACTGAAAATGTTACAATTCTGGGGAACACCCACAGACCAGTTCCTCAGAGACAGCAAGGCAAACAGCTGGTCAAACAGCCATTCTCCTGTAGGGGGAAGGTGTGAAGAAGACATTTACATTCCATCACAGGGACCTCTTGAAGCTGTTGTGGAAAACGACCACATGATTGATTTTGAATCAGCTCAGCCTGAGGCTCTTCTCTTAGTTAAAAGTGTGCAGGGGGAGACAGCTATTGGAATACTGTCCCCCTGAGTTAAAAATCACACAAGCGTTTTAAAGCTTAAAACCACAAACAATGACACATACGTTGCACGTTAATTTCCTTATTTGGAATATATTGCAAAATATGATGCAAGCAATGTTGGAAATAATTAAGAAAGGGATAGATATGACAGAATATATCATATATCATATTTGTAAAAACAGCAAATAAATCCATGATAGACCCACATTTTGAATACTGCATGCAGATGTTGTCGCCCCATCTCAAAAAAGATATATTGGAATTGGAAAAGGGAAACAAAAAAGATTAGGGGTATGGAACATTTATGCCAGACCTAACCCCCAGTTTCACTTGAGCAAACAGGAGATATTTGACACTGTGCGATACGGCTCCTGTGCTCTGTTCCCAAAGTGTTCTGCAGCAGGGGAGGCTCTCTGGTAGTGTGTGTGTGTGTCACTGGCATATTGGGGTGATGCTGAAACAGGACAGAGTAGAGGTGGCATTGGAGGGCTGGCGTGAACCTTAACTCTTCACTTCCCCTTCCAAGAACCGAGGGGACAGGAACCCTTACCCAGCGAGGTCACAGTCTCATAGTTCTCCTGCATGACATCCCAGTAGAGGGCTCTCTGAGCGGGGTCCAGCAGAGCCCACTCTTCCCTGGTGAAATGCACAGCCACCTCCTCGAAGGTCACCGGCCCCTGAAAGAGCAAGAGTCCAACACTCAGGACCTGCTGCTCCACTCACAGCCCCACTATTTGTGGCAGAGAGGAGTGAATCAAATGGAAGCTCTGGGTGGATCCCACTCAACAGAGTCCCACCCCCACCCCGCTCAGAGTATCCAGCAAATACCAGGGTGAGGGGACGAAGAGAGAGCCCCTTGTCTCTCCCAGCAGTTCCATCACACACCTACTAGCCACCGACTGATACAGGAGATGGAGCCCCTAGCAGGGTCCAGGGACAGCTCCGTGGTAGGAAGCCCAATAACCTCCCCATTGTGAGGAGCGGGATATGAAGGGAGAGGCAGCTCCAATAAGCCTGACTCATGGGTGCCCCCTTCATATCTCACAGCAGCCGCTGGTTAGTGAGCTCAGGCTCCAGCACTGGGAGTCTGGTCAGTTTGACTAGCTCCATGTAGGTGAGCTATTTTCTTTCTTCACAAATTAGGGCATTTCCACCTCCCAACCTCCTGGGTCTGTTCCTAGAATCTAGGGCACTTATTAAATAACTCCCGGCAGGTTTGCCACACCCTGGCCTCCTCCTTTCCCCACGCTGTGAATTTCCTGCCCCGCTCCAACCTCCAAACCAGACTGTGCAAACCTTCCCATCTCCGGTGTATTTGCTCTCCCCCTCCTCCAGCAGGAACCCACCAGCAACCCCCCGATAATCCCTACCTGAGTTGGCTCCACTGCAGCCATTTCTCTTCCCTGTCCCACGCCAGGCTGGGATGAGCTGGAGGAAAACATGGACGCCATTCCGCAGCCTGTCTGGGGGAGAAGGGCAGTTGTGGGCATTTCAGAACCGGTTTTAGTTAATTTCACATCAGAATTCCCCCAGGCCCCTTCCCTGCACACAGATTTCCTAGATTCTGCCATGCAGGGAAATGCTCAGTCTGTTTATTACAATGTAGACCTGGCCCCTCCTGCCAGGCTAAGCCCAGACACATTTTTAACCTCCCTTCTCCCTCCCCTCACCCCCTAACAAAGTCTGTGAACACAAGGCTAGAAAAGAGCAGAACCAAAGGAGTCACTGTGGGGGATTCCCTCGGACACTGACCCCACGGCAGCCACACCCCAGCAGGGGGAATATGGAGTCAGGAACTGGCTTTTCCTCTGTCTGATCCTTGTTTTGTTCACTGGAAAGTGGTTCTGCCCAGGGATGCAGCAATACATGTGTCTGGGTGGAAATCTCTCCCCCCTCATTTCTCCCACTGCCCCTTTCAGTCTCTCCTTCCCCTGTCCTCTCTCCCTGCCCCTCTGGCTGGGAAAGTCCCATTCCTGGGGGCTTTGCTCTCCCAGGGCTGGATTTTCTCCTGGCAATTGCTAATGGGAGGAGAAATAGGGAGGGGCTGTTTATGCACAGTCACTTTCTTGCCAGACCCGAAGACTTTCCCTGAGGTCTTTCAGTTACCTGGAGACTTGGCTCAGAATTTAGTATTAACAGGGCCCAGGGCTGCCCTAGGAGGCTAGGACCAGCTGGAGAAAGTCATCCCCTGGGCCAGGCAGAGAAGCAACTTTAATTCAGGTCACTTCCCAGCACAGAACCCCGCTGTGGGAGCAGCAGCTGCTAAGCCTGGTCTCCCAGATCACAATGGAGGCTGCAGCGTCTGACCCAGGAAGCTGAACCCCAGTATCCTGAGCAGAGAGGGACAGAGCGTTTGAGCAGCTTCCCTCCTTTAGCTCTCTGGGGAGAGCAGCTAATGAGAGCCCCTCCTCACAGGGAGAATTGGTAATCTCATTTGCCCCACTGTCCATCTGGAGTCACTCCTTGTCTTTCCATACAGTGACTCTGGATTAACAATGGTCTCAATGAAACCAGAGTTCAGAAAGAATGAGTCCAGAACGCTGTGGAAGAGACCATTGTGCGGCAGTGCTGACCCCCCTCCCACCTCCCTCACCCCCTAGATCCAGGACAAGGACTGGACAATCTAGGACAATGGAACTGGATGTTCCTGCAGTTTTCAAGAGGGGAGAAGAGCAAAAATCTGTGATTTCACCTCACAGTGTCTGATAAGTGGCTAGAAAGTTATCACGGTGACTGGGCCTGGCCGGGGAATGTCGGGCAGTGCTTGGAGCCAGGATTCTGGCATAAGCTAATTAGGGAGAAGAAGCGAGGTCGGGAGCGGCCCCCAGAGCCCCAGTCAGCCCCCGCCCCCCAGATACTCCCTGGGACCCAGCCCCCAGAGTCCGTAGCCAGAGACCTCAGATACCCCTCAGAGCCTCACCGGCCAGAGAACCCCCACCAGACCGTCACTGCCAGGTTGGGAATCCCAAAGGGTTTTCCCCCTCACCCCAAGAGACCCCAGACGCCAGAGACCCCCCAAAACGGACCCCCACTGGGAACTCAGTCCCTCATTGCCTGCCTAGGATCCCCCCCCCGCCCTCCAACCGGATCTGCCCAGCCCTTTGCCAGGCACCCCCCCCACCCCCCAGCGGGATCCCCAGATGCGTTACAGGGGCACCCCCTGGCCTAGCGCCGGGGATTCTCCCACACACACTCTGTGCACTGGGCACGGCAGCGATCCCAGGAGTCTGCAGGGGAAGCCCAGACAGAGCCCCTGGCACAGCACCAGGCTCCCTCTAACCCCCTGTCCCGCCTCCCCAAGAGACGCCCACCCCGGCTGTTCTGCAGCCAACAGGCCCCCAGCGATACCCACCTCCAGGACCCACAGCCTCAGGGCTGGGCACATCACAACCACCCCCTGAAACCCCAAATCTCCAGAACCCACCAACCTCACTAGGGTACCCCCTGCCCAGCCACCCAGAGGCCTCCCCCACCACAATCCCCCTTCAGCTGCTATCTCCGCACACAGTCCCACCCCCACCCAGCAACACTGTTACCTCACAGTGCCTGAGAAGTGGATAGAAAGTGACCACCGCCCCCTGCTGGCCAATCACACAGGCAGAGGGAGCCCTGGGGGATGCTTCTTTAACAGGAGAATGGAAGGCCTGGAGGGACAAAATAGATAAGAAATTTCCATGCCCTGTCACTAGCAAATAATGGCCACCATCGATCCACCCCAGAGGTGGCTGCATCTTAGCACTGCGGGAAGCAGCCCCTCACAGAGGCCATTTGTCATGGGGTTTGGGATACTTCTGGACCCACACTGCACTCAGAGTGACCTCTTCATCCCGTGCCAGCTGGAGAAAATAAAAGGGTCCAGCCAAATCTCCCATTAATAGCTGGGAACCACTGATCCCCAAACAGGGGGAGGCCTCTGGCTTTGATGTGTATTAAATATCTGTCTAGTCTCTTTCTTCAGCAAACATTTTAACAGAGATAAAGGAGGGAACAAATGATTCGCAAAGAAGAAGGGAAAGATGATCTCTGGGCAATTTAAGCCCCTGCAACCTCCAGGATGGAGAAGAACTCAGGGTAACAGGTTCCCTCGAAGGAAGAAGTTGCTGGGATTTAGAAACACGGGGAACAGCCCCAAACCTGAGAGGATTTTTAACTGACATTTGATAATGACATAGAAAAAGGCAAAACCTGAGCTTTGAGAGCAACGTTCAGAAATGAAAGAGAAAGGGTGGAAATCTGAGAGATTTTGGATCTATTTTGCAAATTAGAGAGAGGAAAGTGGAAATTCAGAGGGATTTTATATCAGTTGTTGATAGGAGGTAAAATATGAGTGTTTCACATCAATATTTGATAAATGAATAAAGAGGAAATGGGCAACATTTGCAAACATTTTATATCCAGGTTCAAGAATCTGAGAAAAGGTGTAAATCTGAGATTTTCTTGGTATTTTATAATTAGAGAGACAGGGGGAAATCTCAGGGCATATTCAATTAGAAATAGACAACTAGAGAGAAGTGGGGCAAACATTTAGGTTATTTTATATGAACCTTTGAGATTTGCAAGGAAAATGTGTCACAAACTGCGTATTTGATAACATGAGAGAAAAACACCAAGATCTGAGGGGATTTTATATTGCTGTTAACGAACTAGTGGAAAAGGGGGACTGTTGGACTGGATTTTATACGACTGTCCAATACATAAACACAAAGTGATGGTTCCCCCCACCCCCACCATTCCCATGGGCAGCAGGGAGCCCTGTGTGGAGCTGATTAAAAGGGCAAGGGAGGGGGAGCTGAAAGGTCCCTGGATAAAGGAAGGGGGCAGCAGTGGGGGACGGGCGGGTGACTGGCAACTGATGGCCCCCGCAAGGAGTCAGCTCCCAGCCCTGGGTTTAGCAGGCCAGTGCTCCAACCACTGAGCCATCCCACCCCCACTCCAGGGGCAGCCATGTGCTGGGGAATGACTCAGGGCGACAATTTCCCACCTAAACAAGGACAAATCGCTGCAGATGAAACGGGTGGGAAAATGCCCCTCACTAGAGAAGATTTTAAACTGATGTTTGAGACTCATGGGGAGAACGGGGGAAATCGGGGGAGACGGGAGAGCTGATCATTGGAGGGGATGGGGGGAATCGCCCCAGATTTTATAGCCCCGTGTGAGACACTGAGAGAGAAAAGGGGCAGAACTAGAGAGAATTTGTATCGGGGGCGAGAGGCAAGTGGCACAAACAGGGACAGGATCCAATTAACCCCCCTCTCCGCTTCCCCCGCCCACGTCCCACTGACCTTCCCCCCCCGCAACTCCAGCTTCTCCTCCCTGCCTGACACCCCCATCTCCCCCACACCACAGGATCCCCACCAGACCCCAGTCTCTGCCCCCAAATCCCACTGGGGCTGAGGCAGCTCTGAGGCTTCTCCCAGGTTCCTGGGGCAGAGTCACTTTCCTGCCCAGCCCCAGTGCCCCCCCCCGGGGTCTCTCACTCCCCGGGGGGCTCCGTGGGAGGCTGGACACCAGGGATGCAGGACGGCAGGAATGGGGGTGACAGGCCTCCTGTTCCTCAGTCTCACGGTGGGACCGAGGGGGCTCGTCACTCTCCGGCTCGGGAGCACTGGGAAGACCCGACCGTGGAGGGGCCGTCGCTGGGGGGGGACGGCCCCGCGCAGGCGCTGAGCACGTCCTTATATCACTTCTGTGGTGGGAAAAGTGCTGAGGAGATGGAACGCTGAGGGCTGGTTTTGGCGGGAAAAACCGGTTTGGACTGGTTTGAGCCTGTGTCCTGATGGTAAACAAGTCCCCTCTCAGAGATGGAGTCCAGGGGTCAATAGTTCATATGCTCCAGATTGGATCTTATTTTAAAGCCAGTGATTTACTTCATAAACATCTTATTAACCAACTAATTGAACATATTGCACAATTTATACTTCTTACACCTAACAATGAGATAAAAAAAAACAACACAGACAAACCTTATCGGTAACAGCTAATGTCCTACATGGGAAATCAGCAGCGGTTTGTAGCGGGGGGGGCGCACAGACTGAATGTGTATGACCCGACCCCAGCCCCCAGCCCCACATAGCAGTGGGGCTTGGCACTCTCTGTGCATTGGTGTGGTGGCTGAGTGGTTCACCAAGCAGTGACAATCCAAGGAGGTTCCCTGAGTCAGTCTCACTCCTGAGGAGATTCTGAACCAAAAATATTCTGTGCACAATATTTTAAAATTCTGCAAATTTTATTTGTCAATAAATAAATGTGGAGGCTCCAGCATTGCAGGGGGGAGCACAGGCTGCTGAATGCATGGAGGTGGGAGATCACCCTGCAGCCCCCACTCTCCTCCAGTGAAACAGACTTGGTGGTGGGGCTGCATCTCTCTGCTGCCTACTCCAGGAGCCCCAAAAAGACTCCCCAGAACTGCTCATGAGGGGCACATGTGCCTTCCCTTTGCTTCCCCATCAAGAAGTCAGAAAGCCTCAGCAGCTGGCCCCGGGCGATTTGAAAGGGCCTGGGGGCTCCTGCCACCACTACCGGCAGCACAGCGGGACTAAAGTGGATTCCTGCCCACCCTCGCTCCACACGGCGCACCACTCCCAGAAGCATCTGGCACATCCCTGCAGCCCCCGTGGGGTGTGTCTCTCGCACGCTGCCCGCACCCCAAGTGCCAACTCTGCCATTGGAACTGCGGCAATGGGAGCTGTAGGGGTGGTGCCAACGGGCAGTGGTGCCAGGAGACCCATGCCCCCCGAGCCTCCTCCATGTAGGAGTTGCTGCCAGATGGGGGTGTGGGTCACTTTCGGGAGCTGCCCAAGATAGGTGCCACACCCCAACCCTCTGCCACAGCCCAGATCCCACACCCCGCCCACACCCAAACTCCCTCCCAGAGCCCACCACTGCCCCCCAACTGCCTGCCCCATCCCAGAGCCTGCACCTCATGTACCCAAACTCCCCCCCAGCACTTTCGGGGGGGGGGGCGAGGAAGGACAGGCAGGACTTGGACCAGTTCTGGGTATCACCAAAAGTTATATAAACCTGGTGACGCTGAGCTGGAGCCCTAGTCACTGCACATCTCTCTCCTTACACAGGGGGACTCCGTGGGGCAGGGCGCTGCTGGGGGTTTATTCCTTCCTTTAATGGCTGTGGAAGGGGGAACAGGGAGAGAATTTGCTCCTCTGTTCTCTGCGGAACACGTGCAGGCAGCGGGATTATTTCCAGGGCTGTAACAAAACACAAGCTAGCAGAGGGGGGAAGGGATTTCCTGCAAGATCCCAAGCTGTGCCCTGGCGAGCTGTGCCCAGGGGATTTAGATGCTTTATGTAAGGGGACTGTTGCCCCCTTACTAACATTCAGTGGGGGTGTTTGGTTGCTAGCTCCCAGCACTAAAAAGGGAGGGGTCAATGGGAAATCAGGAGCCTGAGACTGACAGTCCCCAGGAACAATGTGGAGAGACCAATGCTCCAGGTCAGCCTGATTGACAGGGCGGGCAGGCTATTCAAGGAGTCAGGAGGCCAGGGGGATCCCGTCCTCCCTGTGAGCTGAAATTGTCTGAGTCACATGGAGTGGGGCTGAGCTAAGGAGAGAGCAGGGGACCCAAGCTGAGCTGATGGTAGCAGAGCTGCAGCCCCAAAGCCAGAGCACAGCCCAGAGAGAGCAGCCCTGCCCTGGGAGCAGAGCTGTAACAACTGGAGCCAGAGAGGCCAGACAAGCAGCCCAGGAAGCAGATGAGAGCTCAGAGCAGAATCACAGAAGCAGCCTGCAGAGCGGACTGGCCCTGGGAGCAGAGCTGTAACAACTGGAGCCAGAGAGGCCAGACAAGCAGCCCAGGGAGCTGAAGGCAGAGCAGCAGCAGCAGCCGTGCTGAGGCAGAGCGGAGCTGGAGCAGTCCGGAGCTGGGTGCGGTGAGCAGCTGGGGAGAGCGAGGGGGACCCTGGGGAGTGGGCCCAGCACAGGGAGATGCCTCAGCCACGAGGCCCTGCAGGCCAGACTTGGAGGGGGATCGTAACCCTGACAGGGCAGGGGTGATGCTGGGGAGAAGGGTCCTGCCACCCAGAGCCTGAGAGTGTGTGGCCACCGCCAGAGCAAGTGTCCAACCTGCAGTGTCCCTGCAGCACAGCCAGGGCCTGAGGAGGTGGCCTGGGACCTACAAGGAACAGACTGTGAAGTGCCCTGATGTCCAGAGACACTTTTTGTGATGGTCCCTGCCACAGAGCGGGGTGATGTGTTTTCCTTTAACCTTTCCCATTTTTTCTCATTTTTTAAATTTTATTGTTAATTAAATAACTTGTATTTGCTTTAAATTGTATGATGTGATCAGTGGGTCAGGGAGGTGCGCAGTGCAAAGAGAGGGACACCCTAGCCCCTGTCCTGGGTGACCACAGCAGGGTTGGGGGGGTCGAGTCCCCCAGGAATCCTGGGCCCAGCCTTGTTGGGGTTACGAGGACTCTGCCAGACAGGAGAGTGGAAGGGGAGTCCTCAAGGGCAGAGAGGCCTCTGGGTAAAGGAAGTGGGAGCGAGGACTCAGATCCTTTTGCCAGCCCACTTCACCGGGGTAGTGCAGAAGCCAGGAAAGTTCCCCACAATAGCAGGACCATTCCCCCACTTACATCTAGATACAGTACCAGGCACATAGGAGGATTTCCCCTTCTGAGTCATGGAAGCAGAAATTGACTTTTCCTTTCCAGATTTAGCTAATGTTCAGAAAGAGAATCTAGCACCTGCCTTCCAGATCTGAACACCTCAACATTCAGGAGTGCTCCGGCTCAATTTGGGCAGCTGTTACTTCATTTCTCCCAAATCAAATATACTGATCCACTGTCATTTGCTGTACAAAAAGTAGGATAAAATTGAGCAAGAAATGCTTCCCAGGGGTTATTAGGACTGGAATTGCTATTTTCAACAGCCATTGCCATTTTTTTCTAGTTTTGTTTGTTTGAAAGGAAGACAGTGATATTGCATTGGCAAATTCCCCAGAGAAAGAAAGAATAATAAAGGCACCTCAACTTTTCCTCATTTATGGAGTACAGTCTTATAATATGCATCCAGGTATCCTCCAATCACACAAGCTGAAAATTGTTCCATTTTACTGCAGTTCTGTAACCATATGGGAACCAATCCTGTCTGTGTTCTGTGCGCATCCAAAATTCCTGCTGAATGACCCATCCTGGGAGCGAGTTACCAGTGACCCAGGGCTGGGGTGGAAGGAGGGTGCAGGTGGGGGGGAGCACCCAGGCCTGGGGCAGCAGGGGGTGTGTGGGTTGGGGAGCAGTGGTGGGGAAGGAGAGCCCAGATCTGGGGCAGCACAGGATGTGGGGGGAAGCCCAGGGCTGGAATGGCAGGGGGTGTGGGTGGGAAGGAAGAGCCCAGGGGTGGGGTGGCAGGGGATGCAGGTGTGGGGAGGCCCAGAGCTGCGGCGGCAGCGGGTGCAGGTTGGGGGGAGCCCAGGGCTTGGGCAGCAGGAGGGTGTGAGGGGGAGCACAGGGCTGGGATGGGGGCAGCCAAAAATTTTTTTGCTTAGGGCGGCAAAAAACCTAGAGCCGACCCTGCCTCCACGCACTGTGAAGTAGGTAGGAGCGGATCATTATTATCCCTACTTGAAAGAGGGAGAAGCTGAGGCTAAGAAAGGAGAATTGACTTGTTTGAGGTCACACAGCCAGTCAGTGGCAGAGTTGGGAATAGGACCCAAGAGCTCTGATTTTCAAACTAACCATCAGATCTTGAATTTCAGACACTGAATGACCTGAATAAAGTGCTCTCAGATGAGCTCCAGACCAACAACAGTGACAGGAATTATTAAGCAAGTATTTGAGGAGAACTGCAAGGTTAGAGAGAATCATGAACTGCTCAGAGACTATTAATGCAGAGAAACAGCAAAATTCATCAAACATAGAACTAGTTCTGACTTATTTCCTTGGTCTTAAAAGAGAACAAGGACCTGAGTCTCCTCCCTGTCAATAACCCCCTGCTCAGCCAATCAGGGTAGAGACTGAGGACGGGAGGCTGAGGGTTCGCACCAGAGAGCCCAAAGGATGGCCCAGGTCACTGGTGGGGATCACTGCTCGAGCACTATTTCAGCCCCACATTTTTGGGTGGACCTCCCACAGTGGGAGCTGCAGAGCACTCCCCAGCAACACACACACACCCCTCTCCTGCTGTTGGGAGGGGAACAGGAGAAAGGACAAAAGAAGCAAAAGACAAAGAGAAAGGAGGGAGGGATGGATGGAGGAAAAGATGAAACAAAAAGGACAAACCCCAATGTCCCCAGTGATTCTAAGGGACAAAATCCCAGGTGCGGAATGAAATTCTGCCTCTTTAAGCTCGTGTTTTCCATGCCTAGAATTCAACTGTCACCAGATGGATCCGACTGAACAGGTTTCAAACCTCCAGGAGGCTCTTACCTTCTAAACAGGGATGGCTGTTTTCTAGTAAAATCACTGAAAGGGAAGGAGAAAACTCGAAAGAGGTTCCTCCTGGCGCTCACGTCCGTGAACCCGAATACTCTCTCAGTCCTCAGAGAGAGACCTGGAGAAGGAGACTTGCTGGAGCAAAGCCACAGGGGTCTCTGAGGTTTCCCTGGCCCCTCGCCCCTGTCCTGCCTGGCTGATGTCAGCATCTCTCTGTGAGGTCACCACCTCCCCACCACCTTGGACCAATAGTCTGAGGTCCTGCAAAAGGCCTTTGTGATGTCACTGCCACACCCCTCCCTTGCTGTGCTAATGTCCTGCCCCAGGCCAAGCACTTTGGAGGTTTGAGCTACTCCCTGGGGATCACCCCACTCAAGGAGCGTTCGTTCTAGGCAGCAAGCCGGCTAGACAGGGAAACATCAGATGCTGCTCCCAATGCTACACTCGGTTTTTCAGAAATGAGTCGACTTTATGGCCAGAAGAGACCATTAGAGCATCTAATCTGACCCCCTGCATATCACAGGCCTCCTGTATGACACAATAGTGAGTTTATTATGCAGGGTCCACCCCTTCCTCACTGTGAATAGTACATGAACCAGCCTTGTAATGGAGCTGAGATTTCCCAAGAACTTCAAGCAAAATACACCAGTTTCATAAAACAGATTTATTAACTACAGAAAGATGGAGTTTTAAGGTTTATAAGTGGTAGGCATAAAAGATCAAAGTAAATTACCATGGAAATTAAAGATAAATTCACAATCTAAACTTTACACCTTATTACACTAGGCCGTAGTTCGGTTATGCACACAGGAAGGCTTAATGCTTGAGCTGCAGTGCATGCTGGGCAGGCTTAAGGCCGGGCTCCCCATGGCAGGAGAGAAGATGACTCGGCCCCTGGAGGGGCAGGCTGGGGCTTCCTGGATCCCATTTGCTCACAGCCAGCGCCACGCCCCCACTCCCAAGTCATTAATGGCTCCCCCAGGTCAGCCAGAATGGAGCAGCGGTTTTCACTCCACCAAGTCCACTTATGGCTTACAGGCAACCCCCAGACCCACCACTGCCCACCATGTCGGCCAGAAAGGAACCCACTCAGCCTCGCCATTGCTGCTTTTCTGTCCCCCCAGAACCCCGCTTCAAGGCTGCAAGGAGCCATCCCTGGGAAGCCAAGAGGCAGGCACAGGATTCTGCCTCCCAGCAGCCAACCGCACCTCCCCCGGCTTTGCAGAACGAATGGTGATGCTCTACTAACCCCATTTAGCCGCAGTGATGTGCTTACTTTCTGCCCTGCCTTCCTCAGCTCAACTTTCCTCTTTTGCCCCATTCCTGCCTCACTTCCTCCTTTGGCAAGTCACGCAGAGGAGGCCAGCAGGAAGAGCCGGCCTCCACCGGCCAACCTCCCAGGGCAGAGGAGGCCAAGCCACAAGCCTCCAAAAGGTAACACGCCGCACTCCTCTAGGTTCTCCAGCCTGATGCCAAGGTGCTTTCTCCACTGCTGTCAGCACCCTCTGTCATGCGGGGGTTGGAGTTATCCCAGGGACAGGCCAATAGGAGAAGGAGGAGGCCTTCCTGAACAGCAAGGGGATCTGGGAAAAGGAAGCCAGCATGTTTCTGCCTGGTTTTGAACCAGGGACCTTTTGTGTGTTAAGCAAACGTGATAATCACTACACTACAGAAACTCCATCTGCTTAGCTGTTGCTCACCCTGGCACAGACCGATGGACAAACCTAGAGAAAGTGGTGGCAGCCCTTCAATAGGTCAGCTGGCAGAGCAGAGGACTGGAGCGGGCACTCAGGAAGTCGTCCTTACGTCGCCCTTGTGACTCCAGCTTGAGGGAGAGCTTCTTTTTCTTCCCCTTGCTGACAAAGAGCAAGAGAAGAATGAAAGGTCAGGTGGGCCAACTCGGTGCAGAAGCCCATGCTGCCTTTTCCTGCTGCATAGCCTGAAATGAGGGACTCGTGGCAGTTAAAGGCACTGCTGCACTTTCAGAAAACATCCCACCCGTGCACAAAGGGGGACAGAAGAGCCTGTTAGTCTAGCACGCTCCCAACTGAACTACTTCAGCAGCTGCTCGGTTTCATTTTGGCCTCCTGCTTTTCTGTCTGGGATGTTGTTGTCAGCTGTGGCACAGAAAAAGGACATCATTGCGAGCGGCCCATGAAGACAAGATTCACTTTTGCCTTCCTTGCTTGGCTTTACTTGCTTCCTCGCCCTATTCCTGCCTTAGTTCCTGGGTTACCTGAAGGCGACGGGGGGCCAGCAGTACCAGGAGGAAGTTGGGCAGCTAGACCCTGGTGGCAAAATTCCTGCCGCCACTTGCCACCCCACTCTCTTCTCCCAGCGTCACATATTGGCCACCAGGGACTTGGGGCCCAGCAGCGCAACGGAAGGCAGTGGACAGAGTCACCCTCACCTTGAAGCTCCAGCTCATTAAACCACATCTTCAGTGGCTGATGGCCAATGAGAGACCGACATCGCTTGCTATTTTAGCACTTGGAAATGCCATTGGTCAGTCATTGGATCTCTGTAATGCTGTTACAGAACAAAGGAAAATAGAATCTCAGTGACACATTCTATACCTTTGGGGGAGCGGCTGTAACTCCCATAATCCTCATTTTCATATCATCGTGATCTTACATATAGAGCATGACTTGTAAGGTATCGGGGAAAGGATATGATTGGCTGAAAGTCAATTCTCTACCCATAGATGTATACCATTCATGCATATGAAGTTATGAGAATTGTGCAGTGTGGTTGTCACTGTGCTGTAAGGTGGGGGAGTCAGCCAAATATTAGCTCCCCAGTGGCAACAGCAAGGAAAGTAACCAACACCCGGACAGGGTGATAAACAACCCATCGACAGCCATTGCCCAGCAAGGGAGCTACAATGCAATGACTCACCTGCATGAGGACACCCCAGGGGAATTGCTCAGACTTGCTTGGAGAGACGCAGTGATGCTCAGCTGACTCTGAAGGGGGGCGGGAGGGGCAAAGCCATGAGGGAAGAAAGGACATGATAAAAGGAGAGACATTTGCCAGGCTTTATCTCTCTCTGTCACCTACATCTACAGACACCCCCACACCAAGCAACTGAAGCGCTGATGAAAGGGGAGAGCCTGGCTGAAAAGCCACCAGTCAGCCTGTGGTGAGGAGCATCTAAGTTTGTAAGGGTACTGAAAGGGTTAAGATCAGCTTAGAATTAAAAGCAATGAGGAGTCCGGTGGCACCTTAAGGACTAACAGATTTATTTGGGCATAAGCGTTCGTGGGTAAAAAGCCCACTTCTTCAGATGCATGGAGTGAAAATTGCAGATAGAGGCATAAATATAGATTGGAACATGAAGTGACGGGAGTTACCGTACAAAGGGAGAACCAGTGTTGAAGGCTAATTCAGTCAGGGTGGATGTGGTCCTCTCCCCATAATTGATGGGGAGGTGTCAATACCAAGAGAGGGAAAATTGCTTTTGTTGTGAGCCAGCTACTCCCAGTCCTTATTCAAGCTCAAATTAATGGTGTTAAGTTTGCAAATCAATTGTAACTCTGCAATTTCTCTTTGAAGTCTGTTTTTGAAGGTTTTTTGAATGGCTACTTTGAATTGTTGGGTGTGAATGTGTAAATGTGCTATTAACTATACAAGTCCCATATGGTCTCGTGATCTGGATTCCTGGTTTTCCCTCAGGTGGCCTGGGTTCAATTCCCAGTGTGGGAACAATGCGGAGTTTTTGCTCAGAGGGGAGGCAGGAAATGAAAGGAATGGGAAGGGATCCTGCCAGCAGGGGAGTTGGACAGTGTTGGAAGGGGACCCCAGAAGTGGGGGTGGGGCAGTGGCCTGGTGGGAGATGAGGGAAGGATCCCAGCTCTGTGGGAAGTTGACATTCTGGAGAGCACAGGCCTGGCATGGGGGGTGGGAAGAGTGAGTGTGTCCCTCTAAACTCACCACCAGCAGACTTGGAAGAATTACGTATTTGTTGGTAAATGTCAATTTCTGTGTAAACGCAGAACCCAATGGCAAAATCTTTCCATCGATAATCATCAAAACTAACAGATGGACAAAGTAAGAAACATGTTGCTTGAGAACTTATCCTATTCCAATCCTCTAGGGTTCCCTTTTGCCTTAGGCACCACCACATGGGCATTTCATATTCCTCCTCATTTTCACACAGACATACAATTTCCTTTGCACAGATCCATGAACAGCAAAACCTCCCTGTGTCTATTGTCTGAGCCAGGGCACTTGATTCCACTGAAACCTTCTCTCCTGCAATGGCAATGGTCAGACAGAGGGAATGCGTCCACCTTCCCCCTGGCAGTGAGATATTCACTCTCCTCTTCATGCTACTGCTGTTATTCCATGAGTCATCAAGGATGGAATAAAAAGCTGAGTTTCTCCAGGGTGAGGAAAGAACGGAGCCACCAACGCCCTCAAAAATCTCAGTGCCCAGAGAAAACCTGCCTCTGTTATTGGACTCCCAGAGGTGCTGGCAATACAACGGGAAAAGGGACTGTCTGAATTGCCAAGGCAGGGAATGAACAATCTACAGCAACATCATTAACCACAAACACACCCTCATCATGCTCCAGCCAGTAGGGAAATGGGCAGGAATTCTTGCGGTTCAGCCATGGCCACACGTACAGAGCTGCACAGCAGTGAGTGCGCTGGGGAAGCTGGTCTGAGCAAACAATTTGTAATGACCCTTCAGTGAGAACAGAACCAGAGTGTAGAAAGGCCCCTGTGTTAAGTGGCTGTGGCTGAGGCCTTAGTTAGCTGGGCTAGAAAACCATGGGTGCCTTTCTGTGAAGGTTTGATCCTTGCCAGCTAGGCAAGGCTGGTGTGTGGTGTCTCCATGGCTGCACTTCCAGGGTCTGATCACAACAGTGCCACAGGGAGCCAAGCCTAGACATATTCAGAGGCTAAGGCCAGGTCAATGTTTCAAACAGTGAGTCTAGGCTGCTGCAGCTCAGTAATGGAGATGCTCTGTGCCAGGATTTCTCAAACGTCCTTTCACTGCAACCTCCTTCTGCCAAAATAACTTAATACATAGCCCTGGAAAGAGAGACCAAGCACCTCCACTCGGGGGGGGGAGTGCCAAAGACTGAGCCCCGGTGGGGGGAGGGCAAAACCAAAGCCTGAGGGATTCAGCCCTGGGTGGGGGGGCTCAGACTTTTGGCTTCAGCCCCAGGACCCAACAAGTCTATACCAGCCCTGGTGACCCCATTAAAACAGGGTCATAACCCACTTTGCGGTCCTGACCCATAGCTTGAGAACCACTGCTCCATGCTGAGGGGGGAGAGTTTTCCTGTTGGTGTAGTCAATCCACTTCCCCAGGAGGTGGCAGCTCTGTCATGGGGAGAAGCTATATCAGTGGGGGTGCAAGCTGTGGTGTTTACCACATTTAAGAAGTTTAATCAAACCCCATTTTTTAAACCACCTGTGGTCTGGGAATGGCAAAGGAGCTCGATGAAGCAGGGTCTGTCCTTCAAAGTCCTGGAGATCACGATTCCATACTCCTGTTGTAATGGGGGTATAGCTCAGTGGTAGAGTGTTTTTGATTGCAGATCAAGTGGTCCTTTGTTCAAACCCAGGTGCCCTCTTAAAGAAAAGAAAAACATTTCCATTCTCCATTATGTTCAGGAGCTCCACCATATGAGGATGCTTGAAATGAATGTGAATACTCAACATTTTGCTGTCCAAATGCATAAAAACCTAGCAAAGCTGTCCATCTGCTGAAATCAGTTCCAATCCTCTAAGTGTTTAGTTTATGTTTTCATCAATTAAACAAAGGTATCATTCCCTGAAGCAGAGCACAAGTTTGAAATACAGGCAGCATAGAGCCAATATTCATAATGTCAACTACAAAAAATGATACACATCTAGAGATAGCATCATTATCATCAGCCAATCAGAACCTCTCCATAGACCCCTTACACGACCACTTCTCTGTAATATTGGCTGCAAATATAGAACAGTGGTCACAACGGTGATCTATACAGTTACAGATTATGTCAATAATGTCACAGGAGGTGACACAGCATCAGTGAGACTGATACTGGAATACTGCCTCCAGTTTTGGTGTCCTCATTTGAAAAAGATGTTGTGAAACTGGAGCTGCGGCAGCAAAGAGCCACCAAAGGTTCTGAGGGCTGGAGAAAATGCCTTCTAGTGAGCTATTGAAAGAGCTCAACCTGTTTAGCTTATCAAAAGAAGATTGAAAGGTGAGTTCATTGAAGTGCCTTAATGGAGAGAAAAGATTGGCTATTTAGGGCTCTTGAATCGAGCAGAGAAAGGCATAACAAGACCCAATGGCTGGAAGGTGAAAAGAGACAAATTCATATTACAACTAAGGCACAAAAATTCAACACTGACGATGATTCACCACAAGAACAAGCTACCAAGGAAAGTGGTGGATTCTCCATCTCCTGATGTCATTTCATGAAGACAAGATGCCTTTCTGGAATGTGTTTGCCCCAAAAGTAGCTATTGTGTCATACAGGAGGCCTGTGATATGCAGGGGGTCAGATTAGATGCTCTAATGGTCTCTTCTGGCCATAAAGGAAGGACATTAGGAAAAACTTTTTCACTTTGAGGATGGTGAAGCATTGGAATGGGTTACCTAGGGAGGTGATGGAATCGCCTTCCTTAGAGGTTTTTAAAGTCAGGCTTGACAAAGCCCTGGCTGAGATGATTTAGTTGGTTTGGTCCTGCTTTGAGCAGGGGGTTGGACTAAATACCTCCTGAGGTCCCTTCCAACCCTGAGATTCTATGATTCTATGATAAAGTTGACTAATTTCTGAAAAACTGAGTGTAGCATTGGGAGCAGCGTCTGATGTTTCCCTGTCCAGCCGGCTTGCTGCCTAGAACGAACGCTCCTTGAGTGGGGTGATCCACAGGGAGTAGCTCAAACCTCCAAAGTGCCTGGCCAGGGGCAGGACATTAGCCCAGCAAGGGAGGGGTGTGGCAGTGACATCACAAAGGCTTTTTGCAGGACCTCAGACTATTGGTCAAAGGCAGTGGGGAGGTGGTGACCTCACAAAGAGATGCTGACATCAGCCAGGCAGGACAGGGGCGAGGGGCCAGGGAAACCTCAGAGACCCCTGTGGCTTAGCTGCAGCAAGTCTCCTTCTCCAGGTCTCTCTTTGAGGACTGAGAGAGTATTCGGGTTCACGGACGTGAGCGCCAGGAGGAACCTCTTTCGAGTTTTCTCCTTCTCTTTTAGTGATTTTACTAGAAAACAGCCATCCCTGTTTAGAAGGTAAGAGCCTCCTGGAGGTTTGAAACCTGTTCAGTCTGATCCATCTGGTGACAGTTGAATTCTAGGCATGGAAAACACGAGCTTAAGGAGGCAGAACTTTATTCCGCACCTGGGATTTTGTCCCTTAGAATCACTGGGGACATTAGGGTTTGTTCTTTTGCTTCACCTTTCCTCCATCCATCCCTCCCTCCTTTCTCTTCTTCTCTTGCTTCCTTTATCCTTTTACCTGATCCCCTCCCAACACCAGGAGGTGTGTGTGTGTGTGTTGCGGGGGAGTGCTCTGCAGCTCCCACTGTGGGAGGTCCACCCAAAAATGTGAGGCTGAAATAGTGCTCGGGCAGTGATCCCACCAGTGACCTGGGCCATCCTTTGGGCTCTCTGGTGAGAACCCTCAGCCTCCCGTCCTCAGTCTCTACCCTGATTGGCTGAGCAGGGGGTTATTGACAGGGAGGAGACTCAGGTCCTTGTTGGTCTCTTTCAAGACCAAGGAAATAAGTCAGAACCAGTTCTATGTTTGATGAATTTTGCTGCTTCTCTGCATTAATGGTCTCTGAGCAGTTCATGATTCTCTCTAACCTTGCAGTTCTCCTCAAATACTTGCTGAATAATTCCTGTCACTGTTGTTGGTCTGGAGCTCATCAGAGCACTTTATTCAGGTCATTCAATGTATGAAATTCAAGATCCGATGGTTAGTTTGAAAATCAGGGCTCCTGGGTCCTATTCCCAACTCTGCCCCTGACTGGCTGTGTGACCTCCGACAAGTCAATTCTCCTTTCTCAGCCTTAGCTTCTCCCTCTTTGAGTCGGGATAATAATGATCTGCTCCTACCGACCTCACTGTGGGTGGAGGCAGGGCCGGCTCTAGGTTTTTTGCCGTTCCAAGCAAAAAAAATTTTGGCTGCCCCCACCCCAGCCCTGGGGTCCCCCCCACACGCTCCTGCCAACCGAGCCCTGGGCTTCGCCCCATACACCCCGTGCCAACAACATAGGTTTGTTCTCCCCAGTCCGCTCAGGCTGAGCTGCTCCCGTTTATACTCCGTCTCCAGTCGGAGCATGCCCAGAGAGGGTGAGGGGGTGTGGCCTCTTCAGCCCACAGGGTGCAGTTAACCCTAGCAGTGCCAGGTCAGGGTGGATGCACCTCATCACAGACAGCATTTCCCAAATGTTTGGATTAGCTAGGAGATCTCTTCAGGAGTAACCTCCTGTAGGGACTGGGTCACGAACACCTTGGGAACCAAATACCTGGGCGTTTTCCTAGTTCCAAATCACTTGCTGTGGAATTCTATCCCTGGATCATCTGAGACAATATTGACTTAAACAACTGAACTACCCTGTGACCATGTGCACTTACTTCGGTCAGTTTCACCCATTTGGGGTCTGCTGCTGTTCACCTTTTCAGAGTGGAAATTTAAACATACAACTGTTTCTCTGATAATATGTCCAACAGCTTGGGGTATTCTCTCCTGTTGACTGAACTGCATTTGAATTTTATTCATGTCATCATGCAGGAATAGGGGGAAAAACAAACCTGAAGTAAAAAAATGGTAATTTGTCTGAAATTTCACAAAAAATCTGAGCTACATTCTATCCAACAAAACTAACGTGTAGTTATATGACCAAGGAGCCTTCATGAAAGATAGAAAACCCATATCACAGAGAGGTAGAAGACACTTTCATTTTAATTTAAAGTGAAATTCCAGACTAGGTTACATCTCATGTCTCATAATCAGGATGAGAGATTCTCCCATGATCCACTGAAACCTGCTTCACCCGGCGCTTTCTCATGCATCCGACGAAGTGGGTATTCACCCACGAAAACTCATGCTCCAGAAGTCTGATAGTCTATAAGGTGCCACAGGATTCTTTGCTGCTTTTACAGATCCAGACTAACACGGCTACCCCTCTGATACCTCTCTCATTAGTGTTATTTACAGGAGTTATAGCACTTTCATAACGGGAGAAAAAACAACCGACCTTCCCAGAAGCGGCTTTGCCATTTAGGGAAAAGGGGATTTGAACGGTGCTTGGGATCCACTTGAAATCCCTTTCCAAGTCTGACACTTATCTCCTGCCAGACTGACTCTGATTTAGGATCAAAGACGTACAAGCACCATTCCCAAGCATGGACAGCCAAAAACATGACCCCACCAGACACGTTGGGAAGTGAAGGAATTCGAAGGGGTGAACTGTGCATGGCTCAGGCACAAGGTAACAGTTCTGGGGTGATGGGAAGGATGGAATGTCTGAGTCGCCCCATCTCCTTCCAGTGTCACAGAGCCTAAAATGACCCTTATTTCCCTGACACCGTTTCAGCTCTTCATCATATTTAAATATATTTTAAATGAGAAAAAAGTCAACAAAATAACTGCTGTTCTGCACAATCCAGGGTAATGTGAGAACAACTGGGAATGAGACAATCTGTCCTCAAAGAGGAACTTGACGTCTCTAACAATAACTTTGCACTGGGAGGAGGAGTACAAATGTGAATCTCCAGGTTTGTTTAGACAAGGAAATGTGACGGTGATTAGGTCAGATCAGGAGGAAATGTGCTAGATAACCGCACTGACTATCCATAGCCCATGTCTTTACTGCAAGAATAGCTGTCTTATTACATCAGGAAAGTGAACTCAAGCTAGCTAATTCCACGGCAACCACAGTGATGAGACCCAGGTAGATTTTATCTCAACGTAGCTGGTTGAAGACACCCCCCATCTCCCCCACCTGGGGTGATGACATTCCTGGTAGAAAAGACACACACTCCCATGACTCGCAGGACAATGGAGTTGATACAAAGGACCACAGGATCCACCCCAAAGACGGGCGAGCTTCAAAAGTGGGCAACTCATGTGTGGGAGCTGAGGTACTACAATGTGCAAAAGATGCAAACAGCCTTAACACTCACTACCTGGGAACTGTCAAAAGAATTAAAGAAAAAATCTCCTGACAGCTCTAGAGAAGGTTTTTATGAAGTTTATCTCCTTTACGGATTCTCTGATGTTTAGAAAGGCCTGAGCTATGAGTGAAGCTTTTCCCGCACTCACTGCATTCATAGGGTTTCTCTCCGGTGTGGATCCTCTGATGCATAGTAAGGTTTGAGCTCCGAGAGAAGCTTTTTCCACACTCGCAACATTCGTAGGGTCTCTCTCCTGTGTGGACTCTCTGGTGAGAGATAAGGGAGGAGAAGTGACTGAAACTTTTCCCGCACTCACGGCATTCATAAGGTCTCTCTCCTGTGTGGACCCTCTGATGCCTAGTAAGGTTTGAGCTTCGGGTGAAGTTTTTCCCACACTCACAGCATTCGTAGGGTCGCTCTCCCGTGTGCGTTGTCTGATGAGAGATAAGGGCTGATCTCTGAGTGAAGCTTTTCCCGCACTTGCAGCATTCATAGGGTTTGTCTCCTCTGTGTATTTGCTGATGCCTACTAAGGACTGAGGTACGATTGAAGCTTTTCCCACACTCACAGCATTTGTAAGGTGTCTCTTTCGTGTGGATTATCTCATGTCGAATAAGGGTTGAGCGGTAATGGAAGTTTTCCCCACACTCACTACACGTAGTCTCTCGCTTTTCCGTGAGGATTTTCTCCTGGGACGTAGTTTCCTTGAGGTCCCTGTGAGTTCCCTGACAATTAATGGGTTCATCCACTCTCTCCTCTGAGTGGTTTCCCTGCTCTCTCTCTGGTCTGTGGTAATTTTCACCAGCTTTTCCCTGCTCACAGGGGCTGGACACGTTCCCTTTGGCTCTTCGCAGTAATTCCCATGCGCCCGGCGAGCTCAGCATCTTCCTGGTGAGGATTCTGCTCCTCGCTCTCCCTCACCACCCCATCACCTGCTAGAAGAGAGGAGAAATCTCAGAATTGGGGATGGAAAGGCAGAGAGCAAACCCAAGTAAGTGCTGGAGAGACAGAAAATAAAAATCAGGGACTGAACCCCCCCCCCAAACTCTTCCCCACAGGGGACAGGGGACAATTCTGCTCCCCACCCAGGACCAGCCTTTAGGGGGGGCCGTACAGGTGCCCCACCCAAGGGGGTGCCGGGTGCAGGGTTTGGATTCCCACCAGGTACACGCATATTCGTTCACCTAAAGGTGGCGTGTCAGGTGTCTGTCGAGGAACTAGTTAGGTAGGTCTTAGGTAGCTCTTAAAAGCTTTGCCAGTCCAGTTCTATTGTTTAAGGCTGTGAAAAAGTGCACACACGCATGCGCACACACGCACACCATCCAACATGGCTCTGCTGGCCAAAGCTCAATTACAGATACAGCTATAGCGGCAAAAGCATCCATTTTTTAAAACAGGAAACTAAATGCTCATAAGCTACATTAATGCAGAATTAAGGTTGCCCAGTGCTGTCTCCTGCCTTGCACCATATGGACGGTGAGTAAACTTAAACCTCTGCAGACCAGGAAAAGAAAAGTTAATGTAAACTTTCCCCCAACCCTTAACCCTGGAGCTGGCCAGAACCAGGGAGAATGGTTCTGTGTGGGCCGTGCAAAGGTTAACCAACTGCCACAGGGACTCAGGTATTCAGCTCAATGCAGCAGTAACGGGATGAATTCTATGGTCTGTGGTATAAAGGACGTCAGAGTAGACGACCTAATAGTCACATCTGGCCTTAAAATCTATGAACCTATAATTGATCCGAGGAAAGACTAAGACATTGTCTGTGCTGTGCTCACAGGTGGGAATCCCAGCATCTATCCGCATGCCTCCAGCTGTGTGCACTGGGCCAGCTGTAGCTGTGACTGGTTGACGGAGGGATGGGTTGCAGCAGCTGGGCAGAGCTGTGCCTGTGCTATGCAGAGAGGTGCATGTGAAACTTGGGGGGCAATTCTGCCTCATTTCCATGCTGAGTGTTGTAGGCTTTGTCAGCAAAGCTGCCCAAGGGCGTGTTCTCGCCATGGGGATTGTCAGCACCCTGGGGGCGTATGTTCGAGTGACCTGTGGGGCTTAGTGAGGGGTAAGTGAAGGCAGTGACTCACAAGGAAAACTCAGGTTGAGGACAAGGGGGTAGTAACACTGTGCAAGTCTCAGCTGGCCTGTGTGCAGGAGGTTCAGTACTGGAGAGCAGGCCAGGGGGAGGAAGCTGCTGTTTGCTATGATGGAGTTGAACCCGAATATTATCTTAGCAAAGAGAAGAACATGTTAGACATTCTGCTGTACTGCTCTGTTCCCAGAGCGCTCTGCAACAGGGGAGGGGAGAGGGCTAGTGTGGGTGTCTCTGGCATGTCGGGGTGATGCTGAAACAGGGCAGAGCAGAGGTGGCATCGGGGGAGTGGCAAGAACCTTAACTCTGCATTTCTCCTTCTAAAAACCGAAGGAACAGGAATCCTTACCCAGCGAGGTCACATTCTCACAGTTCTCCTGCATGACCTCCCTGTAGAGGGCTCTCTGAGTGGGGTCCAGCAGAGCCCCCTCTTCCCTGGTGAAATACACAGCCACCTCCTCGAAGGTCACCGGCCCCTGAAAGAGCAAGAGTCCCACACTCAGTACCTGCTGCCCCACTCACAGCCCCACTATTCATGGAGGGAAGGAGCCAATCAAATGGAAGCTCTGAGAGAGTCAGCAGAGTCCTATCCCCACACTGCTGAGAGCAGCCAGGAGACATCTGGGTGAGGGGACCAAGTGAGAGCCCCTTGTCTCTCCCAGCAGATCCACCACAGACCTACTAGCCAGAGACTGATACAGGAGATGGAGTACCCAGTAGGGTCCAGGCACAGCCCCATGGCAGGGAACCCTAACACCCTCCCCACTGCCAGCAGCTGGATGTGAGGGGCCGGGACATCTTTCCTACACCTCCCTGCTGGGTGCCCCGTTTCCATGTCACACCAGCCCCTGGCTAGCAGGCTGAGGGTTCAGCACTGGAAACCTGGTCAGTTTTCCCAGCCCTGCCCAGGGAGTTGCTTTGTCTGTTTCCTGTTTCACAAATTAGGGAATTTTCTCCCCCAACACCCAAGTGTTTGTTCTGAGGATCTAGGGCCATGTTAACATAAGAACATAAGAAAGGCCGTGCAGGTCAGACCAAAGGTCCATCCAGCCCAGTATCTCTCTACCGACAGTGGCCAATGCCAGGTGCCCCAGAGGGAGTGAACCTAACAGGCAATGATCAAGTGATCTCTCTCCTGCCATCCATCTCCATCCTCTGACGAACAGAGGCTAGGGACACCATTCTTACCCATCCTAGCTAATAGCCATTTATGGACTTAGCCACCATGAATTTATCCAGTCCCTTTTTAAACATTGTTATAGTCCTAGCCTTCACAACCTCCTCAGGTAAGGAGTTCCACAAGTTGACTGTGCACTGCGTGAAGAAGAACTTCCTTTTATTTGTTTTAAACCTGCTGCCTATTAATTTCATTTGATAACCCCTAGTTCTTGGATTATGGGAATAAGTAAATAACTTGTCCTTATCCACTTTCTCCACATCACTCATGATTTTGTAGACCTCTATCATATTCCCCCCTTAGTCTTCTCTTTTCCAAGCTGAAGAGTCCTAGCCTCTTTAATCTTTCCTTGTATGGGACCCTCTCTAAACCCCTAATCATTTTAGTTGCCCTTTTCTGAACCTTTTCTAGTGCTAGAATATCTTTTTTGAGGTGAGGAGACCACATCTGAACACAGTATTCGAGATGTGTGCGTACCATGGATTTATACAAGGGCAATAAAATATTCTCTGTCTTATTTTCTATCCCCTTTTTAATGATTCCTAACATCCTGTTTGCTTTTTTGACCGCCTCTGCACACTGCGTGGACGTCTTCAGAGAACTATCCACGATGACTCTGAGATCTTTTTCCTGACTCGTTGTAGCTAAATTAGCCCCCATCATGTTGTATGTATTGTTGGGGTTATTTTTTCCAATGTGCATTACTTTACATTTATCCACATTAAATTTCATTTGCCATTTTGTTGCCCAATCACTTAGTTTTGTGAGATCTTTTTGAAGTTCTTCACAATATGCTTTGGTCTTAACTATCTTGAGCAGTTTAGTATCATCTGCAAACTTTGCCATCTCACTGTTTACCCCTTTCTCCAGATCATTTATGAATTGAATAGGATTGGACCTAGGACAAGTCCCAGCAGATTTGTCACACTGTGTCCCCACTCCCTATCCTCACCCAGGGTATTCCCTGCCCCCCTCCAGACCTAACTCCCCAGAAGTTGCCACCTCTTCAGTATTTCCTGCCCCTCTCCCTCCAGTAGGAACCCACCAGCAACCCCCCAATAACCCCTACCTGAGCTGGCTCCACTGCAGCCATTTCTCTTCCCTGTCCCATGGGAGGCTGGGACAAGCTGGAGCAAGAGGTGGGCGTCATTCTGCAGCCTGGCAGGGCGAGAAGGGCAGTTGTGGAGGTTTCAGAACAGGCTTCAGTTCATTTCACATCACGATTCCCCCAGGCCCTTTCCCTGCAGACAGAGATTGTAGATTCTGCCAGGCTGGGAACATGCTCAGTCCCCACAGTGCAGCACAGACCTGGCCCCTGACCCCTCCTGTCCCCCTTGTGCTTCCCCCAGCAGCAGTAACCAACCAAGACATTTTGAAGCCCTCCCAGCAACAGGGTGTGACTCAAACCCTGGACCAGACCAGACCCAAAGGAGCCCCCTTGGGGGGGGGGTCCCCCTGACCCCAGGGCAGCGCACTCCTGCCGCAGGGGGAACAGGGAGAGTCCGGGGCTGGTTCTTCCTCTCTCTGCCCCTCACCTCGGTCACAGGAAGTGACCCTGGGCAGGAAGGCTGCAGTGAGTGTGCGGGGAGGGGGGGGCAGAGAACTGGGAACCGGCCCCCCCCCTCTAATTTCTCCTCACACCCTCTCCCGGCCCCTCCCCCCCTTCCCGAGCGCCCTGCCCCGGGCTGGGAGCCGGGGTCACCGCCCCGTTCCCGGGGTCTCTCCCCGCGGCTGCCCCGCTCCGCCCGTGCGGGGAAGGGGGCACCGGGCGGGGACCCTTCACCCCGGTACCGGGCACAGCAGAGCCGGGGGCGGCTCAGACTAGCTGCGGGAAGGATCCTCCCGGCCTCAGCGCTGCAGCAGCTCCGGGCCCCAGGGGCAGCGATGGGGGCACCGCGCAGAGCCGGGACCTGCCCCGCCCCCGGGCTCGGTCACCGGGAGCCTCAGCAGAGCCAGGGCAGTTTCTAGCCGGAGAAACCCCGGCCGTGCCCGGAGGGGTTAATGCCGGCTCCCCGCACAGACCCCGCGGGGAAGCAGCAGCTGCTCCGCTCCCAGCTCCCGATGGAGGCAGCAGCGTCTGGTCTCTCCGGAGCTGCCGGGGCTGATGGTCCCGGTTCTTTGTTCTCCTCCCGGCTCCTGCCTCCTCCCTCCCGGCACCTCCCCGCTCCCAGCTGCCCCAGCCCCTCCCTGTGCCCTGCAACCCCACTCCCAGCTGCCCCAGCCCCTCCTGTGCCCCGCAACCCGCCCCGCTCCCAGCTGCCCCAGCCCCTCCTGTGCCCTGCAACCCGCCCCCGCTCCCAGCTGCCCCAGCCCCTCCCTGTGCCCTGCAACCCGCCCCCAGCTGCCCCAGCCCCTCCCTGTGCCCCTGCAACCCGCCCCCAGCTGCCCCAGCCCCTCCCTGTGCCCTGCAACCCCTCCCAGCTGCCCCAGCCCCTTCCTGTGCCCCTGCAACCTCCCCGCTCCCAGCTGCCCCAGCCCCTCCCTGTGCCCAGCAACCGCCCCCCGCTCCGCCAGCCCCTTCCCGTGTCCCGCAACCCCCCCGCTCCCAGCTGCCCCAGCCCCGCCCGGCAACCCCCCCCCTCCCAGCTGCTCCAGCTTCCTGGGGCTGGAGCTGCTGCCCCCGCGGTTTGGGGGGGCTCACTCAGCCCCCCAGGGGCAGGGGGGGAGCACCTGAGCGGAGCCTGCCCAGCAAACAGCTGATCGCAGCTGCGCCCAGGCCGCCCCCGGGGAAAAGCTCCGCGGAGGAGGCGCCACAAGCTGCCGGCAGCGGGTCATTCCCGGGGGGGCCGAGCACCCGCCTGCAGCCGCCGCGGCCGCAGCCTCCTCCCCCCCCGGAGCCCCCACGGGAGGGGGGGAGCAGCCTCCCCAGCCGGGGCTCAGGGCATTGGGGTGCCGGGGCTCCCCCCCTGCGCACGCCTGGGCCCGGGACACTCACACACACACTCTGCCCCAGGGCTCCCCTGGTGCCCAGAGACCGACCAACCCCCCGCCTGCCCCCCCACCCTTCCCCGCCTGCAGCTCCGGCCCCGCCCCGCCAGCCGCACCCAGGGGAGCCCCGGGCCCCAGGCTCTGTCCCCACCTGGAGCCCAGCGGGCCGGGGGCAGCTCCTGCTGCAGCTGAGAACAGCGGCCCGGGCGGCTCCAGCGCTGCTGGCAGCACGTGGCCACCAGGGAGCAGCTGCTGAGCCCGGGCTCCTGCGTCACAATGTGCCTGAGCCCCGCCCCCAGGAGCTGCCCCGCCCCCGGGCTGTGCCAGAGCCCCGCCCCCAGGAGCTGTCCCGCCCCGGCCTGTGTCAGAGCCCCGCCCCAGGAGCTGCCCCGCCCCGGCCTGTGACAGAGCCCCGCCCCAGGAGCTGCCCCGCCCCGTCTGTGCCAGAGCCCCGCCCCAGGAGCTGCCCCACCGGGCTGTGCCACAGCCCCGCCCCAGGAGCTGCCCCGCCCCGGCCTCTGCCAGAGCCCCGCCCCAGGAGCTGCCCCGCCCCGGGCTGTGCCTGAGCCCCGCCCCAGGAGCTGCCCCGCCCCGGGCTGTGCCAGAGCCCCGCCCCCAGGCTGTGCCAGAGCCCCGCCCCAGGAGCTGCCCGCCCCAGGCTGTGCTAGAGCCCGCCCCCAGGAGCTGCCCCGCCCCGGGCTGTGCCAGAGCCCGCCCCAGGAGCTGCCCCGCCCATGGGCTGTGCCAGAGCCCCGCCCCAGGAGCTGCCCCCCCCCCGATTTGTTCTCCTGCCTCCTTCTTCCCAGCACCCCCTGCTCCCAGCAGCTCCCGTCCGGGGGCTGCAATCACCCCCCCGGGGGGCAGCAGCCCGCACCGGGGCTGTCTCCAGTGGCTGAAGTTGCCTCCATCTCTGATCACCCGGAGGAACAAAGAGAGGAGATGGGCCTAGGGTGTGAAAGCAGAATTGGGGGCAGGGAAAGAAGGACTGTTTGGAAAGGTGGAAAGGAAACCCTGTCGCTGCTCCTGGGTGCTCCAGATGGAGTCAGAAGCAGTTGGGCAGCAGAGGCTCAGTCCCAGTGTTGGACAGGGATTGTACAGCACCTAGCACAATATGGGGTCCTGATCTCAGTCATGGTCTGTGCAGCACCTGGGAGCCCTGATGTCTCTTTCCTCATCACAGGCACTGGGAATGGAGTGAGGGAAACCTCAGCACCTGAAGGGTTAATGCAGCCCTGTGTGCAACCCCTGCTAGGGTGACCAGACAGCAAATGTGAAAAATCGGGACAGGGAGTGGGGGTAATAGGAGCCTATATAAAAAGGCCCAAAAATCGGGATATCCGGTCACACTAGTCCCTGCTGCGCTCACGAGGGGTTGAGAGTTGTAGTAATAACAGCAGCAAAGAGTCCTGTGGCACCTTATAGACTAACAGACGTATTGGAGCAGGAGCTTTCATGGGTGAATCCCCACTTCATCAGATGCACCAATAGTCCCATATGGTCTAGTGGTTAGGATTCCTGGTTTTCACCCAGGTGACCTGGGTTCAACTTCTGGTGTGGGAACAGTGCAGAGCTTTTGCCCAGAGTGGAGACAGGAAATGAAAGGAACAAGAAGGGATCCTGCCAGCAGGGGATTTGGACAGTGTGGGGAGGGGATCCCAGAAGTGGGGGTGGGGGGCAGAGGTCTGAGCGGAGACCAGGGAAGGATCCCAGCAGTGTGGGAAGTTGAGAGCACAGGCCTGGCCTGGGGACCTGGAAGAGTGAATGTGTCCCTCTAAACCCACCAACTGCAGACTAGGCAGGACTGGAAGAATTACATATTTGTTGGTAAATGTCAATTTCTGTGTAAACGCACAACCCAATGGCAAAATATTTTCATCGATAATTATCAAATTGGCAGATGGGCAGAGTAAGAAACATGCTGCTTGAGAACTTACCCTGTTGTAGGAACAGCAGTGATCTGTGTGCTCCATATAACCTGTATGCCCAAAAGGTCGGTTACACTCCCCCCCCCCGCCCCGCCCCGCCCCATCTCCTCTCCCTCTCTGAATGCCTGTGAAGTGGCTTTCCCCCTCCCCACCTCCTGCAATGCTTGTGGGATGAAGGGGCTGGTTGAACAGCTGCAAGATCAGAAGAGCTCCTAGATAGACAAGGTGTCTGGGACTCTCATTAGGCAGCATTGTGAAAGCACAGCTGAGCACAGGGCCCCTTCCCCTTTTAAGGACCTGAACCTCATGGCCTGCGACTAGAGATGACTTGGATGCATCCGGTGGGTCACACTCCACCTCAGCCAGTGTCCATGCAGGGTCCCTGCTCTGGGTGTGTGAGTGCTGCCTAATGAAAGTCCCAGACACCTTGTCTACCTGGAAGCTCTTCTGATCTTCAACCAGCCCATTCATCCCCCAAGCATTGCAGGAGAGAGCGGGAGGAGGAGGGGGAAAGCCACTTCACAGGCATTCAGAGAGGAGAGGAGACAAAAGCGAGGGGAGGGAAGTATAACAGACCTTTTGAGCATAGAAATCACTGCTGTTCCTACAACAGCAGGGACAGGCCACTAGGAGCTGAGAAAAGGAAGCCACCATGTTTCTGCCTGGCTTTGAACGAGGGACCTTTTGCATGTTAGGCAAATGTGATAACCACTACACTACAGAAACTCTGTCACAGGGCTCTGCCCCTCCCTTCATAAGAACAGAAGAATGGCCATAGTGGGTCAGACCAAAGGTCCATCCAACCCCATATCCTATCTGCCAACAGTGGTCAATGCCAGGTGCCCAAGAGGAGTGAACCTAACCGGAAATGATCAAGTGATCTCTCTCCTGCCATCCATCTCCACTTTCTGACAAACAGAGGCTAGGGACACCATTCCTTACCCATCCTGGCTAATATCCATTAATGGACTTAACCTCCATTAATTTATCTGCAAAAAGAACAAAGAGAACATGTGGCACCTTAGAGACTAACAAATGTATTTGAGCATAAGCTTTTGTGGGCTAAAACTCACTTCATCGGATGCATGCAGTTAAAAATTCAGTAGGAAGATATATATACACACAGAGAACGTGAAAAAATGGGTGTTGCCATACACACTATAACGAGAGTGATCAGTTAACATGAGCTGTTATCAGCAGGAGAAAAAAACCTGATTTTGGGAGGGGAACAGGAGAAAGGACAAAGGAAGCAAGAGACGAAGAGAAAAGAGGATCAGACAGTGGATGGAGCAAGAGGTGAAACAAAAGGACAAACCCTTATGTCCCCCGTGATTCTAAGGGACAAAATCACAGGTGCAGAATAAAATTCTGCCTCCTTACCCTTGTGTTTTCCATGCCTAGAATTCAACTGTCACCAGATGGATCAGACTGAACAGGTTTCAAACCTCCAGGAGGCTCTTACCTTCTAAACAGGGACGGCTGTTTTCTAGTAAAATCACTAAAAGGGAAGGAGAAAACTCGAAAGAGGTTCCTCCTGGTGCTCACGTCCGTGAACCCGAATACTCTCTCAGTCCTCAGAGAGAGACCTGGAGAAGGAGACTTGCTGCAGCAAAGCCACAGGGGTCTCTGAGGTTTCCCTGGCCCCTCGCCCCTGTCCTGCCTGGCTGATGTCAGCATCTCTCTGTGAGGTCACCACCTCCCCACCACCTTGGACCAATAGGCTGAGGTCCTGCAAAAGGCCTTTGTGATGTCACTGCCACACCCCTCCCTTGCTGTGCTAATGTCCTGCCCCTGGCCAGGCACTTTGCAGGTTTGAGCTACTCCCTGTGGATCACCCCACTCAAGGAGCGTTCGTTCTAGGCAGCAAGCCGGCTAGACAGGAAAACATCAGACGCTGCTCCCAATGCTGCACTCAGTTTTTCAGAAATTAGTCGACTTCATGGCCAGAAGAGACCATTAGAGCATCTAATCTGACCCCCTGCATATCACAGGCCTCCTGTATGGCACAAGAGCTACTTTGGGGGCAAACACATTCCAGAAAGGCATCTAGTCTTCATGAAATGACATCAAGAGATGGAGAATCCATCACTTTCCTTGGTAGCTTGTTCCTGTGGTGAATCATCCTCGCTGTTGAATATTTGTGCCTTTGTTGTAATATGAATTTGTCTCTTTTCATCTTCCAGCCATTGGGTCTTGTTATGCCTTTCTCTGCTTGATTCAAGAGCCCTTTAATTCCCAAATCTTTTCTCTCCCTGAAGGCACTTCAACACTTCAATGAAGTCACCTTTCAATCTTCTTTTGATAAGCTAAACAGGTTGAGCTCTTTCAATAGCTCACTAGAAGGCATTTTTCTCCAGCCCTCAGAACCTTTGGTGGCTCTTTGCTGCCCCAGCTCCAATTTCACAACATCTTTTTCAAATGAGGACACCAAAACTGGAGGCAGTATTCCAGTATCAGTCTCACTGATGCTGTGTCACCTCCTGTGACGTTATTGACATAATCTGTAACTGTATAGATTACCATTGCGACCACTGTTCTATATTTGCAGCCAATATTACAGAGAAGTGGTCGTGTAAGGGGTCTATGGAGAGGTTCTGATTGGCTGATTATAATGATGCTATCTCTAGATGTGTATCATTTTTGTAGTTGAAGTTATGAATATTGGCTCTCTGCCGGCTCACCCGCCCCCTCGCCACTGCCCACCCACTCGCCTCCTCAGCCCCCCTCCCTCACCTGCTATTGTGTCATACAGGAGGCCTGTGCAGGGGGTCAGATTAGATGCTCTAATGGTCTCTACTGGCCGGAAAGTCGACTAATTTCTGAAAAACTGAGTGTAGCACTGGGAGCAGCATCTGATGTTTTCCTGTCTAGCTGGCTTGCTGCCTAGAACGAACGCTCCTTGAGTGGGGTGATCCACAGGGAGTAGCTCAAACCTCCAAAGTGCCTGGCCTGAGGCAGGACATTAGGCCAGCAAGGAGGGTGCAGCAGTGACATCACACAGGTTTTTTGCAGGACCTCAAACTATTGGTGGGGAGGTGGTGACCTCACAGAGAGATGCTGACATCAGCCAGGCAGGACAGGGGCGAGGGGCCAGGGAAAGCTCAGAGACCCCTGTGGCTTTGCTTCAGCAAGTCTCCTTCTCCAGGTCTCTCTTTGAGGACTGAGGGAGTATTCGGGTTCACGGACGTGAGCGCCAGGAGGAACCTCTTTTGAGTTTTCTCCTTCCCTTTTAGTGATTTTACTAGAAAACAGCTGTCCCTGTTTAGAAGGTAAGAGCCTCCTGGAGGTTTGAAACCTGTTCAGTCTGATCCATCTGGTGACAGTTGAATTCTAGGCATGGAAAACATGAGCTTAAGGAGGCAGAATTTTATTCTGAACTTTATTTGATCCCCACCAATGACCTGGGCCATCCTTTGGGCTCTCTGGTGAGAACCCTCAGCCTCCCGTCCTCAGTCTCTACCTGATTGGCTGAGGAGGAGTTATTGACAGGGAGGAGACTCAGGTCCTTGTTCTCTTTCAAGACCAAGGAAATAAGTCAGAACCAGTTCTATGTTTGACGAATTTTGCTGCTTCTCTGCATTAATGGTCTCTGAGCAGTTCATGATTCTCTCTAACATGATTCTCCTCAAATACTTGCTGAATAATTCCTGTGCACTGTTGTTGGTCTGGAGCTCATCTGAGAGCATTTTATTCACGTCATTCAGTGTCTGAAATTCAAGATCCAATGGTTAGTTTGAAAATCAGAGCTCTTGGGTCCTATTCCCAACTCTGCCCCTGACTGGCTGTGTGACCTCAGACAAGTCAATTCTCCTTTCTCAGCCTCAGCTTCTCCCTCTTTCAAGTAGGGATAATAATGATCTGCTCCTACCTACCTCACGGTGGGTGGAGGCAGGGCCGGCTCTAGGTTTTTTGCCGTCCCAAGCAAAAAATTTTTTGGCTGCCCCCACCCAAGCCCTGGGCTCCCCACTGCACCTCCCTGCCACCCCAGACCTGGGCTCTGCCCCCTCCACCCACACCCCCTGCCACCCCAGCCCTGGGCTCTGCCCCCCACATACCCCATGCTGCCCCAGCGCTTGGCTCCGCCCGTTACCCCCCAATGCGACCCCCCCCACACCCCCCCCCCCCACCCCACCCCAGGGCTCTGCCCTCCACCTGCACCCCTGCCACCCCAGGAGGTGTGTGTGTGTGGGGGAAATCCAGATCTTTCCACCTTATTCCAAATTCCTACTAAGGCGCCACTTTGGGGGAATGTGCTCAGTGGGGGAGCGGCAGCCCCCCCTGCTCCCCCTAGCTACGCTCCTGCTTGTGGGGGCCCCTGCAAGACCCAGGGCCTGGGGCAAATTGCCCCACTTGCCCCCACCTCTGGGCGGCCCTGCTAGCAGCTCTTCTGGGAGCGCAGGGGAGGAATGACTCCCCCTTCTCTAGCTTCTCCCCGTGGGGCTCTGGGGAGCAGGGAGGGTTGTGTGATAAATTCCATCCAACTCCCCCTTTGATCCAAGCCGAGGGGCGTCTCAGCCTCCACGATCCCCTTGGCAGGGCCAAACAAGGGATGTTTTCCACTGCCCAGGAGACCCAGCCAGGGACTCAAGGCAGCCCCAGACTTTCCCTTTCTCCCTTCTGGGAAATCAAGTTCAAGTTCTACAAGGAGCTAAAGAAGCCTCAACCCCGCATCTGAATTAATGTCAGTTTCTCACTGCCCGACACAAACAAATGTCATTTCAATCCCAGGTGAGTCCACGTCAGTCATTCCTCAGCCCGATTCCTTCACCCTCCTGCCTTAGCTTAGGGCATTGCGCTATCCTGTGGGCATTTCATGTCCCTCCTCAGTTTCACACAGAGACACAATTTCCTTTGCATGGATCCATGAACAGCAAAACCTCCCTGTGTCACTTGTCTGAGCCAGGGCATTCGATTCCATTGAAACCTTCTCTCCTGCAATGGCAATGGTCAGACAGAGGGGACGTGGCCACCTTCAGCCCTGGCAGTGAGATATTCACTCTCCTCTTTCTTCATGCTGATGTTGTTATTCCATAAAACATGAACCATGGAATAAAAAGCTGAGTTGGAAAAGAGAAGACTAAGGTTGGAAAAGAGAAGACTAAGGGGGGAATATGATAGAGGTATATAAAATCATGAGTGATGTTGAGAAAGTGGATAAGGAAAAGTTATTTACTTATTCCCATAATACAAGAACTAGGGGTCACCAAATGAAATTAATAGGCAGCAGGTTTAAAACAAATAAAAGGAAGTTCTTCTTCACACAGCGCACAGTCAACTTGTGGAACTCCTTACCTGAGGACGTTGTGAAGGCTAGGACTATAACAATGTTTAAAAGGGGACTGGATAAATTCATGGTGGCTAAGTCCATAAATGGCTATTAGCCAGGATGGGTAAGAATGGTGTCCCTAGCCTCTGTTCGTCAGAGGATGGAGATAGATGGCAGGAGAGAGATCACTTGATCATTGCCTGTTAGGTTCACTCCCTCTGGGGCACCTGGCAATGGCTACTGTCGGTAGACAGATACTGGGCTAGATGGACCTTTGTTCTGACCCGGTATGGCCTTTCTTATGTTCTTATGTTCTTATGAGTTTACTCCAGGGTGAGGAAAGAAAGGAGCCACCAACTCCCCAAAAAATCTCAGTGCCCCAGAGAAAAGCTGCCCCTGTTATTGGAACTAATGATGTGCTGGAGATATGTTGGGAAAAGGGACTGTCTGAATTGCCAAGGCAGGAAACGAACAATCTACAGCAACATCATTAACCACAGACACACTCTAGCCATGCTCCAGCCAGTGGGGAAATGAGCAGGAATTCATAACGTCAACTATAAAAATGATACACATCTAGAAATAGCATCATTATAATCAGCCAATCAGAACCTCTCCATAGACCCCTTACGCTACAACCTTTCTACAATATTGGCTACAAATAGAACAGCAGTTGCAACGGTGATCTATACAGTTACAGATTATGTCAATAATGTCACAGGAGGTGACACGGCATCAGTGAGACTGATACTGGAATAGCCTCCAGTTTTGGTGTCCTCCTTTGAAAAAGATGTTGTGAAATTGGAGCTGGGGCAGCAAAGAGCCACCAAATGTTCTGAGGACTGGAGAAAAATGCCTTCTAGTGAGCTATTGAAAGAGCTCAACCTGTTTAGCTTATCAAAAGAAGATTGAAAGGTGACTTCATTAAAGTGTTGAAGTGCCTTAATGGAGAGAAAAGATTGGGTATTAAAGGGCTCTTGAATCGAGCAGAGAAAGGCCTAACAAGACCCAATGGCTGGAAGGTGAAAAGAGACAAATTCATATTACAACTAAGGCACAAATATTCAACAGTCAGGATGATTCACCACAGGAACAAGCTACCAAGGAAAGTGGTGGATTCTCCATCTCCTGATGTCATTTTATGAAGACTAGATCCCTTTCTGGAATGTGTTTTCCCCCAAAAGTAGCTCTTGTGTCATACAGGAGGCCTGTGATATGCAGGGGGTCAGATTAGATGCTCTAATGGTCTCTTCTGGCCATAAAGTCAACTAATTTCTGAAAAACTGAGTGTAGCATTGGGAGCAGCGTCTGATGTTTCCCTGTCTAGCCGGCTTGCTGCCTAGAACGAACGCTCCTTGAGTGGGGTGATCCACAGGGAGTAGCTCAAACCTGCAAAGTGCCTGGCCAGGGGCAGGACATTAGCCCAGCAAGGGAGGGGTGTGGCAGTGACATCACAAAGGCCTTTTGCAGGACCTCAGACTATTGGTCCAAGGTGGTGGGGAGGTAGTGACCTCACAGAGAGATGCTGACATCAGCCAGGCAGGACAGGGGCGAGGGGCCAGGGAAACCTCAGAGACCCCTGTGGCTTTGCTCCAGAAAGTCTCCTTCTCCAGGTCTCTCTCTGAGGACTGAGGGTGTATTCGGGTTCACGGACGTGAGCGCCAGGAGGAACCTCTTTCGAGTTTTCTCCTTCCCTTTTAGTGATTTTACTAGAAAACAGCCGTTTTCCCTGTTTAGAAGGTAAGAGCCTCCTCGAGGTCTGAAACCTGTTCAGTCTGATCCATCTGGTGACAGGTCACTTCCCTTCTCTATACCTCAGGCTCCTCCCCATCTGCCCAATGGGAACAGGGACAGTTCTCGAACTCTGGGCAGTTGTGAGCCTGAGTGAGATAAGGGGCGATAAAGCCCTCTGTGAAGGAGAAAGGAGAGTTTCACGGTGTTTAGCCCCAAGGAATTCTAAAGTTTGCTAAAATGTCTAGTCTGTGGAAACAAGAAATGGTCGGGGCCAAACTTTTTAACCACTGCCTTTTCTAAAGCCCATTCAGGGATGTGAGTCTCTGTCTTTTCGGTACCTGGGGTTCTTTGCCAGCAGGAGGGAAGAGGTTCCTGGCTCCATTTTGTGGCCTTAACAAACCAGGTGTTGTGCCCCAGTTCTCGTCTGAGATCCTGAAAAGAACATCTTCCCATCCATGAACAAGACAGGATCTATCTTTCAAAGGGAACAAAGAGACCCTGGGCCTTACAGACTAGCTAGCCTCACTTCCATAGCTGGAGAGATACTGGAATATATTATTAAAGACTCAGTTTGTCAGCAGCACCTACAGGATAATTTGGTTCTTAGCACGAGGTATCATGGATTTGTCAAGAACAAATCATTCCAAACCAATCCTCTTTCCTTCTTTGGCAGGGTCACAGGCCTAGTGGAGGTGGGTAAACAGTATGAATGATGATTTGGAAAATGGAGTGGAGAGTATCGTTCTAAAATGTGCAGCTGACACCAAGCACTTTGGAGCACAGGATTGGAATTCAAAATGCCCTTAACGAATTGGAGACTTGGTCTTCTTGAGCCAAACCCCATGGCTGGGCCCCTCTCTCTAGATTGGGCTGAAGTGAAACCCCAGAGCCAGACACTCCTCCTGGGCAGCGCGCTCCGACCTTGAATGGTCAGATGCTGCTTAGCGCTGTCAGAGCAGCTTTGGCTGGGGGATTCTCCCAGCACTTTCCACTAGCGGGAAGGTACGAAATCCCCATTTGCCTGCTGGGGACGGAGCCCTAGAGGGGGGAGCAACTTGCCCAGAGTCCCCCAGGAAAAGGAAAACAACCAGCAGTGGAACCAATAGGAAACCCAGCAATGGAACTCAGGAGTCCTGTGGGTGTGCTAGGGTGACCAGCTGTCCCAATTTTATAGGGACAGTCCCAATTTTGGGGTCTTTTTCTTATCTAGGATCCTATTACCCCCCACTCCCTGTCCCGATTTTACACACTTGCTGTCTGGTCACCCTAGGGTGTGCGCATGTGGGGTCCCAGCTGCTCCTTGCCCCCCTCATTGAAGCAGGTGTGCAGGGTTACTGCCCTGGGAACTGCAGGGCACCAGTGGCCATGGGGCTGGCTGGAGGCAGGGCAGGGGCTGATTGGAGGTAGGGTCTGGCTGCAGGCAGGGCAAGGGGTGCGGGGCTGGCTGGAGACAGGGGTGTGTGGGGCAGGCTGGCTGGCTTCAGGCAGGGACGCAGGGGGTGCATCAGGGGTTGGTAGGGCTGGAGACAGGGGTGTGTGGGGCAGGCTGGCTGGCTTCAGGCAGGGACGCAGGGGGTGCATCAGGGGTTGGTAGGGCTGGAGACAGGGGTGTGTGGGGCAGGCTGGCTGGCTTCAGGCAGGGGTGTGTGGCAGGAGTTGGCTGGAGACAGAGCAGGGTGTCCACGGCTGGGGGTGTGTGGGGGCTGGCTGGCTTTGGGTGGGGCCACAGGGGGTGCAGCAGGAGTTAACTGGAGACAGGGCAGGGGGTGTGGCAGGGGCTGGCTGTGGGCAGGGGGTGTGGGGCTGGCTGCGGGCAGGGCAGGGGGTGTGGGGCTGGCTGCAGGCAGGGCAGGGAGGACGCAGCTGGTGGGGGCAGGGCAGAGGGTGCGGGGCTGGCTGCAGACAGGGGCTGGCTGTGGGCAGGGCAGGGGGTGCGGGGCTGGCTGCAGAGAGGGGCTGGCAGCTGGCAGGGCATGGGGTGCGGGGCTGGCTGCAGACAGGGGCTGGCTGCAGGCAGGGCATGGGGTGCGGGGCTGGCTGGAGGCAGGGGCTGCCTGCAGGCAGGGCATGGGGTGCAGGGCTCACTGAAAATGTCCTGAGCGGTATTTTAAGGTGAAGATAACAGCATGGTTACCAGTTGACTGGCACATCCTGGGTTAAAGAAAGGAAGGGACCTGGAGTTAATAGTCTGAAGTATTTGTGTTACCAGCCCTGTCACTGTCTGACCCCCCTTCAGTGCGGAGCAGGTGTGTACGTTGCTGTGTGGAACGCACAGACTCCTGCAGAGCAGGGGCAGCTGTTTCCATGGCAGAGAGCCTGGCACTTAGGAGACTTTCTTGACTTGCTGTTTTGAAGCAATTCAGTAAAATTTCCAAAATTTCAGCCCCATTGGTGCAAAAACGCTATTTTAGGATGTAAACAGGAGGCTTCCAGCGCTAGGACACCTGACCAGAGAGCTCAGTAACAGCTGCTGACTCTGAGGGTCCTGGGCTAAATCCACTTGCAGGTGGAGGCGTTTCGATTTATTTGATCGATAATGAGGAAGGCGAAGATTTAATCACGGGTATTTTTAGTAAATGTCATGGACAGATCACGGGCAAAACCCAAAAGCTCATTGCCCGTGACCCGGCCATGACTTATACCATAAATACCCCTCATTGAATCGTGGGGAGGGAGGCCCAGGGGGTCCGTGGCACCAGCTGTGGGCACTGGGAGTCCAGGGGGCCCGTGGCACCATGTACGGGGGGAGAAGCCCAGGGGACCCACGGCCACTCCAGATGCTGCCAGGTGAGGGGAGCCCCAGAGGCCAGCCCTGCTCTGGCCACCTCGGGACAGGTGCCAGGAGCCACTGAGCTGTGGCTGCTCCTGCCACCCTTGGAACCACTGCTCAAGCTGCCCCCAGGCCAGCTGCTGGGGCAGCCACGGAGTCAGCTGCAGTGGCCACTGCAGAAGTCACAGATTCTATGACTTGTGCAGCCTCCGTGACACAGAGGGATCCCTAATAAAGAGACAAACCCCTCCCTGCTGTGACTGCAGTTCCTGGAAGGAAAGAGAAAGAAGGAAAGAGAGAGATTCCCTGTCACCTCTCTCCCCTGCTCCCTCCCCCTTGTATTTTGTAACCCCATCTCATCGTGTTCCCTGTGCTGGTGCCATGGGGGTGACACTAGAGTTCTGGGGATCTGGGGGGAGGGGAAGGGGGCTCTTCACTTCTCAGCATTTCACACAAATTTGTCTTTGGGCTGAAATTTCTCCTGTGAGGCCTCTCAGTCAGAGCTGTACCCCACCCTGTTTGCGGTGGGGGGGGGGAAGAGGGGAGATGTAAATTGCAGAGCAGGCAGAGAAGTCGCCCATAAAGGGTCATATTGATCCGGTGACTGGTTCTGATGGGGTCACACGTCCTCTGACACAGGCTCATGTGCAGAACATGGGAGCTCTGGCTTGTCCTAAATGCTGTAGACTGTGAGTTCCTAGAAAGGGCAGGGGGAGAGGGAGCAAGAGGAGAAAGGCAGAGACATTGGAGATGAGGAATTGCGGGGAGAAGGAGGAGAGAACAGAGAGACAATAAATGATTGAAGCAGAACAGGTGTCCCAACTCCATCTTGCTCATCACAGGTGTTGAGAGAGACAGGTAGTTGCAGGTTTTCCAGTGTCAAGTCTGAACTTTGATTCTAACAATGTGCGTTGAAATATCAAGGGGATCTCCACATACCTGATCTCTTCCCCACCTCCCCTTTTTTAGTATTAATTTTTATTTTGACATGTTTGGCTTAACCGTGATCTTCCCTTTCCCCACCTGTATTGCAATTTGGGAGTTATGTTTATTGTGCCTCCCTTTTGTTCATGTCATTATAACTGTAACAGCAAAGGAATCTGCAGGAGCAAAAACTGACACAAAACTTCATATCCCCATCATGCCGGAACATCCTACAAACAGCTCACGCAGCTGGAATCATAACACGCAAGGCCAGGGGATGGGAGATGCAGGTTTCCAAGGGTTCTGTCTTTCTCAGATGACACATTCCAGCCCCTTGTGTGCCTCCATCCTGTATGACCTGCTGGACTTTGACACATTTATTGTCTCATTCTATCGATAATGTGATTGTAACACAATGTGACTGAAATTAAGCCACTTCCAGATGAGGAAACAACAGAAGAGAAAAGCCATTATTGCAGTGGCTGGGAATCAAACCCAGATGAATTGCTTGGAAAACACCTACACACACCACTATACCACCAATGCATCTGGCAGGAGTAGCTTTCCTGCAGGCTCTGTGTGCTGGCAATGGGGTGACACATGACCACAGAGTTAGTGAGCAGGGTGGTTGGGCTGGAAGCTGCCTGACAGCTGGGAGCAGAGTTACCATCCCAGAGTGATTGAAAGGGGGCAAAGGTGAAAACAGATCTCACTGGGAACTGGCCCCACACCTGCCCCGCCCCAGGAGAGGGGAACTGAAGCTCAACTTCAATCACAGAAAAATCTTCCCGAGAAGGAAGGGGACAGCTTGTTTTAAAGACCAGGTTTGTGTTTGTTCCTGCTACATACGGAGGGGCTGGGTAGTGCTGATTCCAGCCCCCAGACTCTGGGAGGATAAGGAACAAATTCAGGCTGCCAGTGACCTGCAGGAGGGAGATGATCTTTTGACAGTGACGGACGCCTCGTCCTAAAGGCCTTTGTCTGCCCCCTTCCAGTGACTGTTTGGCACAGGAATGCAGCCCCCACTCCTGGGTTTCTCCTGGGGAAATAATGTTTCTGTGCAAAACACCAAAGCTTTTAACAGAAAGGAAGAAAAGGAAATGGCCACATGATGGGACTAGGACATAAGGAATGAAACACACATGGGCGGCGAGTTATATACCCACGTGGTGCCCGGGCACCAGCAATATTCAGAGCTCTGGGGCCCAGCTCCACCAAAGCTTGGGGCCGGGTCTCCCCTCTGGCCCCACCTGCCACCCCCCGTGCTTCCCCCGAGTATCCCCCGGACCCCCTTGCTGGCCCCATGCATGTCCCTGGGCCCCAGAGGGAGCAGAGGGTCCCTGCCTCTTCCATGCAGCTCCATGCTGCCTCCCTGCAGCAACTGCTGCCACAGGGTCCTAGTGCCCCCCCTTCCCAACTCACTGCCAGGGCAGACTGACTCTGAGCCTGCCCTTCCACCTCAGACCCTTCCCTTTTCCAGCAGGACCCTCCACCATCACAGCCCCCACCCTGCAGTCACCACTCCTGCCCCATGCTGGGCAAGGAGACAGCCCCATCCCCCACCCCCAGTGAGGCTACAGTCAGGGGCAACAGCAGGGGAGGTGCATGCAGCACCCGGGCACCCATAATGGGGAGGCGAGGAGATTCCTGGACCTGAGAAGGGCCCTAGGAGCACCTGCAGTGACAGTGGTGGGAGTGAGTGTGCTGCTGGGTGGGGAATGAGGGTTCCTCCCCAGAGCTTGCTGCTGCCAGCAGGGAAAGGGCTGGGAGTCCTCCTTTCTGGCCCTTGTCCCGGGCAGCCTGCCTGCACCCCAAACTCATCCTCAGCCCTGCCCCACCCCAGAGCCCACACCCCCAGCCAGGCTTTCACCCCCACCACATCCTCAACCCTCTGCCCGAGCCCTGAGCCCTCCCACACCTAAACCTCCATCCCCAGTCCCAGCCAGAGCCTTCATTCCCCGCCCACACCCCAACCCTCTGCCCCAGCCTGAGCTCTTCCCACACCCCAAACCTCCCATCCCCAGTCCCAGCCAGAGTCCTCATCCCCACACCCCAACCTTCTGCCCAAGCCCTGAGCCCTCCAACACCACAAACCCCTCATCTCAGCCCCAGATAGAGCCCTCCCACACCCCTGCACCCCAACCCTCTGCCTAGTCCTGAGCCCTCCCACACCCCAAACACCTTATCCCCATCTCAGACACAGCCCTCATCCCCTGCACCTAACCGTCTGCCCCAACCTGAGCCCCCTCCGGCATCATGAACCCCTCATACCCAGCCCCACCACACAGCCATCACCCCACACCCCAACCCTCTGCTATAGCCCTGAGCCCCCTCCCACACCCCAAACCTCTCATCCCCAGCCACACCCCAAACTCCCTCCCAGAACCTTGGGCAGGTGGGGGGCGGAGTTTGGGCAGGTTCTGGGCACCACCAAAATTTCTACAAACCTACCGCCCATGGAAACACAAGATGCTTCTCCCATGTGCATTGACTTTTAACCTTGTTAGTGGTGGTGTTGTATCCATGTTGGTCCCAGGGGTCCTCTGGAGCGCCGGGCATTGGCCACTTTCGGGAGAGTGGGCTAGATGAACTGGTCTGACTCAGTGTGGCTGTTCTGGTTTTCACATTGGTTTTTCTAACTCAGTTCCCAATTCTCTTCTAGAAAGGCCTCCAGGCTGCCTGCCCAGCCCAGCAAAAGTGGCAAGGAGAAAGCCCACACTGCTGCTCTTTCAGGTACTTGAAGGCTGCTATGAACCCCCCTCACTCAGTCAGTCCTCAGTCTGTGGCAGTGCCTGGGATTCTTCCGTCCTAAGTGCAGGACTCTGCACGTCTCCTTGGTGAACCTCCTCAGCTTTCTTTGGGCCCCATCCTCCAATGGGTCGAGGTCGCTCTGGACCCAAACCCTGTCCTCCAGCGCTTGGATTCTTTACAAGGCCCCTTCCCCTTTTAAGGACCTGCTTCTCATGGCCTGCGACTGGAGATGACTTGGCTGCATCTGGTGGGTCACACTCCACCTCAGCCAGTGTCCATGCTCTGGGTGTGTGAGTGCTGCCTAATGAGAGTCCCAGACACCTTGTCTACCTGGGAGATCTTCTGCTCTTCAACCAGCCCCTTCATCCCACGAGCATTGCAGGATGGAGCGGGAGGGGAGGGGAAAGCCACTTCACAGGCATTCAGAGAGGAGAGGAGACAAAAGCAGGAGGGAGGAAGGATAACAGACCTTTTGAGCACAGAAATCACTGCTGCTCCTACAACAGCAGGAACAGGGCACTAGGAGTTGAGAAAAGGAAGCCATCATGTTTCTGCCTGGCTTCAAACCAGGGACCTTTGCGTGTTAGGCAAACGTGATAACCACTACACTACAGAAACTCTATCACAGGACTCTGCCCCTCCTTCATAAGAACATAAGATCCATCAACCCCATATCCTATCTGCCAACAGTGGCCAATGCCAGGTGCCCCAGAGGGACTGAGCCTAACAGGTAATGATCAAGTGATCTCTCTCCTGCCATCCATCTCCATCCTCTGACAAACAGAGGCTAGGGACACCATTCCTTACCCATCCTGGCTAATAGCCATTAGTGGACTTAACCTCCATTAATTTATCTGCAAAAAGAACAAGGAGAACATGTGGCACCTTAGAGACTAACAAATGTATTTGAGCATAACTTTTGTGGGCTAAATCAGATGCATGCAGTTAAAAATACAGTAGGAAGATATATATACACACACAGAGAACGTGAAAAAAATGGGTGTTGCCATACACACTATAATGAGAGTGATCAGTTAACGTGAGCTGTTATCAGCAGGAGAAAAAAACCTGGTGTTGGGAGGGGAACAGGAGAAAGGACAAAGGAAGCAAGAGACGAAGAGAAAAGAGGGATCAGACAGTGGATGGAGCAAGAGGTGAAACAAAAAGGACAAACCCTAATGTCCCCAGTGATTCTAAGGGACAAAATCCCAGGTGTGCAATAAAATTCTGCCTCCTTAAGCTTGTGTTTTCCATGCCTAGAATTCAACTGTCACCAGATGGATCAGACTGAACAGGTTTCAAACCTCAAGGAGGCTCTTACCTTCTAAACAGGGACAGCTGTTTTCTAGTAAAATCACTGAAAGGGAAGGAGAAAACTCGAAAGAGGTTCCTCCTGGCGCTCACGTCCGTGAACCCGAATACTCTCTCAGTCCTCAGAGAGACCTGGAGAAGGAGACTTGCTGCAGCAAAGCCACAGGGGTCTCTGAGGTTTCCCTGGACCCTGCCCCGTCCTGCCTGGCTGATGTCAGCATCTCTCTGTGAGGTCACCACCTCCCCACCACCTTTGACCAATAGTCTGAGGTCCTGCCAAAGGCCTTTGTGATGTCACTGCCGCACCCCTCCCTTGCTGGGCCAATGTCCTGCCCCTGGCCAGGCACTTTGCAGGTTTGAGCTACTCCCTGGGGATCACCCCACTCAAGGAGCGTTCGTTCTAGGCAGCAAGCCGGCTAGACAGGGAAACATCAGACGCTGCTCCCAAAGCTACACTCGTTTTTTCAGAAATTACTCGACTTTACGGCCAGAAGAAACCATTAGAGCATCTAATCTGACCCCCTGCATATCACAGGCCTCCTGTATGACACAATAGCAGGTGAGGGTGGGGGCTGAGGAAGCGAGCGGGCCGCCAGTGGGGGGCAGGTGAGCCGGTGGCTGGCCCCAGCTCACCTCCACTCCGCCTCCTCCCCTGAATGCCCCACCTCGCTTTCCCCCCTCCCCCTGCTAATCAGCTGTTCGCGCAGGACGCCGTGGAGGGAAGATAAGCCGTGTGGCGGCCGCACTCAGGCCCAGCAAGGTGGAGACGGAGACGAGGTGAGCTGGGGCAGGGGGGCCGCCCGCACCGCAGCAGGTAACCTGGGGGGGGCACTGGGGAACCGCTCCCCACCCCAGCTCACCTACCTCCCCTCTGCCTCCCTGGGCCTGTGCACTAAGCCGCCATTTGCTTCTCAGCCTTCCCGCGTGAACCATCAGGGCACGGATTCCAGGGCCGTCAGGGGACAGGGAGAAGGGGTGGTTGGATGGGGCAAGGGTCCCAGGGGAGCCATCAGGAATGAGAGGAGGGGTTGGATGGGGTGGCAGGGGGCAGTCAGGGGACAGGGAAGGAGGGTAGATGGGGTAGGGGTCCCGGAGGTGTCAAGGAACATGGGGGTTGGATGGGGCAGAAGTCCCAGGGGCAGGGGTGGGCCACAACCCCATGTGGGGTGAGGAGGAACTGGTTGTTAAGATTTTGGCAGCTCATCACTGGCCAGGGGTGGGAGGCTGAGGAGGCGAGCAGTGGTGGGGTGAGTATGCGAGCCGGGAGGGAACGGAGGTGAGCGGGGGTCTGAGGAGGCAAGCGGGCGGGCATTGGCGGGGGCAGGTGAGCTGGCGGTGGGGAGGAGAGGTGAGGAGGCGAGTGGGCGGGCAGGCTGGTGAGCCGTGGGGGCTGAGGCGAGTGAGCCGGCAGCAGGGGAGGGGGGTTGAGGAGGTGAGCGGGGGGCGAGGGGGGCTGAGGAGGCAAGCGAGGAGTCAGTGGCTGACCTGTTCTACTGATCTGGTCTGGCTCCCAGCCCCTCTCCAAGGGTTGCAGCTGTCTGGAGGTGCTGCCTTCCTCAGTCCCACCTCATTCACTCCACAGGGCAACTGATTACCAAGGGGGGGGGGGGAGATCTTATTCTATCTCTAACAAAAAGACATTTTCCTTTTACCTTAATTATACTACCTTAGGGGCCCCCTATAACATATTAGCAAGGTTCATTACCGCTGTTTTGGCAGGGCGGAGCTGGGAAGGAGGTTTGTTTCCACGGGCAGGCGGCACTTTGGGGATTGTTTCGGAGTGCCTGGGCAGTGCTGGGGGCGTTGTTTTTGCAGGGTGGGCAGTGCTGGGGGAGTTGTGTTTCAGAGGGGCTGGGTGGTGCTGGGGGGGTTCAGTGGGGTTTCAGCCCTCAGCTGTTTTCTTTGGAGTAATATGGCCCTTGCCGCTTTACGAGTTGTGCAGGCCTGGACTAAACCACAGCCTCGGGACTCAGCATTCAAGTATCCTGCAGTCTGAGCTTCGCATCTGATACATTCCCTCGTTGGCTACCATTGTTTGGCCAGCATGGAAGTGCTTCTTGTCCAACAAGGCAGCCAGATTGGGACCCGTAGGTGCGGAATGGCTCTGAAGGAATCAGCTGTTTCTCTCTGTGCTTCATGAGACTTTGGATCCAAATGGTAAAAGACAGTTGTGCCTAATTTAATCATGGCATTCTTCAGGAGTGTGACCAATGCCACTTAACTAGGGAGCAGGGTTCTAAAAATAGTTTACCTGGGCCACAGCTTCCATCTCGGGGGTGACAATCAACCACTAGTACCTGCAATTTCTACCTGAGCTCTTGTGAAATCTTTGACCTTCCTTGGAGTAATTTTATACTTCTCTGGCGTAGAATTCTTCACCAACCGCACAACAGATCAGTAGCGATAGTGAGGTATAACTCCCCCTACTATGCCTTTTTATTTCTTTAATCTGCTGGCACAGATTTAAATTAGGGACTAAATTCAGGTGCGGCTTAGAATTCCTGTAAGACAACAAATGTCAGGTCTCTCTTAAAAATAGGTATCTTTCTGCAGCTATATCACATTCAACATGGATTTCATTTTCTACACATTTGCAGCATCTCCCAGGGGTGAGCTGAAGAGAAAAGTCACTTCCATGTTTCCCATCTCTACCTAGATAGGGATTGTATTTCCCAAATAATAGGCAACATGCAGCTGATTAGGAAGGAGATCTCTTCAGGAGCGACCTCCTGCAGGGCCTGGGCCACAATGGCTTTGGGAGCCAAATGCCTGGGCACTTTGCTTAGTTATAAGTTATTTATGAGTGAATCCTCTTCCCAGCCCTTTAGAAAAAATATAGACCTAAGAAGCTGAACAAAAGGGAGATTGGGATGGTGATGAGGAATCAGGGTAAATCAGAGGATTCCTATGTTCTTCTGCTGATAGAGGAGAAATGACGTTTTCCCCTATCCCTGCCTTGTTCCTGCACTTTGTTATAGTTCAATATATTTTTAGTGAGAAAAATGGTAGTAAAAATATCTGCTCCCCAGCACAACCTGAACCAACATCAGAGCAACTGGGAATGAAACAATTGGTTCCTAAAGGGGGAACTCGATGACTAACAATTGCTGTGAAATGGGGGAACAGTATAACCGGGATGCTCAGGGTTTGTTTAGACCAGGGAAAGTGATGGAGTTTAGATCAGGGCACGAGGGAAGCTAATGCCAACCCCTGCACCCGGGCTGCATCTGCTCTACAACTGTAATTGTCTTTTTACACCAAGATGACTACTTGAGCAGCCAACGCCATGTACAGCCCTAGTGGATGGAAGGCTCAGGTAGTTTTTGCCTCAGTGTAGCTTGTTGGGTGTGACGATGCGGTCTTGGTGGGACCCAACTGAGAGTGCCAGTTCAGGACCAATTGCTTAAACAGGGCAGTTCTAGCCCTGGGCTGGGGTTTTTCCACCTGTAAGGCAAAGCAAACCAGCCAGCCAAAGAGGACTTTTGTTTCACACCACTGGCTAACACAAGTCACACAAGCAATTTCCTTAGACACTCCAGTCTCCCAGTATCCCCACCAGTGCCACTCGTCCTGGGGATGAATGGTTATGAAAACCAACACCCCAATAAAAGAAAACGGTTCTCTCGATCCCAAAGAATCAAGCCCCAGACCCAGGTCAATATACACATCAGATCTTACCCACAAATCATGCTGTTGCCAATCCTTTAGAATCTAAAATCTAAAGGTTTATTCATAAAAGGAAAAAAAAGATAGAGCTGAGAGTTAGAATTGGTTAAATGGAATCAATTACATGCAGTAATGGCAAAGTTCTTAGTTCAGGCTTGTAGCAGTGACGGAGTAAACTGCAGGTTCAAATCAAGTCTCTGGAGAACATCCCCCGCTGGGATGGGTCATCAGTCCTTTGTGCAGAGCTTCAGTTTGTAGCAAAGTCCCTCCAGAGGTAAGAAGCAGGATTGAAGACAAGATGGAGATGAGGCATCAGCCTTTTATAGTCTCTTTTCCAGGTGTAAGAACCTCTTTGTCCTTACTGTGGAAAATTACAGCAAAATGGAGTCTGGAGTCACACGGGCAACTCCTTGCATACTTTGCTGAGTTACAAGGCGTATTTGCCTTCTCTCCATGGGTCAATTGTATAGCTGATGGTCCTTAATGGGACATCAAGCAGGCTAGGCAGAGCTAACACCAACTTGTCTGGGGAGTCACCCAGAAGCAGAGCACAAGTTTGAAATACAGACAGGATAGAGCCAATATTCATAACTTCAAGTAAAAAATGACATGTATACAGACAGTATAATCATAACCAGCAACCCATAACCTGGTCTTAGACACCTTATATGACCCCCTTTACATAAGATTTGGTGCCACTACAGGACCTTGGTTACAACCATGTTCTATATGGTCCCAGATTATATCAATAACGTCACCTGGAGCTGATGAACATTCCTGGCTGGAGGGACACACACTCCTTCAATTCAAAGGGAAAGGAGTTGATAGAGAAGATCACAGGACTGACCCCAAAGAAGGGTGAGTTACACAAGGCAGAAGCAGGAAACTCATCTGGGGGAGCCGAGACACCACGGTGAAGATGGTGCAAAGATCACTATGACAGAATTAACAAATGTGATTAAAAAAAAATCTTTGGTCAGTCCTAGTCAAGGCGTTCGTGGATTTTCAGATGTCTAATAAGGACTGAGCTGTAACCGAAGCTTTTACCGCACTCAGAGCATGTGTAAGGCACCTCGCCTGTGTGGATTCTCCGATGTCTATTCAGGGCAGAGCTCTGACTGAAGCTTTTCCCGCACTCAGAGCACGTGTAGGGCGTCTCCCCTGTGTGGATTCTCCTATGTCTGATAAGGTGTGAGCTCTGCTTGAAGCGTTTCCTGCACTCAGAGCATTCATAAGGTTTCTCACCAGTGTGGATTCTCTGATGTGCGACAAGGTTTGAGCTCCGATGGAAGCGTTTCCCGCACTCAGAGCAGGAGTAGGGTTTCTCTCCTGTGTGGATTCTACCATGTGCGAGAAGGGTTGAGCTCAGATGGAAGCTTTTCCCACAGTCAGAGCATGTGTAGGGCGTTTCTCCTGTATGGATTTTCTGATGTCTAATAAGGTTTGAGCGCAGATTGAAGCTTTTCTCGCACTCAGAGCATGTGTACGGTTTCTCTCAGTGTGGATTCTCTGATGTGTGATAAGGATTGAGCTTCGATTGAAGCTTTTCCCACACTCATGGCACATGTAGCGTGTCTCTTCAAGTTGATTCTCTCACGTGTAATAAGGTCTGAGTGGCTACTGAAGTTCTCCTCTGGCCTGTGCAGAGTCTCACAGGCTTTTGCTATTTCTCGGAGTGCACAAATCCTGGAATCGTTCCCTTTGGATCTTCCTGATAACATCCTAGGTGATTCTACGTTCTCAGCATCTTCCTGCTGGGGTTACTCCTCCTCATTCTCACTCACCTTCCCATCACCTGATGGGAGACAGAAGAATCAGACACAGGTCACTCTCTGCACCTGAGAGAAAGGAAATATCAGTGAGAGGAATGGAAAAAGGGAGGAACAAACCAAAATATGTGCAGGAGAGATCAAACCTTCAGGAGCTGATTTTCCCCAAACCCTTCCACTGAGGAGAGAGGAAGGGATCAGTTTTGGTCTGCATCTCATGAGAACACTCAGGGGAAAGTGAGATCGGGGAGGGACCTGCTGCCAGTTGTCAGTCAGAATAGGAGGGAAGCCATGAGTGACATCTGCCATAATGATTCCACATCTGCAGGGAACAATCTTGAACTTGGAGAGCTCACAAGGTCTTTGTACGGCATCCCAAATGATTCCTGCATTCACAGACAGTTTTTGAGTTGGTTTAACCAATTCCTCACCTGTGCAGGCAGCTCTTGGAAGCACTTCTTTCTCAGAGCCCTGGGGGTCTGGGACCCACGGCTCTTCCCCTCGTTCCAGCTGCGAGATCACATCAGGTTTGGAAACTGGAAACCCTACTGCAGGCAAAGAAAACAAGGGACATCAGTGGAATTTGTGGGATACTTGTCACAAGGAATAGTCCATGGTTTTAACCCCAGCTCATTTTTAAGCAGTAACATCCCAAGGCCTGCTTCCTTGACTCCAAGTGGCAGGAGCGTTATTATGATTATTAGAAATTGGCGAGTGAAATTGCAAGCCCGTTAGCGATAATTTTTAACGAATCTCTAAACTCGGGGGTTGTACCGTTTGACTGGAGATTAGCTAATATAGTTCCTATTTTCAAGAAGGGGAAAAAAAGTGACCCGGGTAACTACAGGCCTGTTAGTTTAACATCTGTAGTATGTAAAGTCATGGAAAAAATATTAAAGGAGATAGTAGTTACAGACCTAGAGGTCAATGACAATTGGGACAAATTACAACATGGTTTTACGAAAGGTAGATCGTGCCAAACCAACCTGATCTCCTTCTTTGAGAAAGGAACAGATTTTTTAGACAAGGGAAATGCGGTGGATCTAATATATCTTGATGTCAGTAAGGCGTTTGATACGGTACCGCATGAGGAATTACTGGTTAAATTGGAAAAGATGGGGATCGAAATGAAAATCCAGAGGTGGATAAGGAACTGGTTAAAGGGGAGACTGCAGCAGGTCGTATTGAAAGGTGATCTGTCGGGTTGGAGGGAGGTTACCAGTGGAGTTCCTCAAGGTTAGGTTTTGGGTCCGATCTTATTCAATCTATTTATCACTGACCTCGGAACCAAAAGTAGGAGTGAGCTGATAAAGTTTGCGGATGACACGAAGTTGGGAGGTATTGCCAATTCGGAGAAGGATCGGGATATCCTCCAGGGAGATTTGGATGACCTTGTAAATTGGAGTATTAGTAATAGGATGAAATTCAATAATGAGAAGTGTAAGGTTATGCATTTAGGGATGACTAACAGGAATTTTAGTTATAAGCTGGGGACGCACCAGTTGGAAGTAACGGAAGAGGAGAAGGACCTCGGAGTCCTGGTTGATCGCAGGAGGACTATGAGTCGGCAATGTGATGTGGCCGTTAAAAAAGCTAATGCGGTCTTGGGATGCATTAGGCGAGGTATTTCTAGTAGAGAGAAGGAGGTGCTAGTCCTGTTATACAAGGCATTGGTGAGACCTCATTTGGAGTACTGTGTGCAGTTTTGGTCTCCCATGTTTAAGAAGGATGAATTCAAACTGGAGCAGGTACAAAGAAGGGCCACTAGAATGATCCGAGGAATGGAAAGCCTGTCGTATGAAAGGCGACTTGAGGAGCTCAGTTTGTTTTCCTTAACCAAAAGAAGGTTGAGAGGAGATATGATTGCTCTCTTTAAATATATCAGAGGATAAATACCAGGAGGGAGAGGAATTATTTCAGCTCAGTACTAATGTGGACACGAGAACAAATGGATATAAATTGGCAGTCGGGAAGTTTAGGCTTGCAATTAGACGAAGGTTTCTAACCATCAGGGAGTGAAATTCTGGAACAGCCTACCGAGGAAACAGTGGGGGCGAAGGACCTCTCTGGCTTTAAGATTAAGCTTGATAAGTTTATGGAGGAATGGTTTGATAGGATAACGTGATTTAGTCAATAGGTCAATAACGTGCCACCACTGGTAATTAGTACCGAGGGTCAATGTTGGGATATTGAAAGTCTTTTTCCTAAGTGTCTGGCTGGAGAGTCTTGCCCGCATGCTCGGGGTTCAGCTGATCGCCATATTTGGGGTCGGGAAGGAATTTTCCTCCAGGATAGATTGGCAGTGGCCCTGGAGGTTTTTCGCCTTCCTCCGCAGCATGGGGCAGGGGTCGCTTGCTGGAGGATTATCTGCTACTTGAAGTCTTTAAATCAGGATTGGGGGACTTCAACAGCTGAGTCAAGGGAGAGAATTATTTCAGGAGTGGGTGGGTCAGCTTTTGTGGCCTGCATCTTGCGGGAGGTCAGACTAGATGATCATAATGGTCCCTTCTGATCTTAAGTTCTATGATTCTAAATAATATGAATTACCTTAGTGCCTAAGGACCCACTAACAGTGGGTCTCCATTGTGCTAGGAGAAGTACAAACCCAGAATAGTAGCTGGGCCATGCCCTGAAGAATTTACAATCTGAATACACAAGACAGACACAGAATGGGGGAAGGGATAGACCCCACTGTTAGAACAGAGATATTCAGGCCTGCCTGTAAAGTCTATAGTTTAAGAACTTAGGTGTATTTTTATAACTTAGCTAGTTACAGGGGTATAAAACAAAGAATCAAAATCTCAGTCCACCTGTGTCTGGACCTTCTCTCACTAGGATAGTCTGAGGCCTTGTTCTTAGGCTAAGGAGTTTGGCTAAGCAGCAAGAGATGCCATAAGCTGGGAAGCAAAGGGTCACATCCTCACATCCCAAACCAGTCACACTGAAATAAGGTGCTATTGGGCTGTTAGGAAGTCAATCCTGTCCCGATAGTGCCATCTCCACCAGATAAAGAAACAGATCTTAAGACGGTTAAAGAAAACTTAGTTTGACAGCATCCGGTCTGGCAAGAAATCCCTTATCAATGGTTGTGGTTGTGAAAGCCACATTTCTGTATTGTTCTATCTTTATGGCCACCATTTTTCTACTGTTAATCTGTCTGGCTCTCTAATTGTTTCTGTCTGCTGTATAATTAATTTTGCTAGTTGTAAGTTAATTAGGGTGGTGGGATATAATTGGTTAGAGAATTATGTTACAATATGTTAGAATTGGTTCGTTAAATTTCAGTAAAATGATTGGTTAAGGTATAGCTGAGAATATTACTATATAAACAGGGTCCAACAGGAGGAAAGGGAAATTGGAATCATGTTTGTTAAGGTGTGGGAAACAGGAACACAGGCAAGGCTCAGCTGCATCAGAGCTGGGAAGGGGACACAGGATAAACACTCTGCGGCATCAGAGCTGGGAAGGGAACACTGGGAACAGACTGTATCCATATATCGAGATAAGCCCAACTGGTGTGAAGGGCTTCGGAATATGCTTCCTTGGAAACTAACCCCAATAAACATGGCATTGTCTGCGCTTCAGACTTCTGGTCTGTTGCTGCTTCCTGTCTGCATGACAAGAGCCAGGGAAGTGGGAGGGTGAAGGGAAAACCTCTAACAAAACTGACATGACCTGATAACCAAGAGGTGAGCCTTAGAGGAAGGTTTTAATACACTTTGGAACTGATCAGGGATTTCCATGAGGACTGATGAGGGGCTGATGGTAAATACACAGTTAGAATCTTTTCTTGTTTTATATCTTTTCCCCAGAAGGCAACCTCTGGCACTGTCATGGATCCATATGATCTCTGCAATGCCATTGCTTTTAAACATTCCTTGGGAGCTGAACCTTGAGTGCACTAGACCCCCAAGGGCTCCCACTCTTCCACAAGGACAGGCCACTTAGCTTCAACACCTGAGACTGAGCCTCTGGCTTCAACACTCCTACTTCAACCTGTGAGCTCTGCCAGCAGGTCCAGCTGAACGACACTCCTGTTCAGTGACGGTTCCTCAGTCAATGCACAGAGCAAGTTTTTGCTGTGACACTGGGCAGACTTTTAAAACATAGCAGGGTTCATTAGTCAACTGAAAACACAGAACTGGAAAGTCCTTAGATTAGCACAGGGAAGTGAAGAAGACAATATAGTCCATACTGGCCAATGCCCTTGAGCCAGGCTGCTGTAGAAAACAGTTTGTTTTCCTTTCACTGTGCCTGTCCATTTGTCTTCACTCTGGTAGAGCTCCCTGCATCTGCGAGCCCAGTTCTTCCTGCTTCCAAAAACATAAGTATGACGCTTCACTGAGCCAAGCTGAGATACACAGGTGACAATTATTCCCCTGTCTTTGTCAGGTATTCCACTGATGTAGGTTGGTCCCAGCCTCTCCTTAATGGCCCATTCATATCACCCCATGACAGCTACGTGACAAAACACCTCATATCTCCTGCTTTTTATAATCACAGCAATACCAATCACAGAGGAAAACTGAGGTGTGTATTGGCATCATACAAGTATCACCAAAACTCCCACCTCTATCACACACACACTGCTCACAGCCCCTGGAGAGAAAGCAAAGCACAGGAACTGGACGTTAGTCCAGTGAACACAGTGGAGGACAAGCTGCAATCCTCAAACCCTAGTGAAAAAAGAGAGGCATGTGAGTTCCTATCCAAGTGCGTGCCCGGGATGGCAAGCCACGGGGGCCACCCTGGAGGTCCCTGTGAGAGCGGCAGTCAGGCAGCCTTCGTCGGCTTGCCTGCAGGAGGTCCGCCGATCCCATGGATTCGGTGGCAATTTGGCAATGGATACATTATGTGTATTGATCCTTGTCTATGATTTCAGTTATAACTGTCTCCATTCAATCAAGTTTCTGTGTGTTTCACCAAATTTCATCTTCTCAATTAACTGCGTAGCCATGTACAAGGTGAGCTGTGCTTTAATACGTCATCTTGTAGGTGTAAAAATTGTACAGGCTACACCACCAGCCTGTGACGTCATCAACAAAGTGCCCATTTGTGCCTGGGTAGGGGCCCTGCTCTGGGAGGGAGGATGCAGCAAGGCTCAGGGTCGGTGGCCGGGGTCGCTGTGCATAGGAGATGGGGAGGTTATGTGAGGAGGGGGGTAATGAGTGGGAGAGGGAGGTCAAGAGTTAAAATAATAATATTTGGGGAAACATGTATATAAGTGAAACAGAACAGAAAGAACTGGAGTGAAGGCTCTAAAACAGGGGTCGGCAGCCTACGGCACGCGTGGCAAACATGGCACGCGAGCCGATTTTGAGTGGCACGCAGCTGCCTGCCGCGGACCCGGCCCCCAGCCCCACTCAGCTCCCCCACCCACCGCTCTCCCCTGCGGGGGCAGGAGGCAGAAGCTTGGTCCTGCGGCAGCCAAGCTTCCCCCTCCCCCGCTTCTTCCCCCAGCAGGATGCTTTCCTGCCCCGCCCCTTCTCCGTCCCTGAGCCAATCAGCTGACGGCCCTTGTGAGGGGGAGGGGGAAGAGCGGCAGCGTCCACACAGCTCCGTGCAGGACGCCGAGAGGTGGGGACGGAGCCTGGGGGAAGGGGGTGGAACAGGGCACCTCCCTTCCAGCCCCCTGCCGTGAACCGCTCAGGCTGGGAGCACCCCCACGAGCCGAGCACCCCAGCCCTCTGCCCTGACCCCCCCACACTCACTCAGCCTTCTGCCCTGCACCCCCATACCCCAGCCCTCTGCCTGATCCCCACACACTCAGCCTTCTGCCCTGCACCCCCATACCCCAGCCCTCTGCCTGACCCCCCACTCAGCATTGTGCCCTGCACCCCATCCCTCTGCCCTGATCCCCACTCAGCATTGTGCCTGCACCCCCACACCCCAGCCCTCTGCCTGACCCTTGAACCCCACACCCAGCCTTCTGCCTGAACCCTCCAGCCCCTGCCCTGAACCCCGCACCCCAACACATACCCAGCTTTCTGCCCTGCATCCCCACAGTCCCATCCCTCTGCCTGAACCCACCAACACCCCCAGCCCTCTGCCCTGCATCCCCACACCCCAGCCCTCTGCCTGACCCTTGAACCGCCCCCACCCCAGCCTTCTACCTGAACCCCTCCCCAGCCTTCTACCTGACCCTTAACCTCCCCCAGGTCTGGGGTGCCGGGGTCCCGGCCGCAGGCTCTGCTCAGCCCACAGCCGGCCGAGGAGAACAGAACCCCAGGCTGGCAGCGAGCTGAGCAGGCTGGCGGCGTAAGAGCAGCATGTTAATTTAATTTTAAATGGCCTTCTTAAACATTTTGAAAACCTTGTTTGCTTTACATACAATAGTTTAGTTATAGACTTATAGAAAGAGACCTTCTAAAATGTTTAAATGTGTGACCGCACGAAACCTTCAATTAGAGTGAATAAATGAAGACTCGGCACAGCACTTCTGAAAGGTTGCCGACCCTGCTCCTAAAACAACAAGGTTTGGGTAGGGATTCGGGGTTAAAGGTCTGGGATCCCCACAGCTCTAGATCCCCAAACCTCTCCTCCTCCCACTGACACACCCAGCCCACTTCCTGGGTGCCTGGCTCCATACTCCCCTCCCCTTCTTCCCATTACTCGCAGCCAGCACCACCTCCTGGCGCCTTGAGAGCATCTTCTGTTCCCGCCTCGTCTCTCACAACCTCATCCCCCCGTCCGCCATCTTACCTCTAATCCTGCACACACCCTCCCGCTGTCCAGGCACCCCAGAATTATCTACTCCCCACCCCTTCTCCTCGTCTCACATGGCTCTGTTCTCCTTTCACCTTTGGGCTCCTGACTGACAATGTTATACTCTCTTCTATCAAAAGAGGAGCTCATCTGACTGTCACACAAGCCATGCATCGGTCACACACCTATTTACTCAATTTAGAATTCTACAGGAGGCGTATTTTCCTCTTAAAATGAGGAAAAGGCATGAAAGCTATAGTTATTAATGTAGCCAATAAGGATACATTAAATGCAATTTCAAAATGACATGACAAATGTCTAAAAATTATTCTAGTGGGTGGGAGATAAGGCAAAAAAGTGGGGGCAAGGAAACTTGTCAAAACTTGTATGAATAAAGGTATAAAGTTATTACTACTCAGGTTCTTTAGAGAGACCCCACAGCTTGTACTGACCAAGGTAACAGGACTCCTTACCCAGCGAGGTCACTGTCTCATAGTTCTCCTGCATGACATCCCTGTAGAGGGCTCTCTGAGTGGGGTCCAGCAGAGCCCCCTCTCCCCTGGTGAAATACACAGCCACCTCCTCGAAGGTCACCGGCCCCTGAAAGAGCAAGAGTCCAACACTCGGTACCTGCTGCCCCACTCACAGCCCCACACTCATGGGGGAAAGGAGCCAATCAAATGGAAGCTCTGGGTGGCTCACAGGCAGAGTCCCACCCCCACCCCGCTCAGAGCAGCCAGGAAACGCCAGGGGGAGGGGACGAAGCAAGAGCCCCTTGTCTCTCCCAGGAGATCCATCCCCCCCTACTAGCCACAGCCGGACACAGGAGATGGAGGCCCTGGCAGGTGCAGGGAGAGCTCGCTGGCAGGGAGCCCAGCGCTGTTCTCATTGTGAAGAGCTGGACGGGGCCAGACTCAGTGGGGGGCAGACGACATGACGGTCCAGGGGGGCTTTGCTGAGGGGGTTCCTCCAGCAGGGGTGTCCTGTCTCTCCTCCCCCCACTTCTCTTCAGCTGTCTGCCCCTGCAACTGTTCCTGCAGCCCTGCCCCCTCCCCCCACACTTGGAGCTGCCCCGGCCAAGCTGCTCCCAGGAGCCTCCTGTGTGCTGACATAAGTAAACGGCCGAGGAATAACCCGATGCCCTAAGATGATGGAAAAAGAGGTACCAAGTGGTAACAGGGTGAAAAATTAGCCAGAAGATTAATTTTAAATAAAAAAATTCTGGAAAGGCTCCTCTGTTTCCAAATGTGCCTTAACCACAGGATACAGGTCGTGTGTCTATGCTAATGAGGTATAATCAGAATCACATTATATAAAGGGGGTCCCCAGAGTGGGAAAATTGAGCTCCCTGCGTGAAACTCCAACAGGAACCATCCCTCTACTGATGATCAATCCATGAGAGACACATCAGACCCTAATACTATTGTTCAGGATGTGAGTAGAACTAGAGTTGTAACTTTTTCACAGGTCTTTATAGAATTTCTCTGCACTTGGGGCGTCATAACCTTAACTGTAACTTTAATAAAACTTGTAAAACCGACTAGACCTTGTGCTTGTGAGTGTCTGTGTGGTCACTACCCTTGGTCTTCGTGTGTTCCTAGAGACTGTACGTTTGAAGCAAGTAGCAGAGGCGACTTTCACTCTGTTAAGCTTGAAACTGTCGCCACCAGAGCCGACCCCGCGGTGGTGTAATGCCACATTACAAACTGCACTTTACATAAAATAAAAGGCTGCACAATACACCACACACCAGGCCACCCTCACTTCTGCGCTGCTGCTGGCGGTGGCATGGCCTTCAGAGCCGGGCGCTCGGCCAGCAGCCGCTGCTGTGAGGCCGCCCTGCCGGTGCTGAATTTGTGCCAGGGCTGAGCTCTGGCGCCTCTTTCAATACAAACTAAGCACTAGAGGAAGGCACCAGGGTCTGGACGTGATGGTGGGGAGCCCATGAGGGATGGGGGACACCAAAATACAAGTTCACCCAGGGCACCATTTTCTCTAAGGCCAGCCCTGGAGCCGGGTATGGGGAGGGGCACATCCCCTAAGGCCGCGGTTCTCAGCTAGGGGTCCCTGGACCTCTGGGGGGCTGCGAGCAGGTTTCAGGGGGGCCTCCAAGCAGGGCCCGTGTCAGACTCGCTTGGGCCCAGGGCAGAAAGCCCAAACCTCCCTGCCTGGGGCTGAAGCCTGGGGCCATGAGCCCTGCCACCAGGGGCTGAAGCTAAAGCTTGAGCCATTAGCTTTGCGGGGGGGCCTGTCACATGGGGCCCCAGGCAATTGCCCTGGTTGCCGCCCCCTAACGCCAGCCCTGGCTTTTATATGCAGAGAACCAGGCACATGCAGGGCCATGGAGTTTTATAGCACGTTGGGGGCCTTAGAAAGAAAAAGGTTAAGAACCCCCCCAAGCCTCCCTGGTGGGTGCCCCTCACATCTCACAGCAGCCGCTGGTTAATCAGGTCGGGCTCCAGCCCTGGGATTCTGGTCTGTTTTCCTAGCCCCACCTAGGGGGGTTGTTTCCTGTCCCACAAATTAGAGCATTTCCACCCGCTTACCTCGTGGGTCTGTTCCTAGAATGGAAGCCGCATATTGAACAAGTCCCAACAGGTTTGCTACACCCTGGCCTCCTCCCCTTCTCCATCCTGGGAATTTTTTGGCAAACCCCAACCTCCAAACCAGACTGCCCAAGCCTCCCACCTCCGGTGCATTTGCTGTCCCTCTCCCTCCAGCAGGAACCCACCAGCAACCCCCCCATAACCCCTACCTGAGCAGGCTCCACTGCAGCCGTTTCCCTTCCCTGTCCCATGGGAGGATGGGATGAGTTGGAACGAAACATGGACGACATCCTGCAGCCTGGCAGGGCGAGAAGGGCAGTTGCGGAGGTTTCAGAACAGGCTTTAGTTCATGTCACATCACGATTCCCCCAGGATCTTTCCCTGCAGAGACACAGCCTAGGTTCTGCCATGCTGGGAACATGCTCCAGCTCTTTATTGCAGGGGAGACCTGGCCCCTCCTGCCAGGCTAAGCCCACAGGGAGATTTTTCAGCCTCCCCAGTAATAAAGTCTCTGAACAAAATGCTGGAAAGGAGCAGAACCAAAGGGGCTGGGCAGGCTCCATAAGGGGCACTGGCTCCTCCCTTCCCCTCCTGTGTGGCCATGTCCTGTTGCTGGCAGAGATCGGCCCCCCCATCTCCCCCCCAGAGGCAGCCGTGTCTGCGGGCTCCCCCAGCCAGCACCTACTAACCCCCACCCACGCTGGGGGAGTGGAGTGACACAGGACAGCAAATTCCACCTACCCAAGGACAAATTGCTGCAGATAAATGGGCTGGATTCACATCCCAAAGCTGAGGAGAATTTAAGAATTACAGAGAAAATAGGGAAAATGAGAGACTAGAGCGTCAATAATTTTAGGAAAACGAGGGAATCGCCTTGGATTTTCTAGCCACATGTGGGGAGGGGAGAGAGAAGGGGAAGAACCAGAGAGAATTGTTCTCAGGTTTTGAGACGGAAAGAAATGGCACAAACAGGAAAAGGATGCGAGTGGCTCACCCCCGTGACCATAGGCGTGTGCAGCACATTTCATTAGGGTGTGCACCCAGGAGCCCCCTAGCCCCACCCCATCCACTGCCTCCACTTCCTGCCCCTGGCTGCCCCCTCAGAACCCCAACCCCTGCTCCTTGTCCCCTGACTGCCCCTCCTGAGACCCCCACTGTAACTGCCTCCCTAGGACCCTACCCGTCCCCTGACCCTTTATCCACACCCCACCCCAGACAGACCCCAGGACTCCGCCCCATCCAACTGCTCCCCATCCCTGACAGGACCCCCAGAACTCCCGACCCATCCAACTCCTCCGCTCGCTGCTTGCCTCGACCCCCACCACCCTCCACTAGGTACCCCGAACCCTCAAACCATCCAATCCCCCGTTCCTTCTCCTGACCACTCCCTCCAGAGACCCCAACCCATAATCACCCCCAACCCCTCCCCACCTCCTGGCAGCTCTGTCTAGTGGCTGCTCCCACCCACACACTCAAAGTGGCAGAGGAGGTTCCCTCTCCTTCGGGGAAGGTTGCCTAGTGGTTGAGGCACAGGACTCAGGCTCAGATGTTCTGGGTTTGAGTCTCTGCTCTGCCACAGACTCCTGCTTAGCCTTGGGAAAGTCACCTCACCTCGTTGTGCCCTAGATCCCACCTGCCCAATGGGGCCAACACTGACCCTGCCTCCTGGGCTAAATCCATCCATGGATGGGTGATATGTGTGTGTGTGTGGAAATGGAGATACCAACATGGGAGATTTGGGCTGAATTTCTCCACAGCCGGAGAGTGACAGCCAGCTCCACAGGGGATGGGAGCGAGAGGGCTCAGGCCAGCTCCACACAGAGGGGTCAGGGCTTCAGCCCTGCAATTTTACCACTAAGGTGGCTGGGGCTCCCGGGCCGGGACTTCAGCCCCACATCTTCTGCCAGGGTCAGGGGTTCTCCCCTGCCCCAGGGGCTCCTCTCCCCACCCCAGCTCCTGCTGGGGTCTGGGCTTCCCCCCCGCTCCCGCCTCCCAACCCAGCGGGGATTCTCCTCCCCTGCCCCAGCTTGGCGCTTCTCTCCCCGCCCCCTCCCAGCTCCTACAGGGGCCCGGGGCTTCTCCTCCAGCTCGGATCCTCTCCCGGCCCCTGCCGGTATCTGGAGCTTCTCCCGCGGGCACCCGCCGCTGCTGTGGCCGGGCCGAGCCTGGCGGGCAGGGAGCAGCGATTCACGCGGGGCCCTGGCAGAGCCCCAGCCCAGCGGGCGGGGCAGCCCCAGGGGAGCGGGGGGGGCTTTGCTGCTGATGGCCCCGCCCCCCACCGACCCCTGGGACTGTTTGGGGGGGCTCACTCAGCCCCCCAGGAGCGGGGGGGGAGCAGCGGAGCGGAGCCTGCCCAGCAAACAGCTGATCGCAGCTGCGCCCAGGCCGCCCGGGAAAAGCTCAGCGGAGGAGCGCCACAAGCTGCCGGCAGCGGGTCATTCCCGGGGGCCGAGCACCCGCCTGCAGCCGCCGCAGCCTCCTCCCGGAGCCCCACGGGAGGGGGAGCAGCCTCCCAGCCGGGCTCAGGGCATTGGGGTGCAGGGCTCCCCTGCGCACGCCTGGGCCGGGACACTCACACACACACTCTGCCCGGGGCTCCCTGGTGCCCAGAGACCAGGGGCGGCTCTAGAAAGTAGGCTGCCCCAAGCAGTGCGGGCGCTGCGCCCTTCCCGGTCCGCGGCGGGTCCCCTCTTCCAGCGGCTCGGTTGAGCTCAACGGGCTGCGGGAAGGCGAGACCCGCCGCGTGCCTGCGGCTGGTCTGCTCGTTCCGGGCTCCGGTGGACCTGCCGCAGGCATGCCGGGGGGAGCTCAACCGGAGCCAAATGCCGCCCCCCCAGGAAACGGCCGCCCCAAGCGCCTGCTTGGCGCGCTGGGGTCTAGAGCCGCCCCTGCCAGAGACCGATCAACCCCACCTGCCCCCGCCCTTCCCGCCTGCAGCTCCGGCCTCTCCTCCCGCCCCGCCAGCCGCACCCAGGGGCCCCGGGCCCCAGGCTCTGTCCCCACCTGGAGCCCAGCGGGGCCGGGGGCAGCTCCTGCTGCAGCTGAGAACAGCGGCTCCGCTCCGGCCCGGGCGGCTCCAGCGCTGCTGGCAGCACGTGGCCACCAGGGAGCAGCTGCTGGGCCCGGGCTCCTGCGTCACAATGTGCCAGAGCCCCGCCCCCAGGAGCTGCCCCGCCCCCGGGCTGTGCCAGAGCCCCGCCCCCAGGAGCTGCCCCGCCCCCGGGCTGTGCCAGAGCCCCGCCCCCAGGAGCTGCCCCGCCCCTCTGGGATTTGTTCTCCTGCCTCCTACTTCCCAGCACCCCACCCCCAGCTGCTCCTTCCTGTGTCTGCAAACACCCCGGGCTGCAGCGCTCGCTGGGGCTGGCTCCAGTGGCTGACGGGGCCTCCATCTGGGCTCACCCGGGGCGGGAGGGAAGCCGAGCGGAGATGGGCCCAGGGTGTGAAAGCAGAATCAGGGGGCAGGGAAAGAAGGACTCTTTGGAAAGGGGGGTTTTGTGCGGGGGGGCAGGTGTGATCCAGATGGAGTCAGAAGAAGTTGGGCAGCAGAGGCTCAGGCAGATTGAGGAACCCCTGGGTGTCCCAGTGTTGTCAGGGATTGTACAGCACCTAGCACAATATGAGGTCCAAGAGCTGTAATTGGCTATTTTTACACCCAAGGCAAGAATATAAAATTGCCCCCGCTGTGCCACCCAGCCCCTTGAAACACCCCCAGCACCACCCATCCCTGTGAAACAAACCCTCCTTCCCCAGCGCCGCCCCAGAAACAGCTGTGGGCCAAAAGGAAGGTTTGGGGAGGGAGAAGAAATGGCCCCCATAGGGTGACCAGATCTCACCATCACACCCCTCTTCACCCCTAGCCCCTGCTGGCCTGCTGCCTCTCCTGCTAGTCAGTCCCCCACCCACCACACCCCGCCTTTCACCTCCTCCCTCCCCTGCCAGAAACCCCCAAGCCCCCCCCGAGAGCCCCTGCTGGCTCACTGCTCACTTCTGTGCCCACCTGCCATTTGCCCACCCGCTCGCCCACCCGCTCCCCACTTGCCCCCTCAACCCCCCAAGTATAAAGCCTCATTCAAAGACCCAGCAGTCAATCAGTGCAATACCAAAAATTAAACTACTGAAAATGGTGCCCCCCTCCAGCCACTGACGTTTTGGACTAGAAAGCTTTGCCCCAGACATCCCCTTCAGAAGACATCCCCAGACCGGCTGAGGGATACTGGTGTGACCTCACCTGGCAGCCCCCAAAGAAGGAATTGGGGGAACTAAATGGACAGGGCCCCTCTCTAGCTGAAGCCTGGCAAGGGAGGTACGTGGATCCCACTAGAATTTAAAATGAAAAGTGAGGGAGGGGAGGCTCTGCTGGACCTGGGGAGCTCTAGATACAGCACCAGGCACGTAGGAGGATTTCCACTCCTGAGCCGTGGAAACAGAAATTGACTTTTCCTTTCCAGATTTAGCTAATGTTCAGAAAGGGAATCTAGCACCTGCCTTCCAGATTTGAACACCTCAACATTCAGGAGGGCTCCAGCTCAGTTTGGGCAGCTGTTACTTCATTTCTCCCAAATCAAATATGCTGATCCACCGTCATTTGCTGTAGAAAAAGTAGGATAAAATTGAGCAAGAAATGCTTCCCAGTGGTTATTAGGACTGGAATTGCAATTTTCAACAGCCATTGCCTTTTTGTTTGTTTTTGTTTTATTTGTTTAAAAGGAAGACAGTGATATTGCATTGGCAAATTCCCCATAGAAACAAAGAGTGGAACAAAAGAATAATAAAGGCACCTCAACTTTTCCTCATGTATGGAGGACAGTCTTACAATATGCATCCAGATCTCCTCCAATCACACAAGCTGAAAATTGTTCCACTTTACTGCAGCTCTGTAACCATATGGGAACCAGTCCTGTCTGTGTTCTGTGCACATCCAAAATCCCTGCTGAATGACCCACATGGGAGCAAGTTACCAGTGACCCAGGGCTGGGGTGGAAGAAGAGTGCAGGGGTATGTGTGTGGGAGAGCCCAGGGCTGGGGTGGCAGGGGTGTCGGTGGGGAGCAGGGAAAGGGCGGAGCCAAGGCTGGGGCAGCATGGGTATGTGGGGAGAGATCAGGTCTGGGGTGGCAGGAGGTGCAGGGGAGCCCAGGGCTGGGGTGGGGAAGCCAAACAATTTTTTGCTTGGGATGGCAAAATCTAGAGCCGACCCTGCCTCCACGCACCGTGAGGTAGGTAGGAGCGGATCATTATTATCCCTACTCGAAAGAGGGAGAAGCTAAGGCTGAGAAAGGAGAATTGACTTGTCTGATGTCACACAGCCAGTCAGTGGCAGAGTTGGGAATAGGACCCAAGAGCCCTGATTTTCAAACTAACCATCGGATCTTGAATTTCAGACATTGAATGACCTGAATAAAGTGCTCTCAGAAGAGCTCCAGACCAACAACAGTGCACAGTAATTATTCAGCAAGTATTTGAGAGAACTGCAATGTTAGAGAGAATCATGAACTGCTCAGAGACCATTAATGCAGAGAAGCAGCAAAATTCATCAAACATAGAACTGGTTCTGACTTATTTCCTTGGTATTGAAAGAGAACAAGGACCTAAGTCTCCTCCCTGTCAATAACCCCCTGCTCAGCCAATCAGGGTAGAGACTGAGGACGGGAGGCTGAGGTTCTCACCAGAGAGCCCAAAGGATGGCCCAGGTCACTGGTGAGGATCACTGCCCGAGCACTATTTCAGCCCCACATTTTTGAGTGGACCTCCACAGTGGGAACTGCAGAGCACTGCCCCACACACACACACACACACACACTCACGGTAGTGGAGGAACAGGAGAAAGGACAAAAGAAGCAAGAGATGAAGAGAAAGGAGGGAGGCAGGGAGGAAAGGTGAAACACAAAGGACAAACCCTAATGTCCCCAGTGATTCTAAGGGACAAATCCCACCTGCGGAATAAAATTCTGCCTCCTTAAGCTCGTGTTTTCCATGCCTAGAATTCAACTGTCACCAGCTGGATCAGACTGAACAGGTTTCAAACTTCCAGGAGGCTCTTACCTTGTAAACAGCGACGGCTGTTTTCCAGTAAAATCACTAAAAGGGAAGGAGAAAACTTGAAAGAGGTTCCTCCTGGCGCTCACGTCCGTGAACCCGAATACTCTCTCAGTCCTCAGAGAGCCTGGAGTAGGAGACTTGCTGGAGCAAAGACACAGGGGTCTCTGAGGTTTCCCTGGTCCCTCGCCCCTGTCCTGACTGGCTGATGTCAGCATCTCTATGTTAGGTCACCACCTCCCCACCACCTTGGACCAATAGGCTGAGGTCCTGCAAAGGCCTTTGTGATGTCACTGCCACACCCTCCCTCGCTGTGTTAATGTCCTGCCCTGGCCAGGCACTTTGGAGGTTTGAGCTACTCCTGGGATCACCCCACTCAAGGAGCGTTCGTTCTAGGCAGCAAGCCGGCTAGACAGGAAAACATCAGATGCTGGTCCCAATGCTACACTCGGTTTTTCAGAAATTAGTTGACTTTATGGCCAGAAGAGACCATTAGAGCATCTAATCTGACCCCTGTGTATCACAGGCCTCCTGTAGGACACAAGAGCTACTTTTGGGCAAACACATTGCAGAAAGGCATCTAGTCTTCATGAAATGACATCAAGAGATGGAGAATCCACCACTTCCCTTGGTAGCTTGTTCCTGTGGTGAATCATCCTCGCTGTTGACTATTTGTGCCTTAGTTGTAATATGAATTTGTATCTTTTCACCTTCCAGCCACTGGGTCTTGTTATGCCTTTCTCTGCTCGATTCAAGAGCCCTTTAATACCAATCCTTTCTCTCCATTAAGGCACTTCAACACTTCAATGAAGTCACCTTTCAATCTTCTTTTGAGAAGCTAAACAGGTTGAGCTCTTTCAATAGCTCCCTAGAAGGCATTTTTCTCCAGCCCTCAGAACATTTGGTGGATCTTTGCTGTCCCAAACTCTAATTTCACAACATCTTTTGCAAACGAGGACACCAAAACTGGAGGCAGTATTCCAGTATCAGTCTCACTGATGCCGTGTCACCTCCTGTGACGTTATTGACATAAACTGTAACTGTATAGATCACCATTGCAACCACTGTTCTATATTTGCAGCCAATATTGTATAAAGGTAGTTGTGTAAGGGGGTCTATGGAGAGGTTCTGATTGGCTGATTATAACGATGCTATCTCTAGATGTGTATCATTTTTGTAGTTGACGTTATGAATATTGGTTCTATGCTGCCTGTATTTCAAACTTGTGCTCTGCTTCTGGGAAACACCCCAGACAAGTTGGTGTCAGTTCTGCCTAGCTGGCTTGATGCAGGTTAGGCAAATGTGATAACCACTACACTACAGAAACTCCATTACAGTGCACTGCCCTGCCCTGCCCTGCCCTCAAATTCCCTGCACTTTGGTGGTGCTCACCTGGCACACACCGAGGGCGAACCTGGAGAAACTGGCAGCAGCTCTCTGATGGGTCAGCTGGAAGACCAGAGGACTGGAGCCAGGGATCAGGAAGTCGTCCTTACATCACCCTTGTGACTCTAGCTTGAAGGGAGCTTCTTTTCTTCCTTGCTGAGAAGCAGCAAGAGAAGAAAGAAAGGTTCAGTGGGCCAACTGAGTGCAAAAGCCAATGCTGCCTTTTCCTGCAGTGAAGCCCAAAATAAGGGACTTGCATTGAGTAAGGGCAGTGCTGGGCTTCCAGGAAAGAGCCCACTGCTGCAGGAAGAGGGATGAAATAGCCTGCTGAAACCTGGGATTGAACCAGGGACCTTTAGATCTTCAGTCTAATGCTCTCCCAAATGAGCTACTTCAGCCCTGCAAGTGCCTTTGGGGCTACTGCTTCTCACCTTGAAGTTTATTCTCCATAAACCATTGCTCCAGTCAATAATGGCCAATGCAAGACGGACATCGCTTGCTATTTTAGCACTTGGAAACGTCATCAACTAGTCTCTGGATCTCTTGAATGCTGCGCTTCAGTTCATGGGGGAAAGGTGAGAGAAGCGACCTTTGAACAAAGGGCCTGGGGTTAACATCCTAACGCTGTCTGTCTCCGACTGTAACACTATTTAATACCGGCCCACCCTGTGCTGGTGACAGTTCCATTTCTAGATGTTAGTACATTTAAGTTACTGTCAAAATTAAAAGTTTCTATATGATTAAAAGAAATGATTTTTTAATTTGCTTATATATGGCATGAATAAATACAGATTTACACATCCTAGCATGAACATTTATTGTCTTATATGATAGAAAATCATGCATCAAACTGTGCATCAAAATCATGAAATGAGCTACAAATGCGATAAAAATAAGGAATTCAATGGTTTAACATATGGAGCGGGGCTGGGGGGCACTGAAGACACTTCTTGCCTGGGATGCCACTTGGTCTAGGGGAGGCCCTGTCAGGCAAAGCAGGAGCTAGTCTCACACGCCTATTTCCAGGCTGTAATCTGTGGGCGCCCTGCTCTGGGGGAGGGATCGTGGCAGCCCAGACTCAGGGCTGGAACAGGCCCCGGATTGAGGGGGTGGCTGTGGGTTTGCAGCGCTCTGATGTCTCCGACAATGTGTCTCTCCCAAAGCCTCAGATCTGCGTCCCCAGAAGGCTCCTGCGCTGCCTCCGCTCCTTTCACAGTCTATAGCAAGGAGCAGCAGCAAGGGTCAGGGATGAGCCATAGGCACTAGGTGGGTGGCAGAGGCTTCAGGAGGAAACCCAGCCCCCAGAGCAGAGGGGGATAGGAGGCTTTTTCTCTCTCCTTAGCCACGGGCTATAGCTCCGAGAGCTCTGTGAAATGCCTCCCCGCCCACAGCCTGGGGAAGGGGAAGGAGTCCCAGGTTCTAGCTCAGGGGAATGGAGTAACATTCAGGGGGATGCAACTGGGCCTGGGCCAGCCCCCATGGGGGTGGGGAGGAGGAGCCACCAAGCTCCACTCTTGGCTCCAGCCCCAGCTCTGGCCCCTGCCTCAGCCCCCTTACCCCTGTCTGTGTCCTTTCCCCCTTAGCTGCGGCCCCACTCCCAGCCACGACTTGGGGGGAGCATGGACAGGGGTGGGGGACATGACCCTGAAGTGTTTTGGGACCACGGATCTCAGTGGTGGGACAAGGGGGTTAAATCTTGGCAGAGACCCCAAAGGGCAGGTGTGGCTGCTGTCTGGCTGCCTGGGCCCAGACAATGGCCACAAATTCTGTCTCCTAGCAACCGATGGCAGGCGCACCTGCTGCAAGAGGCCAGCTGGCTGGGAGAGTCGCAGAACAAAGAACGAGCTGGAGGCCAGCTGAGCAGGTTGCCAGGGAAACAGGACAGAGGACAGACGAGGGGCAAAGGGCCTGGCTGAGTCGGGCTGTTGGGAGCAAGGAGTCTGCTGGGTTGGGACTCGAGGGGAGAGCCCAGGCTCTGAGTTCGGGGTCTCCCCAAGATGGACGTTGCTGAATCTTCCTGCTTCCTGTGCAAACACAGAACTTTCCCAGGCTGGATCCCAGACCCCTAACAAACCTTCTGTTGTACAGCGCTGGCGGAGAGTCACTGGGGACTGTGGAAGTTGGGGGTGCAGGACTCCCCTTCGGGGGGGGGTGAGGCTTTCCCAGGTGTCCGATTCAGGTGGACTCACTGCAGGAAGCTCCTGGTGTGGACCAGGGGGGCTGAAAGGTCCAAGGTCAGTCCCAGGAGGGGCTGAAGCCAAGGAGGCTTCCCCAGTGAGCGTCCCTGGGGTCACACTGAGAGGCTCCTGCCTGGGTTTGACTCCGAGCTGTTCCAGAGCACGGAGCCTGTGTGCCCGTCACAGCCCCCAGCATGTGACCTACAGGCTCCACTCTGGCAAAGCTCCTGTCCTAGGCTTTAGCATCACTAGCCCCTGCTTAGTGACTAGGGGTCAGTTTAGGGCAGCGGACCCCAAAATGTGGGGCGTGACTCCTAGGGGGACACAGAGGAAGATTGATGGGGGCACCTCAGGGCCTGAGCCAGCCCCCATGGAGGGCAGGGAGGGAGCCCCACTCTGTCCCAGCTCTTCCCCAATACCACCCTCAGCCTGGGCCCCTGGCTCCGGGCCCCGCCTCGACCCCTTACCCCTGTCCGCACCCCTCTCCCCAGCAAGCAACGGCCCCTCCCAGCCCCAGTTCTCGACCGCGGCTTCCGAGGCCACAGCCATGAATACGAGCGCAGTGTGAAATGTTTGGGGCCCACTGGGTTAGGGTGACGTCCTCAATCACTTCTCTGCAGTCCAATGAAAGCGATTCCTCCCCACCCACCCCTCCGTCAGGACGGCCTAGGTACGTTCTGCTGCCCTTCACTCGTACAGGGAGGAGAATAACATTTCATTGCACTCAATGCTAAAGTGATTTGCAACCCACCACCATCCCAAACTGGTCATTTTGGGGAAGTGGCCCCATCATGCTGCATAGCTAGGTAGAGTAGGGGTGTCTGTGCAAACACGGCCTGTTCCTGAAGTCTTCCCCCAGCTCCTCACTAGATGTAAGGGGGAGCTCATTCAGCCCTGCTTACGCTTCGTATTTAAAAACTCCTGAGTGGCCCTCTTCTGCCAGCCTTAGATTTCTCCTCCTGTCCACTTCTTGCTAGCTCAGATGAGGTGGCTGAGTGGTTAAGGTGATAGACTGCTAATCCATTGTGCTCTGCACACATGGGTTCAAATCCCATCCTCAGCAGCTGCATTTAGTCTTCACCCTCCTTTATAGACAACCGTCTCCCCACTTTGGTACAATGACAGATCAAACAATGTTGCTTCTTGCAAACAAAAACCTTCTCAGAATCTCTCCCCCCCCACCCCTTTGCTTCAAATAAAATGTCTAAATACCAGATTTCTAAAACAATTCTCTAGTCTGGCATTTCTTAGTTTTTATCTCAAAAGGGAACAGCCTCATAATCTGCCCCAAACACCCTGGGACCTCCCCAAATAATTAAACTACCCGCAACCTGAGCAAGGCCACAACAGTGAACCAGAGCTAGTGCCTAGGCCAAGCTGTTCTGAAGGAGGCAACTCAACCATTTTCTCTCTGCTTCCCTTGGCAAAGTCTGACTGAGAAAACAGAATTCCCCAAACTGAAAATTTTCTGCTGAAAAACCACTACTAGTCTGTTTGGGGACTTTGGTTTGAATGTACTATTATTATTCTCTTCTGATTTCTGAATCAGTTTTGTCATCCAGGTGTATTTCCAGCTGTTGAGTTGTGGGGGAGAGAGGCTAACTCATAATGTCTCTACCCCCCCTTTCATAGTTTCTTCCAACTGGCTAGGAAGTACCTTTGCTAGGATGTGAGTCAAGCAGTGTCCATTGTCGCTATGCTATCTCGGAGAAGTCTGCATTGTACACGGCTCCTGGGATAGTGCTTGGGAGTGTGGATCCCTTTAATGGGCCAGCAGCGAGTCTGGCTCCTCCATTGTCACACCTGAAAGGCTGGTGGGGGGCATTTCCCAACCTCATCTCAGTAACACACACAGAGCAAAACTTCCCAGCCAATGCTACACACACAATCCAACACAATATTAATGTTCAACAGACCAAGACTTTTGAAATGACACCTCACCAGGCAGACTTTGTACAAACCGTATCATCATTATATGAGATTGGTGAATATGGGGCTTCCAGGGTGCTGCTTTGAGCACAGAGTGCCACACCTGGGCTGACATTGCAATGGAGACGTACCCTTAATGTCCATCTCTCCTGGGATAAAGATGGCAGCATGGCTGGCCTGGGTCATCTGACGTGGGCTCAGGAAGCTAAAGCTGAGAGGCTAAAAACTGTGGTGCAGATATTTCTGTTCACACTGAAGCCTGGGTTCGGAAACCCTCACCCCTCGTGGGGTCTCAGAGACTGGGCTCAAGCCCATCTGTCTGCACTGTCATTTTATAGTCTTGCAGCCCAAGCCCCATAACCCTGAGTCAGCTGACCCGGGCTTTGCGACAGGTGCCCTGGGTGTGTTAATCGCAGTGTAGACATAACATTAGGCTACGTCTCCAGTGCAATGAAACACCCACGACTGGCCCGTGTCACGTTAATCAGGGTCATGTGGCTTGGGCTGTAAAGTTGCAGTGTCCGTGTCTCGGCTCAGGCTCAGTCCCCTGCTCCAGGAGCCCAGAAGGTTGGGAGGGGGTTTAGCAAGTGGAAATGGTAAAACCGCAGGGGAGTATTACCCTGGACTCACGGCATTTCTCCATTGGTCTGTCTGCTCTGGGGCAGGGACAGAAACACGTCCTGCTGCTTTTCATCTCAGACTCGGTGCACAAAACAGGACTCAACCCTCGGCATAAACTAAACGAGCTGCCCACAGATTCTGGCAGCCACAATGAGTACTTGGTGTGAGAGCTCAGACCTGCCCCTGTCCCAGAGGGAGGGGCTTGTCTGTGAGGGGACTGGACCACTGACCTATCGGCTCCTAACTCCCAAACTTTCAGTAACTCTATCATCAGTGCTTGTGAGTGTAATTTAAACCATAAGAAAAACCACACTAGGCTAGACCGAAGGTCCATCTAGCTCTGAATCTTGTCTTCTGACAGTAGCCAATTCCAGGTGCCCCAAAAGCAACTCAGTAAGGTACCATTGGAACTTGAACCCAGGATCCCCTGTATACAAAACACTGGTTTTAGCCAGCTAAGCCATGGTGCCTACAGCTGCTGAAGGGATCATGTCTGCACACCTGACTCTCTGCCAACCTCCATCTGGGCCTGACAAGCTTTGCTGGTGTTTGGATTCAGTAAAGCAGAGGAGCAGGTGAAGTTTTACTCCCAAGGTTCTTTGGACAGGTCTACACTACAAAATTAGATCGGTGTAACTACATTACTCAGGGGTGTGAAAAATTTACCTCCCTAAGCAATGCAGTTATATCAGCCTAACCCCGGTGCAGATAGCGCTGTGCCAACAGGAGGCTTCTCCCATCAGCATAGCTTGGGAGGGGCTTGGTTAGTGAAGATGAAGAGAATAGGTGGCCCATGGCTCTTGCATTTGGGGAGGCTGGGTGTGAGCGCTGGAAGCTCCCTGGAAGTGGGGGGCCCATTGGTGCCCAGACCATGGCACTGCCCCCCCTTCTCCTCTCTCTGAGGCCCCCCCTGTGCTCCCCCCTTGCTCCTATTTGGCCACTTCCCACCCCCGCTCTTCCTCTTTGGCTGAGGATGGCTGAGCCACCTTCGCCACTCCTCTCCTCCCCAAGGCCTTCCTGCCTGCTGCTCGTGCCTCCACCCCTACCACACGGTCTGCCCACCAGCTGCCACCGCTCTGACCCATCCCTGCAACCCACCCTGCCCACCACCCACACCTCTCTGCCTCTCCTGAGACCTGCCCTGCCCACTGCCCCCACCTCCGAGACCTGCTCTGCCCACTGCTCGAACCTCTCTGCCTCCCGAGACCCACCCTGTCCACGTCTTTCTTCAGTCATCTGTTGTTATTCCATGAAGCATCAAGAATGGAATAAAAAGCTGAGTTACTCCAGGGTGAGGCAACAAAGAAGCCACCAACCCCGGCATTGCTGCTTTAGTTAAAGTGTTTAGTTAAAACAGCTATTGAATGTCCTCCCTATGCCTTGTGTCACCAGAGCACATCCATGCTAGCAGTTCGTGGATGGCAACAGAGAGCAGTGCACTGTGGGCAACTATCCCACTGTGCAACTGGCTGCAGGGTGTTTTGGGAAGGGTTTGCAATGCCTCATGGACTGGTACAGCATCACATGATGCAGGTTTCTCTATCCCACCATTCCACGGGCATCTTACTAGATTGCCAGCTGCTTTTCAACTGCGGTGTGCGTGGCAGGATAGAGACTGTTTGTGTTCTGGGGAGAGACAGTGAGTGTGTTGGGGAAGAGTGAGTGTGTTGAGCTAGGTAGGAGCAGATCATTATTATCCCTACTTGAAAGAGGGAGAAGCTACATCTGAGAAAGAAGAATTGACTTGTCTTAGGTCACACGGCCAGTCAGTGGCAGAGTTGGGAATAGGACCCAAGAGCCCTGATTTTCAAACTAACTATCGGATCTTGAATTTCAGACATTGAATGACCTGAATAAAATGCTCTCAGATGAGCTCCAGACCAACAACAATGCACAGGAATTATAATGCAAGTATTTAAGGAGAACTGCAATGTTAGAGAGAATCATGAACTGCTCAGAGACCATTAATGCAGAGAAGCAGCAAAAACCATCAAACACAGAACTGGTTCTGACTTATTTCCTTGGTCTTAAAAGAGACCAACAAGGACCTGAGTCTCCTCCTTGTCAATAACCCCCTGCTCAGCCAATCAGGGTAGAGACTGAGGCTGAAGGTTCTCACCAGAGAGCCCAAAGGATGGCCCAGGTCACTTGTGGGGAATCACTGCCCAAGCACTATTTCAGCCCCCCAGTTTTGGGTGGACCTCCCACAGTGGGAGCTGCAGAGCACTCCCCGCAACACAACCCCCCCCCTCTCTCCCAGTATTGGAAGAACAGGAGAAAGGACAAAAGAACCAAGAGACGGAGAGAAAGGGAGGGAGGGAGGAGAAGGTGAAACAAAAAGGACAAACCCTAATGTCCCCAGTGATTCTAAGGGACAAAAACCCAGGTGTGCAATAAAATTCTGCCTCCTTAAGCTGGTGTTTTCCATGCCTAGAATTCAACTCTCACCAGCTGGATCAGACTGAACAGCTTTCAAACCTCCAGGAGGCTCTTACCTTCTAAACAGGGAGGGCTGTTTTCTAGTAAAATCACTAAAAGGGAAGGAGAAAACTCGAAAGAGGTTCCTCCTGGCGCTCACGTCTATGAACCTGAATACTCTCTCAGTCCTCAAAGAGAGACCTGGAGAAGGAGACTTGCTGAAGCAAAGCCACAGGGGTCTCTGAGGTTTCCCTGGCCCCTCGCCCCTGTCCTGCCTGGCTGATGTCAGCATCTCTCTGTGAGGTCACCACCTCCCCACCACCTTGGACCAATAGGCTGAGGTCCCGCAAAAGGCCTTTGTGATGTCACTGCCACACCCCTCCCTTGCTGGGCTAATGTCCTGCCCCTGGCCAGGCACTTTGGAGGTTTGAGCTACTCCCTGTGGATCACCCCACTCAAGGAGCGTTCGTTCTAGGCAGCAAGCCGGCTAGACAGGAAAACGTCAGACGCTGCTCCCAATGCTACACTCAGTTTTTCAGAAATTAGTCGACTTCATGGCCAGAAGAGACCATTAGAGCATCTAATCTGACCCCCTGCATATCACAGGCCTCCTGTAGGACACCATAGCTACTTTTGAGGCAAACACATTCCAGAAAGGCATCTAGTCTTCATTAAATGACATCAGGAGATGGCGAATCCACCACTTTCCTTGGTAGCTTGTTCCTGTGGTCAATCATCCTCGCTGTTGAATATTTGTGCCTTTGTTGTAATATGAATTTGTCTCTTTTCACCTTCCAGCCATTGGGTCTTGTTAGGCCTTTCTCTGCTCGATTAAAGAGGCCTTTGTGCCCAATAATTTCTCTCCATTAAGGCACTTCAACACTTCAATGAAGTCACCTTTCAATCTTCTTTTGATCAGCTAAACAGGTTGAGCTCTTTCCATAGCTCCCTAGAAGGCATTTTTCTCCGGCCCTCAGAACATTTGGTGGCTCTTTGCTGCCCCAGCTCCAATTTCACAACATCTTTTTCACATGAGGACACCAAAACTGGAGGCAGTATTCCAGTATCAGTCTCACTGATGCCGTGTCACCTCTTGTAATGTTACTGACATAATCTGTAACTGTATAGATCACCGTTGCGACCACGGTTCTATATTTGCAGCCAATATTGTAGAAAGGTTGTCGTGTAAGAGGTCTATGGAGTAGTTCTGATTGGCTGATTATAATGATGCTATCTCTAGATGTGTATCATTTTTGTAGTTGACGTTATGATTATTGGCTCTATGCTGCCCGTATTTCAAACTTGTGCTCTGCTTCAGGGAACACCCCAGACAAGTTGGTGTCAGTTCTGCCTAGAACGAACGCTCCTTTAGTGGGGTGATCCACAGGGAGTAGCTCAAACCTCCAAAGTGCCTGGCCAGGGGCAGGACATTAGCCCAGCAAGGGAGGGGTGTGGCAGTGACATCACAAAGGCCTTTTGCAGGACCTCAGCCTATTGGTCCAAGGTGGTGGGGAGGTGGTGACCTCACAGAGAGATGCTGACATCAGCCAGGCAGGACAGGGGCGAGGGGCCAGGGAAACCTCAGAGACCCCTGTGGCTTTGCTGCAGCAAGTCTCCTTATCCAGGTCTCTCTTTGAGGACTGAGGGAGTATTCGGGTTCACGGATGTGAGCGCCAGGAGGAACCTTTTTAAGTTTTCTCCTTCCCTTTTAGTGATTTTAATAGAAAACAGCCGTCCCTGTTTAGAAGGTAAGAGCCTCCTCGAGGTTTGAAAGCTGTTCAGTCTGATCCAGCTGGTGAGAGTTGAATTCTAGGCATGGAAAACACAAGCTTAAGGAGGCCGAATTTTATTCTGAATTTTATTTGATCCCCACCAGCGACCTGGGCCATCCTTTGGGCTCTCTGGTGAGAACCCTCAGCCTCCCGTCCTCAGTCTCTACCCTGATTGGCTGAGCAGGGGGTTATTGACAGGGAGGAGACTCAGGTCCTTGTTGGTCTCTTTTAAGACCAAGGAAATAAGTCAGAACCAGTTCTATGTTTGATGAATTTTGCTGCTTCTCTACATTAATGGTCTCTGAGTTGTTCATGATTCTCTCTAACATTGCAGTTCTCCTCAAATACTTGCTGAATAATTCCTGTGCACTGTTGTTGGTCTGGAGCTCATCAGAGAGCACTTTATTCAGGTCATTCAATGTCTGAAATTCAAGGTTAGTTTGAAAATCAGGGCTCTTGGGTCCTATTCTCAACTCTGCCACTGACTGGCCGTGTGACCTCAGACAAGTCAATTCTCCTTTCTCAGCCTCAGCTTCTCCCTCTTTCAAGTAGGGATAATAATGATCCTCTTCTACCTACCTCATGGTGGGTGAAGGATGGGGATCCATTGGAGAGTGTCACTAGGAGTAGTGCATAATATGAGGTGTCCTATCACGTTTACTCAGAGCAGATTATGACATAATAGAATAGCTGAAAATCTATTTTATTTGTATTTTTTTATTTTTAAATTGTTAAGAGCAGCAACGACTTAGCTCAGATTGAAGCATCTTATCTAATTTTTGAGATCGAAGTGTCTCCTCTTTGTGTGTGACGAGACAATCTAACACACTGTGACAAACAGGAGATGCTTTTGTTTTGCAACAAAATCTTTTTGCAAAGAATTTTCATCCCACTTGTTATGATTTCGAGAAACAAACTGGTTTAGTCTGAATGGGATTTTCTGACAGAAATGGTTTCAATGAAATTTCCCACCATCTCGATTCCTGGGCTCCATCGCTGCCTCTGGGGGTTTGCTGTTTGTTAGAACAGGAGTCGGAACTGGTGGCTTCTCTTTCTGGCTCTGCCACTGCCTTGCTGTGTAGGCCCTTGGGTAGGTCATTTCCCTTCTCTGGACCTCAGGCTCCTCCCCATCTATCCAATGGGAACAGGGACAATTCTCGAGCTCTGGGCAGTCATGAGCCTGAGTGAGATAAGGGGCGATAAAGCCCTCTGTGAAGGAGAAAGGGGAGTTTCACGGTGTTTAGCACCAAGGAATTCTAAAGTTTGCTAAAATGTCTAGTCTGTGGAAACAAGAAATGGTCGGGCCCAAATTTTTTAACCACTGCCTTTTCTAAAGCCCATTCAGGGATGTGAGTCTCTGTCTTTTCGGTACCTGGGGTTCTTTGCCAGCAGGAGAGAAGAGGTTCCTGCCTCCATTTTTGGGGCCTTAACAAACCAGGTGTTGTGCCCCAGTTCTCGTCTGAGATCCCTGAAAAAGAACATCTTCCCATCCATGAACAAGACAGGACCTATCTTTCAAAGGGGAACAAAGAGACCCCTGGGACTTGCAGACTAGCCAGCCTGACTTCCATAGCTGGAGAGATACTGGAATATATTCTTAAACACTCAGTTTGTCAGCAGCACCTACAGGAGAATTTGATTCTTAGGACGAGGGAGCATGGATTTGTCAAGAACAAATAATCCCAAACCCAGCCTCTTTCCTTCTTTGGCAGGGTTCTGGGCCTAGTGGAGGTGGGTAAACAGTAGATGGGATCTATCTTGGGGTTACTAAGGCTTTTGACACAGTCCCGCAGGACATTCTCACAAGCAAACCAGGGAAATGCGGTCCAGCTGCAATCAGTGTCATGTGGGTGCAGAGCTGGTTGAAAGCCCAGACTCCAAGGGCCCTTCTCCATGTTTGGCTGCCCAACGGAGAGGGGGCACCTCGTGGGTCCGGCAGGGATCAGTCCGGGGTCCGGTGCTATTCAATAGTTTCATGAATGATTTGGAAAATGGAGTGGAGAGCATGCTTCTAAAATGTGCAACTGACACCAAGCACTTTGGAGCTCAGGATTGGAATCCAAAACACCCTTAACAAATTGGAGACTTGGTCTTCTTGAGCCAAACCCCATGGCTGGGCCCCTCTCTCTAGACTGGGCTGAAGTGAAACCGCAGAGCCAGACACTCCTCCTGGGCAGCGCGCTCCGACCTTGAATGGTCAGATGCTGCTTAGCGCTGTCAGAGCAGCTTTGGCTGGAGGATTCTCCCAGCACGTTCCAATAGCGGGAAGGTACGAAATCCCCATTTGCCTGCTGGGGACGGAGCCCTAGAGGGGGGAGCAACTTGCCCAGAGTCCCCCAGGAAAAGGGACCGATAGGAAACCCAGCAATGGAACTCAGGAGTCCTGGGGGTGGGCTAGGGTGACCAGATGTCCCAATTTTATAGGGACAGTCCCAATTTTGGGGTCTTTTTCTTATCTAGGATCCTATTACCCCCCACTCCCTGTCCCGATTTTCCACACTCGCTGTCTGGTCACCCTCGGTTGCGCACGTGTGTGGGTCCCAGCTGCTCCCTGCCCCCCTCATTGAAGCAGGTGTGCAGGGTTCCTGCCCTGGGAACTGCAGGGCACCAGAGGGCATGGGGCTGGCTGGAGGCAGGGCAGGGGCTGACTGGAGGTAGGGTCTGGCTGCAGGCAGGGCAAGGGGTGCGGGGCTGGCTGGAGACGGGGTGTGTGGGGCTGGCTGGCTGCAGGCAGGGCAAGGGATGCGGGGCTGGCTGGAGACAGGGGTGTGTGGGGCTGGCTGGCTGCAGGCAGGACAAGGGATGCGGGGCTGGCTGGAGACAGGGGTGTGGGGCTGGCTGGCTTCAGGCAGGGACGCAGGGGTGCATGAGGGTTGGCAGGGCTGGAGACAGAGGAGTGCGTGGGGCTGGCTGGCTGGGCAGTGGGGTGCGGCCGGTGTTGGCTGGTGACTGGGCAGGGGGTGCACGGCTGGGGGGTGTGGGGGGCCTGGCTGGCTTTGGGCGGGGCCACAGGGAGGTGCGGCAGGAGTTAGCTGGAGACAGGGCAGGGGGTGTGGCAGGAGCTGGCTGTGGGCAGGGCAGGGAGGACGCGGCTGGTGCGGGCAGGGCAGAGGGTGCAGGGCTGGCTACAGGCAGGGCATGGGGTGCAGCGCTGGCTGCAGAGAGGGGCTGGCTGCGGCCAGGGCATGGGGTGCATGGCTGGCTGCAGGCAGGGCAGGGGGTGCGGGGCTCGCTGCAGGCTGGGCTTGGGGTGCGGGGCTGGCTGGAGGCAGAGCGGGGGGGGTGCAGCAGGGGTTGGCTGGAGCCGGGGCATGCGGGGCTGGCTGGAGACAGGGGCTGCCTGCAGGGAGGGCAGGGGTGGAGGGCTCGCAGAAAATGTCCTGAGAGGTATTTTAAGGTGAAGATAACACCATGGTTACCAGTTGACTGGCACATCCCGGGTTAAAGAAAGGAAGGCACCTGGAGGTAATAGTCTGAAGTATTTGTGTTACCAACCCTGTCGCTGTCTGCAGGGGCGGCTCTACCTGTTTGGCCGCCCCAAGCAGTCATGCGCGGGAGGCGCCCCGGAGTCGCGGGAGCAGCGGACCTCCCACGGGCATGACTGCAGAGGACCGCGGTCGGCGGCTCGGCTGGACCTCCAGCGGCTGCGGAGGGTTGCGGGTCCGGCGGCAGGCTGCCGCAGTCATGCCTGCGGGAGGTCCAGCCGAGCCGCGGACGGCGCCCCCTCCGCAGTCATGCCTGCGGCAGGTCCGGTCGTCCCGGGCTCGGTGGACCTCCGCAGGCATGACTGCGGCAGGTCCGCCATCCAGCCTCCCGCCCCGGCAGCAGGGGACGCCCCCTAGATTTTGACGCCCTAGGCACCAGCTTGTTTTGCTGGTGCCTAGAGCCGCCCCTGGCTGTCTGACCCCCCCTTCAGTGCAGAGCAGGTGTGTACGTTGCTGTGTGGAACGCACAGACTCCTGCAGAGCAGGGCAGCTGTTTCCATGGCAGAGAGCCTGGCACTTAGGAGACTTTCTACACTTGCTGTTTTGAAGCAATTCAGTAAAATAACAGTGGAGCGACAATGTCGGTCCAAAATTTCAGCCCCTGGTGCAAAAACACTATTTAGGATCTAAACAGGAGGCTTCCAGTGCTAGGACACCTGACCAGAGAGCTCAGTGGGGACGTAACAGCTGCTGACTCTGAGGGTCCTGGGCTAAATCCACTTGCAGGTGGAGGCATTTCGATGTATTTGGTCGATAATGAGGAAGGCGAAGATTTAATCACAGGTATTATTAGTAAACGTCATGGACAGATCACGGGCAAAAACCAAACGCTCATTGCCCATGACCCAGCCATGACTTATACCATAAATACCCCTCATTGAGTCTTGGAGAGGGAGGCCCAGGGGTCCGTGGCACCAGCTGTGGGCGCAGGAGTCCAGGGGGCCCGTGGCACCATGTATGGGGGGAGACGCCCCGGGGACCCACTGCCACTCCAGATGCTGCCAGGTGAGGGGAGCCCCAGAGGCCAGCCCTGCTCCGGCTACCTCTGGACAGGTGCCAGGAGCCACTGAGCTGTGGCTGCGCCTGCCACCCTTGGAACCACTGTTCAAGCTGTCCCCAGGCCAGCTGCTGGGCAGCCACGGAGTCAGCCGCAGTGGCCACTGCAGAAGCCACAGAATCTATGACTTGCAGCCTCCGTGACACAGAGGGATCCTAATAAAGAGACAAACCCCTCCCTGCTGTGACTGCAGTTCCTGGAAGGAAACAGAAGAACAGAAAGTGAAGAGAGAAGGAAAGAGAGAGAGTCCCTGTCACCTCTCTCCCTGCTGCCTCCCCCTTGTATAATTTAACCCCACGTCAGTGGGTTCCCTGTGCTGGTGCCATGGTGGTGAAACTACAGTTCTGGGTTTTTGGGGGGTGGGGATGGGGGCTCTTCTCTTCTCAACATTTCACACAAATTTGTCTTTGGGCTGAAATTTCTCCTGTGAGGCCTCTCAGACCTGGTCTACACTAAAGGGGTTCAATTAGGCACGAAATTCAGCTACGTGAATAGCGTAGCTGAATTCAGTATCCTGATTCGAACTACTCACCCGTCCAGACGCGGCGGTCAAACTCCACGGCTCCCTCATCGACTCCACCACCGCCGTTTGCAGTGGTGGAGTACGGAGTCGATCGCGGCGCTTCCGGAGTTCGAACTATCGGCGTCTAGATCAGACGTGATAGTTCGAACTCCGAGAAGTCGAACTCACCGCGTCGACCTGGACAGTAAGTGTAGACTAGCCCTCAGTCAGAGCTGTACCCCACCCCTTCAGTGGAGGTGTGTAAATTGCAGAGTAGGCAGAGAAGTCGCCCATAAAGGCTCATATTGATCTGGTGACTGGCTCTGACCTGGGTCCCACGTCCTCTGACACAGGCTCATGTGCAGAACATGGGAGCTCTGGCTTGTCCTAAATGCTGTAGACTGTGAATTCCTGGGAAAGGGCAGGAGAGGGAGCAAGAGGAGAAAGGCAGAGACATTGGAGACGAGGTGGGGAGAAGGAGAGAACAGAGAGACAATAAATGATTGAAGCAGAACTGGTGTCCTAACTCCATCTTGCTCATCACAGGTGTTCAGAGAGATAGGAAGTTGCAGGTTTTCCAGTGTCAAGTCTGAACTTTGATTCTAACAATGTGCATTGAAATATCAAGGGATCTCCACATACCTGATCTCTTCCCCCTCCCTTTTTTGTATTAATTTTTATTTTGACGTGTTTGGCTTAACTGTGATCGTCTCTTTCCCACCTGTATTGCAACTTGGGGTTTATGTTTATTTTGCTTCCCTGTTGTTCATGTCATTATAATTGTAACAGCAAAGGAACCTGCAGGAGCAAAAACTGACTCAAAACTTCATTTCCCACCATGCAGGAACATCCTACAAACAGCTCACGGAGCTGGAATCATAACACGCAAGGCCAGGGATGGAGATGCAGGTTTCCAAGTGTTCTGTCTTTCTCAGATGACATATTCCAGCCCCTGGTGTGCCTCCATCCTGTATGACCTGCTGGACTTCGACACATTTATTGTCTCATTCTTTAGATAATGTGATTGTAACACAATGTGACTGAAATTAAACCACTTCCAGACGAGGAAACAACAGAAGAGAAAAGCCATTATTGCATTGGCTGGAATCAAACCCAGATCAACTGCTTGAAGGCATCTATGCACACCACTATACCACCAATGGATCTGGCAGGAGTAGTTTTCCTGCAGGCTGTGTGTGCTGGCAGAGGGAGTGACACATGACCACAGAGTTAAAGAGCAGGGTGGATGGGCTGGAAGCTGCCTGACAGCTGGGAGCAGAGTTACCATCCCAGAGTGACTGAAAGGGGACAAAGGTGAAAACAGATCTCACTGGGAGCTGGCCCACACCCGCCCGCCCCTAGGAGAGGAACTGAGCTCAACTTCAATCACAGAAAAATCTTCCCTGAGAAGGAAGGGGACAGCTTGTTTTAAAGACCAGGTTTGTGTTTGTTCCTGCTACATACGGAGGGGCTGGGTAGTGCTGATTCCAGCCCCCAGACTCTGGGAGGATAAGGAACAAATTCAGGCTGCCAGTGACTTGCAGGAGGAGATGATCTTTGACAGTGACGGACGCCTCGTCCTAAAGTCCTTTGTCTGCCCCCTTCTAGTGACTGTTTGGCACAGGAATGCAGCCCCACTCCTGGAGTCTCTCCTGGGGAAATAATGTTTCTGTGCAAAATACCAAAGCTTTTAATAGAAAGGAAGAAAAGGAAATGGCCACATGATGGGACTAGGACATAGGAATGAAACACAAGATGCTTCTCCCACGTGCATTGACTTTTAACCTTGTTTGTGTGGTGCTGTATCCATGTTGGTCCTAGGGGTCCTCTGGGGCGCCAGGCATTGGCCACTTTCAGGAGAGTGGGCTAGATGAACTGGTCTGACTCAGTGTGGCTGTTCTTATGTTCTAACTGCTGGTTATGGAAGAGACGACCTTCCAGGCTACACAGAACTGAAGAAGTGTGTGGGGTTAGCTCCACAGCTTGTCTCACCAACAGAGGTTGGTCCTCTGCAAGCTCTTGCCACCTCCCCGCCCGCCTTGCAGCCTCTCTCTTGGACTCTGAAAAGTGTTTTCTCTCACTCCTTGAGAGACGTTAAGTTTCCTTTGGGCAACTATCAGGCTGAAGCAATTGTATTGACTGTGACACTAGAATTGAAGATTTAATATTATAAATAAATGAGTCTAAACCTGAGGTTCTGGTTTTCACATTGGTTTTCTAACTCAGTTCCCACCTCTCCCCAGAAAGGCCTCCAGGACGCCTGCCCAGCCCAGCAAAAGTGGCTGGGAGAAAGCCCACACTGCTGCTCTTTCAGGTAGTTGAAGGCTGCTATCAAACCCTGTCACTCAGTCAGTCCCCAGGCTGTGGCAGTGCATAGGATTCATCTGTCTAAGTGCAGGACTCTGCACTTCTCCTTGTTGGAACCTCCTCAGATTTCTTTGGCCCAATCTCCAATTTTGTCTAGGTCGCTCTGAGACCCAAACCCCTGTCCTCCAGCACTGGATTCTTTACATGCTTTCACAGAGCACAGAGCACATGTTCCATGATTTCATAGGGCAGAGTTTTGTGCTATCGAGCTTTCCTGTGTGAATTTGACCTTGGGTGGATCAACATAGAGACACATTGTGACCCTTCCACAGGGTGCTGAGGACTGTAAGTCGCCTTGTTGCCACCTGCCACAAGGAAGAGGGGAGTTTTCGCATTTGGCAGCTGGATGTTAGTGACCAGAACTCACCAGCCTGCTGGAACTCAAGGACCCTCCTCTGAGCTACAGCAGCCATCTTAACTCTTTAGTTCTCTTCAATGTGTCCCCCTCTGTGTCCAGCCTGATCACCAGATACTCGGTGAAATCCCAGATCCTCTTCCCCAAGCATCCCAGGTTACTAGTTTTACTGTGGACCATTGCTACTGTATTTCACACAGCACCTGAGTACAGTTATCGAACAAGCAAAACATTTATTTAACAACGGATAGAGATTTAAACAAACGTGAGTGATGGAAACCAACTGTTACCAACTAAACAAAGGCAGAAAATGATAGAATAGAAAGGCTACAGCAGCACAAAAACAGAGAGAGAACAATAAGATACTAAAAGGACAATGGTTGAACTTCTCCATTTCCTTCTCAGTCTTTGGACTGATGGGTACTAGAGCTGTAACAACAGTTGAGGAACCAGGGTAAATTAAATCTAAGGTTTTGAGCTGCTAGTGAAGCATTTCCCACACTCACTGTATCTCATAGGGCCTCTCCCTCGTGGATTGTTTGAGTGCCTAATAAGGTGTGAACTGCGATTGAAGGTTTTCCCACATTCAGTGCATTCATAGGGCCTGTCCCCTGTGTGGATTCTCTGATGTTTCTCTGCCACTGTTGTGTTTGTTCTAGAAAGGACTGATCTTTTTGAGGTGAAGCTTCTCCCACACCTCACGGCATTCAAAGGGCCTTCTCTCCTGTGTGGATTCTCTGATGTTGAGAAAGGTTTGAGCTGTTAGTGAAGCTTTTCCCACACTCCCCTGCATTCAAAGGGCCTCTCTCCCTGTGTGGATTCTCTGATGTTGAGAAAGGTTTGAGCTGCTAGTGAAGTTGTTTCTGCTTACACTCAGGGCAGCATTCAAAGGGCCTCTCCCCTGTGTGGATTCTCTGATGAACAGAAAGGGCAGAGCTGAGAGTGAAGCATTTCCGACACTCACGGCATTCATAGGGACCTCTCCTCTGTGGATTGTTTGATGCCTAATAAGGTGTGAAAATGCGATTGAGAAAGGCTGCTTTCCTACACTCACGGCATTCATAGGGCCTTTCCCCTGTGTGGATTCCCTTCTGATGTTTAGAAAGGTTCTGAGCTGCTAGTATGCCGTTTCCTCTACACTCAAGTTAGCATTCATAGGGCTCCCTCTCCTCTGTGGATTGTTTGGATGACTAATAAGGTAATGAACTGTGATTGAAGGTTTTCCCACACTCAGTGCATTCATAGGGCCTGTCCCCTGTGTGGATTCTCTGATGTACAGAAAGGGCTGAGCTGTGAGAGAAGGCTTTTCCACACCCTGCATGTATTTTTCTCTTCTGCCTGAGGATATCCTGCTGTGCTGTGGTTTCCATGAGACCTTCTGAATTCCCAACAGAAAATAACTTTTAATCCACTTTCTCTTCCTGGCTAGTTCTTTGATCTGTTTTTTTATCTGTGCTGAATTTCCAGGATTTTCTCTCCCTGCTCAAGTGACTCCTGGACACATTCCTTTTCGATCTGAGATAATGTCTTGTTTCACCCACTGGCTCAACATTTTCAGGTTGAGAATTCTGCTCCTTTCACATGCCATTGCATCACCTGCTGTGATAGACAGAACTCAGACAGGGATGGAAAGGGGAAGCACCAAACGAAAACAAGTGCTGAAGATAGGCACAAATAAAAATCAGGAGCTGAATCTCCCAAACTCTTCCCCAAATAGGAGAGAGGAGGGGATGAATTCAGCCTTCACATCCCATCCAAATACGCAGGGGAAGGGAGGAAGCTA